>NW_022436953.1:17100301-17187665 GCF_009761245.1 Sapajus apella
TTTTTTTTTTTTTTTTTTTTTTTTTTTTTTTGAGACAGGGTCTCACTCTGTCATGCAGGCTGAAGTGGAGTGGTGTGATCACAGCTCACTGCAGCCTTGGTCGGCCCAGCTCAAGAGATCCTCTGCCTTAGCTTCCCCAGAAGCTGGGACTACAGGCACATGCCACCATGCCCATCAAATTTTGTATTTTTTTTTTTTTTTTTAAGAAACGGGATCTTATTATGTTGCCTAGGCTGGTCTCAAACTCCTGGACTCAAGCAATTCTTCCACCTCAGCCTCCCAAAGTGTTTGAATTACAGGCATGAGCCACCACATGTGGCCTACACTGTTATTTTCATCACAAGAAAGACACAGATTGCTATCAATGAAGTTTCCTTGCTGCTTCCTCATTCCACAGTATGTATAGGAAGTACATATCTCTTATTGGATTCAAATCCACACATGGTTAATCTTTCAAAGGCTGACAAAACACACAAACAGAACAGCTTTGCAAGTAGTTCTTGTCTAATGTAGTGATTTGGGCATTCTGTCACTGGGAAGTTTAAAAAGTTAAATATCAATTTCAGCTCTGTTGCTTGATTCATGACAAGAAATCTCTGAGGTAGTAAAGACAGGAAAGCATTGACATTGTAATTCACATCTCCCTAGCCCAAGACTAGAGTAGACGTGCTGGCACAATGCTTGGCAAAAAGACGGTTAGAGGAACAGCTAACCTGAGTGTGTTTCCGACAGTCTAAACTGAAGGCTGTGCTTATCCCCAGTCATGTGGCTCAGGAGCCAAAATCTAATTGTACAAAAAGCCAAATCTCCGATATGAATGGAATGACATGTAAAGTTAAAATGCAAGTTCACTCAGGCACATGGATTTAGTGCCTAAAACAAAATAAATCCAGGCCTGAAGAACTGAGAACTCAACCAGACTGGGGATAGACATGATTCTTCTTTGAATAGAAAAACTGCAAATACTAATGACCTCCCAGGCATGTGTGCTAGAATTAGTCTTACATTGCTATAAGTAATTCAGAATTGGAATCTCCAAGTTTGTACATCACGATATGTTTTCTAGAAGCAGAATGCCAAGCTACTAAGAATAAATGGCAAAAGAGCTCACTGAGTTCTGAGAGCAGCCAGAATAAAAGTAGAAAATTTCAAGGTAAGCAAGGGAACAAGGAAATCATGCTTAAATAATTATGGGATTCAGCAATCCCTGTGAGTTCTCCCTGTAGAGTTTCCTGTGAGCTCAAAGTACTGGAACTAAAAACACATGTCAACAAAATGTAAAGCATCCTCAGAAAGGAATATGCAAACTAAACTCTGTGCACACTGCAACGTACCTAGAATCCTTGAGGCAATTTCAATTGCTGCATTCCAAAACTTACTGGAGAGGGATCAGAAGGCCTCTGAAGGGTCTGAGGGGATTGGGAGTGAGGGCTGCCACATCAGGATTCCTCAGGATAAAAGCTTGGAGGAGCCTTCAACATGACATTCTGTAATGTGGGAGCATGGCTGGGGAAGGTCAGGGCAAACGTTCCTGGTTGCTGATTGCACCTGCTCTGTGCAAAACACCTAGCATTCATGAATCTTCTCAGTTATAATGTAGTTGCTCCCTGGAGTGAGAACTAAATAGTAATTCATTTTATAGAAGGAACTAAGGTGTAGAAAAGTTAAATAACCTTCTACTAAGGGGCTGGAATTCCAACCAAGGCTGTTTGATTCCTGAGCCACTGATGATGCTAAACTGCTTTTCTTTAGGGTTTTTATAAAACGTTCATTTCCTTTCTCCTAGGGAGTCCAAACCAGCCATTAGTAATCAGTGGCTCCTTTTTGATTTGTGCTTGGGTAATTCCCCTTGTCCCATCCTCAACAACTTCCTTCAAAAGATACCAAAGGTGTTACCCTCCCTTCTCCTTGCAATGTTCCCCGGAAAGAGAAGACACTGAGCCACTGAGCTTGGGTAGAGACACTGTAGAGCAGTAGGAATATTTTGAAAGTGCAATTTGAAAGAAGTGAATGTAGGTTGAACTCATTCCTCAGTGCCTAAAAAACCAAGAAATTCCTCATCCCATGAGGAGGTGCAGGTTGAAAAAAGATGGGTTTAAGAAAGCTTTACATAAGTTTTGAGTCGACAGTATGTCCCAGTGGCTTATTTGAGGACATGGGGAATGTCAGAGGGACATCTCTAATCCTTTGGAAATGTGTAGTGTTGAAATTGAAATCCCCTCCTTCCGTGTTACTACTGAAGGTCATTTTTACACTGCATGAATTTAGAGTCTAGCCTACTTGGAAAATTTTTACTTAGCTTTCTTTAGGATTCTGAGCATCAACAATTTTGGGCAGAGTATAAAAAAAAAACGTAGTTAACGCTTTGAAATTCTGCAACTATTTTATGACATTTTTCGTTGTTTCCATTCATTGGAGTCGTATTTTCCACTTCGTGCATTTCTCTCGATGTTTTACAGACATTGCTGATTTACATTTATTACCTGAATGTCTCCTTCCCAGACTGAAGTAAGTATAATCTGCATTAGCCATCAGCAGCCAGCAAGCCTCTCCTATGGCTTGGGGTCCTGGGCTAGTTGCTGGCTACCTTTTCAATTATTCCCAAAGTGTGCTCATTGCTTTAAGAATTCATTTATTTCAAAATAATACAAGGTCTACTCAATTAATTCACAGCAACAAAGAATCGGCCAACCCTAAAACTCAAGATAACAACAAAATAGGTACTATTAAATTTTCCTTTTATTTATTTATTTATTTTTTTTTGAGATGGGATCTTGCTCTGTTGCCCAGGCTGGAGTTCAGTGGCACAATCTAGGCTCACCGTAAGCACTGCCTCCCAAGTTCAAGTGATTCTTCTGCCTCGGCCTTCCGAGTAGCTTGGATTACAGGGATGTGCCACCACACTTGGCTAATTTTTGTATTTTTAGTAGAGACAGGATTTCACCATGTTGGCCAAGCTGGTCTCGAACTCCTGGGCTCAAGTGATCTACCCATCTCGGCCTACCAAAGTGCCAGGATTATAGGTGTGAGCCACCGCACCTGGCCTTATTCTATTTTTCTTTATTGCAAATTTTGAGAAACAAGTTCACATCTTGAATGTGTGGATCAGGTTACTCCCAGAGTGCTCTAATAGCACTCTATCAGCCTTAGCATAAAACCCAACTTCCTGGCTGTATTCAGCCAGACCCTGTATACTAACATTGCTTCCAGCATCGTCATTGTCTCTTCACCCATACTGATTTCCATTTGTACCTCGAATGCTTCAAACTCTTTCCCACAGAAAGAGCTTGTACATGTTTGTACATGCTGCTCCCCCTTCCTTTCCAGCTTTTTCTTCCTCTGCCCTTGCCAACTAGATCTTTCTCATCTACCGCCTCTTTAGAAAAAGCAAAATGCAAAACAAAAATACCTGTATGGGGTCAATAGATGAGCACTATTTCCCAAACTTATTAGGCTTGTCATAATGGAAAACATCTTAGTTAGCAACATAAACCTTTAGCAATAAAAAGTGGAGAACTGTCTTCTTTAAGTTGTTAATCATTCATCTCAATTATTTATTTAAAACAACTTAATTTTGATAGACTTTCATTTGGCTTAAGTTTAAATAAATATGTGTATTCTACTCCTACTCATGAAAAATGAAGGCTAACAGGTTATTAAGGCATATAAAATAGGCTGGGTGCTGTAGCTCATGCCTGTAATCCCAGCACTTTGGGAAGCCAAAGCAGGAAAATCACTTGAGTTCAGAAGTTTGAGGCAAGCCTAGGCAACATAGCAAGATCCCCATCTCTACAAAAAATTCCAACATTAGCTGAGCATGGTGGTACATGCCTGTACTTCCAGATACTCAAGAGGCTGAAGCAGGAAGATGTCTTGAGCCCATGAGTTGGGGGCTGCAGTGAGCCCTCATTGTACTACTGAACTTTGCCTAGGTGACAGAGCAAGACCTCTGACCCACACCAAAAAAAAAAAAAAAAAAAAAAAAAAAAGGAATATAAAATAGAAAGCACAGGGGATTTTGTTTGTTTCTTTTTTGTCTTGAGTTATTCTCAGGTGCCAGGTTTTCAGGTGTGTTTGGTGATGTTTTATCTTTCACCACACTGTTAGCTGGATGGTCCTCTCCCCTGACCCTTCCTTCTCTCCCCTGCGTGAGTCATTTATGATCATCTTCTGGATTCTCCTGCATATTAAGCCACAGTAGAGAAAACTCAGCAGCATGGGTTCCATGATGAGGCTAAGCCAGCCACCTGGCTGGGCACTAAATCTCAGTGTCTTTCCGCCTCATGATAATAATATTAAAAGTTGGCTGTGACTGGACAACAGTGGCTCAGGCCTGTAATCCCAGCACTTTGGGAGGCAGAGGCAGGCAGATCACTTTAGTTCAGGAATTTGATACCAGCCTGGCCGACGTGGTGAAACCCTGTCTCTACTAAAAAACCAAAACTTAGCTGGGCGTGGTGGCGCATGCCTGTTGTCTCAGCTACACTGGTGGCTGCGGCAGAATCGCTTGAACTCAAGAGGATGAGCTCCCCATGTGGTGAGATCATGTCACTGCACTCCGGCCTGGTGGCAGGTGAGACTCCGTCTCAAAAATAAATATATAAATAAAATAATAACATTACTATTAAAAGGCAGCTGCATTTCCTGGCCCCACAATATCCAAACTGTGGGTAATGAACTGCTTGCCCTCTATGAGACTTGTAAGAGTGCTTTCAGTGAGGAGAGAAGGCAGTTCATGCCAGAATTTCACTACAACATGACGTGCTACGATATTCCTAATAAAGCCACTTCCTTGTTCGAACTTTGTTTCAGGTATATTATCTTTTTATTTATACATGTTTATATTCCTAAGCTACCAGCAGATGAGCTTCCCAAATGTTATTCTTTATTGACCCGTTATGCTGGCATCTTGTATGCTGTTGGTGGCATAGCAATGCGGAAACTTTTTCCTCTTTCGGTATTTGCACATACATATTTCTTTAATATTTCAGGAGGCTTAGAGCTAAGCAACACTCACATTTCTTGCCTGATGATTCAGGTGCTAAAAAAAAACTGCTAAATTTTATGTGTTTTTTTTCTTTTCTTTTTTGTTTTTAGTCTTGCCGAATTAAGCAGAACTAAATTTTATCTTTTATAGGGAGAAAAACAGAGTTCTGGATCCTTTGGATTAAAGCAGTGATTTTCGAATTTTTGTTGGTATCAAGAGCCATCTGGAGACCTTGCCTCTTTCAAGCATAAGCAAAAAAGCCCAGCAGATGACAAATTCCCAGGCCCCACTTCTAGAGATACTGATTTAGGCTCAGGAATTTGCCTATTTTTTTAAAAAACTAGGGCCCTAGGTAATTCTGAGAAAGACTCACAGACCATACCCTGAGAAACCCTGGAATGAAGAAGAGCAGTTTTAAGTATTCTTACCTATGCGTTGAGCTGCCATCAGGGGTAATTTCGGTCTAAGCTCAAAAAGAAACTTACCACGTAAGCCCTCCTGTGAGGGAACTAAAGATTCTACAATGGGTGGTTTTAAATGCTTTGGGAAGAGGTGAAGGCAAACGCTTTTTTCAAAAAAGTGGCCTTATTTCACACTCGGCCTTCTTGTTCTTTCTGCCCTCTTCCTTTTCCTCCTTTTCTTTTGCTTTCTCTTCCTCGCCTCCTTGATCCCCCCTCTTCTTCCTCCTCTTCCATTTCCTCTTCCCTTCTTCCTCTTCTCCTCTTTTGGTTCATTTAGGCCAATTTTATTTTCTCCTCTCCCTATCCAGTCTCCTTTTTCGGAGGCTGAAGTGAAGTCTGCCACATAACTATTTAAGAAGATGAGGTACGTCTCTACTCCTGCCAGAACTTAGAGGTAGGACTCAGAACTGAAGCCAAGAGACCACTCTCTCCAGAGTCCTAGCGTTGGCTTGGAATAAATCAATCACCTTTCTTGTTTTTCAAGATGAATCTGATAGGCGTGATGTAAAATCAGGAGAAATTCAGGAATGTACCATTTCTTGGATCCTAGCAAAGGAGCATTTCTCCCTGTCCCACTTCACATGCCATAACAGGAACAGGCAAACAGATGGCAGTCCGTGGAGTCCCACTAAGTTCAAACAAGTTCAAAGCCATCACACACAGGAGCTAAGGAAGAGGCTGCTGCATTCTCAGGCAGCCCCAGTAGAATCCTCTAGGAGCTGATTATCAGGATTAGCAACCAGAGTAACTCACAGCCTAGAAAGAGAGCAGCGCTTTTGAAGGAGCCATTGGGGAACGGGAGGGTAGCAAGACTAAGAGATTGTGGGCTGAGCGTTGTGGCTCATGCCTGTAATCCCAACACTTTGGGAGGCCGAGGCAGGTGGATCACTTGCGGTCAGGAGTTCAAGACCAGCCTGGCCAACATAGTGAAACCCTGCCTCTAGTAAAAAGTAAAAAAATTAGCTGAGCGTGGTGGCAGGCCCCTGTAATCCTAGCTACTAGGGAAGCTGAGGCAGGAGAATTGTTTGAGCCTGGGAGGTAGAGGTTGCAGTGAGCCGAGATGGTGCCACTGCACTCCGGCATGGGTGACAAGAGTGAAACTCCATCTCAAAAAAACAAAACAAAACAACAACAACAACAGAGAGAGAGAGAGAGAGAGAGATTGTGAACACAGACAAAAAGGAGTTGCAAAAAATGGGTGAACAATGAACAGTGGGGTTTGAATCCCGGCAGTGTCTGTATTCACCTCCTGTAGTCAAAGGTGCTGTCCAGGGAGAGAAAAGAGAACTTTTAACAACCACTCTTTTATTTATTTATTTATTTTTCAAAAAGTAGAATAGCTTTGTCCTCTGTGCCCTCACTAGGAGTCAGACCCCTGGATGGCCTTGCCTGATAGGGAATTAACACATTTTCCATCTGGGAACCTGGCTCTCCTAAGCCTAGAGAGGGAATTCAGAGTACGTGGCAGGGAATGGCATAAAAGGAGTCCCCCCTGTAAGTGGAAATGAGCAGTTCTTACTCAGGGTCACTCAGCTTCTCTCCGTTGCAACTTCCGATTCTCCCTAAAGCCACATCAAACCATCAAATGTATCCTTTCTGTTCATGTCTCTTGGGCCATCAATTTATTCGACATGCAGGGGCGGAGCAGATACTGTGGTGTGTTTATTCTCGAACAGGAATCACCAAAGAGGTTCCATAGGCTGTTGATGTCTGTTCACGTATTGCACCCCTAAATTGAATCTAGAAACTGCAGTTCTGAACTATACGCCATTGTTTGACAACTGATATGAGATATAGGTTTCACCAAGTATTTGTATCAACACATTGTTAATCAAAATGAATAATCTGTATTTATGGATGTGTCCAGTGCCTGTATGCTCACTATTCCCTGGGAGTGCTGAAGAACTCATGTGCTATGCTCTCTCTCTTTCACTCACCACTGGGCTGCCCTGTTGCTGTCCGCTCACTGCCTCATTTTACGGTTAATACAACCATTTTACACGTTATACCACCATGAGGGATTGATTTTTTTAATTTTTTATCTCTTTATTTTTGAGATGGAGTCTCACTCTGTTGCCCAGGCTGGAGTGCAGTGACATGATCTTGGCTCACTGCAACCCCTGCATCCCGGCTCAAGTGATCCTCCTTCCTCAGCTTCCTGAGTAGCTGTGTGCACTACCACACCTGGCTAATTTGGGTATTTTAGTAGAGACAGGATTTTGCCATGTTGGTCAGGCTGGTCTCAAACTCCTAGCCACCACACCCAGCCAGTTCTGCTATTTATATACCAAAAAGCATTCAATAAATGAATATTAAATAAGTAAAATAAACTCATTGGCTCAAAACATTTTCTCACCTCACATATCTTAATATTATATAACATAAGCCAGAGCAATCAGGCAAGAGAAAGAAAAAAAGGGTATTCAAATAGGAAAGAAGGGAGTCAAATTGTCTCTAATCGCAGATGACATGATTGTATATTTACAAGACCCCATCGTCTCAGCCAAAAATCTCCTGAAACTGATAAGCAACTTCAGCAAAGTCTCAGGATACAAAATCAATGTGCAAAAATCACAAGCATTCCTATACACCAATAATAGACTTAAAGAGAGCCAAATCAAGAATGAACTGCCATTCACAATTGCTACAAAGAGAATAAAATACCTGGGAATACAACTAACAAGGAATGTAAAGGACCTGTTCAAGAAGAACTACAAACCACTGATCAAAGAAATAAGGGAGGACACAAATAGATGGAGAAACTTTCCATGCTTATGGTTAGGAAGAATCAATATCGTGAAAATGGCCATATTGCCCAAAGTAATTTACAGATTCAACACTATCTCCATCAAGCTATCAATGACCTTCTTCACAGAACCGGAAAAAAACCACCTTAAACTTCATATGGAACCAAAAGAGAGCACGCATAGCCAAGTCAATTCTAAGCAAAAAGAACAAAGCAGGAGGCATCACACTACCAGACTTCAAACTATACTACAAGGCTACAGTAATCAAAACAGCATGGTACTGGTACCAAAACAGAAATATAGACCAATAGGACAGAACAGAGGCCTCAGAAGCAACACCACACATCTACAACCATCTGATCTTTGACAAACCTGACAAAAACAAGCAATGGGGAAAGGAGTCCCTGTTTAATAAATGTGTTGGGAAAACTGGCTAGCGATGTGCAGAAAGCAGAAACTGGACTCCTTCCTGACACCTTACACTAAAATTAACTCCAGATGGATTAAAGACTTAAACATAAGACCAAACACCATAAAAACTCTAGAAGAAAATCTAGGCAAAACCATTCTGGACATAGGCGTAGGCAAGGACTTCATGACCAAAACACCAAAAGCATTGGCAACAAAAGCCAAAATAGACAAATGGGACCTAATCAAACTCCACAGCTTCTGCACAGCAAAAGAAACAGTCATTAGAGTGAATTGGCAACCAACAGAATGGGAAAAAATTTTTGCAATCTACCCATCTGACAAAGGGCTAATATCCAGAATCTACAAAGAACTAAAACAGATTTACAAGAAAAAAACAAATAAGCCCATTCAAAAGTGGGCGAAGGATATGAACAGACACTTTACAAAAGAAGACATACGTGAGGCCAACAAACATATGAAAAAATACTCATCATCACTGGTCATTAGAGAAAGGCAAATCAAAACTACATTGAGATACCATCTCACGCCAGTTAGAATGGCAATCATTAAAAAATCTGGAGACAACAGATGCTGGAGAGGATGTGGAGAAATAGGAACACTTTTACATTGTTGATGGGAGTGTAAACTAGTTCAACCATTGTGGAAGACAGTGTGGCGATTCCTCAAGGACCTAGCAATAGAAATTCCATTTGACCCAGCAATCCCATTACTGAGTATATATCCAAAGGATTATAAATCGTTCTACTATAAGGACACATGCACACGAATGTTCATTGCAGCACTGTTTACAATAGCAAAGACCTGGAACCAACCCAAATGCCCATCAATGATAGACTGGACAGGGAAAATGTGGCACATATACACCATGGAATACTATGCAGCCATAAAAAACGATGAGTTTGTGTCCTTTGTAGGGACATGGATGAACCTGGAAACCATCATTCTCAGCAAACTGACACAAGAACACAAAATCAAACACCGCATGTTCTCATTCATAGGTGGATGTTGAACAATGAGAACACATGGACACAGGGAGGGGAGCATCACACACTGGGGTCTTTCGGGGGGAAATAGGGGAGGGACAGTGGGGGGTGGGGAGTTGGAGAGATAGCATGGGGAGAAATGCCAGATATAGGTGATGGGGAAGAAGGCAGCAAATCACACTGCCACGTGTGTACCTATGCAACAATCTTGCATGTTCTTCGCATGTACCCCCAAATCTAAAATGCAATAACAAAAAATATTATAGAACATATCTCTTGTGATAATTACCTTGAAAAATATGATCATGCCCAAGCCCTGGGAAACCATGCAATACTCTGAAAAAATAAATAGCAACAAAGCTAACAGACTCATAGAATCTTTGAGGCAGGACCTAAGATCAAGTAGTTCTCATTCTAGTGGAGGAAACAGATGCAAGACAGTGAACTAAGCTCACAATGTCACAAAATTAGTGGCAGAACCAGGCCTACCTAAATTATAGTCTCTGAACACTAAGTCAAGAACTTTCATTACTACACTGGCTGACTAAGCAATATCTGTTTTCAAATAATCCTAAATAATTAGAAGTTGTGTGATCATATCATGGCCAGGGAGCGGGGCCAAGATGGCCGACTAGAAGCAGCGGTATTTTCAGGCTCCCATCAGAAAAAAAAAAAACATAATAAGCATGTGATTCCTTCATCGGCAACCAAGGTATCCAGGTTCTGTCATCAAAATTGACTAGAAGGCTGATGTGACCCATGGAAAGAAGGAAGAGCAGTGTGGTGCAGCAGCCCACCTGAGAGCCACACAGGGAGGGGAACATCAGAGCAAAAATCCTCAATAAAATACTGGCAAACTGAATCCAGCAGCACATCAAAAAGCTTGTCCACCACAATCAAGTCGGCTTCATCCCTGGGATGCAAGGCTGGTTCAACATACACAAATCAATCAACATAATCCATCACATGAACAGAACCAAAGACAAAAACTACATGATTATCTCAATAGATGCAGAAAAGGCCTTTCATAAAATTCAACATCCTTCATGTTAAAAACTTCCCAATGAACTAGGTATTGATGGAACATATCTCAAAATAATAAGAGCTGTTTATGACAAACCCACAGCCAATATCATATTGAATGGGCAAAAGCTGGAAGCATTTTCTTTGAAAATCGGTACAAGACAAAGATACCCTCTCTCACCATTCCCATTCAACATAGTATTGGAAGTTCTGGTTAGGATAATCAGGCAAGAGAAAAAAATAAAGGTATTTGAATAGGAAGAGAGGAAGTCAAGTTGTCTTTGCCTTGCAGATGACATGACCTTATGTTTAGTAAACTCCATCATCTCAGCCCAAAAATTTCTTGAACTGATAAGCAACTTCAGCAAAGTCTCAGGATACAAAATCAATGTGCAAAAATCACAAGCATTTCTATAGACCAATAATGGACAAACAGGCAAATCCTGAATAAACTCCCATTCACAATCACTACAACAAGAATAAAATACCTAGGATTACAGCTAACAAGGGACATGAAGGACCTCTTCAAGGAGAACTACAAACCACTGCTCAAGGAAGTAAGAGAGGATACAAACAAATGGAAACATATTCCATCCTTATGGATAGGAAGAATCAATATTGTGAAAATGGCCATACTGTCCAAAGTATTTTATAGATTCAATACTGTTCCCATCAAATTACCATTGAGATTCTTCACAAATTAGAAAAACCTACTTTAAATTTCATATGGAATCAAAGAAGACCTCATATAGCCAAGACAGTCCTAAGCAAAAAGAAGAAAGCTGGAAGCATTACACTACCTGACTTCAAACTATACGACAAGGCTACAGTAACCAAAACAGCATGGTACTTGTACCAAAACAGATATGTAGACCAATGGAGAAGAACAGAGACCTCAGAAATAACACCATAAATCTACAAACCATCTAATCTTCAACAAACCTGACAAAAACAAGCAACGGGGAAAGGATCTTTTATTCAGTAAATGGTGCTGGGAAAACTGGCTAGCCATATGCAGAAAACTGAAACTGGACCCCTACATTCCACCTTATGCAAAAATTAACTCAAGATGGATTAAAGACTTAAATGTAAAACCCAAAACCATAAAACCCCTAGAAGAAAGCCTAGGCAATACCATTCAGGACATAGGCCTGGGCAAAGACTTCATGACAAAAATGCTGAAAGCAATTGCCACAAAAGCCAGAATTGACTAATGGGATCTAATTAAACTAAAGAGTTTCTGCACAGCAAAAGAAACTATCATGAGAGTGAACAGGCTACCTTCAGAACAGGAGAAATTTTTGCAATCTACCCATCTGACAAAGGTCAAATATCCAGAATTTACAAGGAACTTAAACATATTTACAAGAAAAAAAATAAACCACACCATCAAAAAGTGGGCAAAAGATCTGAACAGACACTTCAGAAAAGAATAAATTTACGTGGCCACAAACATGAAAAAAAGTTCACTGTCACTGATCATCAGAGAAATGCAAATCAAAACCACAATGAGATGCCATCTCGCACCAGTCAGAATAGCAATTATTAAAAAGTCAGAAAACAATAGATGCTGGTGAGGCTGTGGAGAAATAGAAACACTTTTACACTGTTGGTGGAAATGTAAATTAGTTCAACCATTGTGGAAGACAGTGTGGCAATTCCTCAAGGATCTAGAACCAGAAATACCATTTGACCCAGCAATCCCATTACTGGGTATATACCCAAAGGAATATAAATCATTCTATTATAAAGACACATGCACACATATGTTTATTGCACCAGTATTTATAATAGCAATGACATGGAACAAACCCAAATACCTATCAATGATAGACTAGATAAAGTGGTACATATACATCATGGACTATGATGCAGCCATAAAAAGAAATGAGATCATGTCCTTTGCAGGAATATGGATGAAGCTGGAAGCCATCAACCTCAGCAAACTAACACAGGAAGAGAAAATCAAACACCACATGTTCTCAGTCATAAGTGGGTGCTGAACATTGAGAACACATGGACACAGAGAGGGGAACAACACATACCAGGGCCTGTAGGGAGAGTGGGGATTGAGGGGAGGGAATTAGAGGACAGGTCAATAGGTGCAGCAAACCACCATGGCACATGTATACCTATGTAACAAACCTGCAGATTCTGCACATGTATCCCATTTTTTTTTAGAAGAAATAAAAAATAAAAATAATAAAAAAATTTTTTAAATCATACCAATGGCCTTTTTGCAGAGCTAACCCCTGACCCTCTGATCATGAAATGGTGCTAACATCCTGGTAGGATTTGAATTATGTATCTCCTTAAAACTGCATGTTGAAGCATAATCCTCAATGCAATAGTGTCAAGAGCTGGGTCTTTAGGAGGTGATTAGGTCATGGGAGCTCCTACCTAGCCAGTGGGATTAAGGCCCTAGGAAAGGGGCTTCACACAGGATTTGACATTTTTTTGCCCTTCTATCCCTTCCACCATTTGAGGACTCAGACTTCAAAGTGCCATTGCGGACACAAAGACAGGAACCTCATCAGATTCCAAACCTGCTGCCACCTTGATCCTGGACTTTCCAGCCTCCAGAACTGGAATTTCTATTTTTTATAAATGCCTATTATTTCTATAAATTTCTATTATTTATAAATTACCCAGTTTCAGGTATTCTGTTATAGCAGCACAAACAGGCCAAAGATACGTCCCTGGCTCATTATGCTAATTTCACATGTTTAATCAGAGCCACAAAATTTTCCTCCTCTTTTGGTTGGTGGCCTTTTCAACCAAAAGTGTTTAGTCATTTAAAGAACCAGGCAGGGCACGGGGGGTGCTTTATCCACTCGTGCTCATCTTTAAAAGGTCCTCAGGACCCGCCATCCACCACTTTGTCTGCCCCTGTCTGGGTGTCAATGGCAGAGACCACCATGTCCCTGAGCAAAGCTGTCATGGCTTTATCTCCTGGGCTTTCCAAGGGTAGGGGTCTAACCTCACCTCTTCCTCTCCCCCAAACCTCCTGATGGTAATCGTCTGCCTGAACCTTCTCATTTATCACAGACTAACTGAACAGCTACTAGGTGCAAGGTACAGAGCTGGGGCCTGTGTCTGCTATGGATATCTACAGTACACACGGGGTACTCACCACCCAGGTGGTATCAATGAAGCGTTTTTGAACAGATGTTTTATATGACAAAACAAGTAGTATACAATTTAAAACATTTTGTTTGAACATAGTATACTCCATCACAAAACAATCATGCTCTTAATATTCCTATGCAATTTGCCTAGGAATATTAAGAAAGAATTTATTGCTTCCAAGAGTTATTTACAAAAAGGCTGGGCACAGTGATTCATGCCTATAATCCCAGGACTTTGGAAGGGCAGGTCACTTGAGGCCAGAAGTTTGAGACCAGCCTGGCCAATATGGCGAAACCCTGTCTCTACTGAAAATACAAAAATTAGCCGGGCATGGTGGTGTGCTCCTGTAATCCCAGCTACTTGAGAGGCTGAGGCAGGAGAATCACTTGAACCTGGGAGGCAGAGGTTGCAGTGAGCTGAGATCACACTATTGACTCCAGCGTGGACAACAGAATGAGAGACTGTCTAAAAAAAAAAAAAAGAGTTATTTCCAAAGGAAAAATCATGAAACAGAAGAGGGAAAGATGACAGAGAGAATTCATGCTGTGAAGCAAGAAACAGGGCTGGTTAATTGTGAAGGAAAAAGTTCTGTTCTGGAGTGGTGATAAAAAATAGAAATAATGTATTGAAGGAAGAAAGAAGAGGGGAATAAAAGCTGTATTCAGGAAATAACTATGTGCTGAGAATATTCTTGGCCAAGAAAATTTGGAAAAATACACAATCCAAATGTCAATCAATAATCAAGAATATAATAAAAGCATTAATTTTTCATGTCAGCCCTTTTCTGGAGTGTGTGTGTGTGTGTGTGTGTGTGTGCGCGCGCGCGCGCGCCACACATCTTTGTTCTAGGAAAGATGAAAAAGATACACACAAACTGTAATGCAATCATAAAGCAGAAAAGCCAAGTATTTGGAGGCCTGGTTTTGTGGGAGCCATGTTCTGAACCAGCACAAACAAGTCCCTGTCAGCTTACTGATAGTGACCTGATTAAAAATGTGACCAAGTGGAAAAACATCCCTGCTGCCAAACTAGTCACTGGAACTTTGATAAGAAGGTGATGATCTAGTGGTGGGTACAAGTTCAGAGACTCATTAAAATTAAAGGAGAAAAAAAGTTAAAAAGGAGCAAAAAGGGGCAGATTGGTTATTCGGCCTTCTTAACACAACAAAATGACTCCCAGTCTCTAATTTTTTTACATATATTCTAAAGCTCCTTGAGTGATTATCACTAACAACTTATTTCTTCTAAATACAATGGATGATGTTTAGAGCCCACCTTCATGCTGTATCAACAGCTTTTCCTACTGCTGACCGTCCCTTCTTCTGTGACAGCAGGTTGTCCCTCCTGCCTCTCTGCTGCTCTTTTGTCTTCTCCAGTATAGGCTCCTGTCCCTTAATTTTGGAGTTGCTTGGAGGTTTTCTCCGATCAGTTCTCGTCTCTCAATGCTATACACTCTTTTTTTTTTTTTTTTTTTTTTGAGACAGAGTCTCACTCTGTCACCCAAGCTGGAGTGCAGTGGCACAATCTCAGCTCACTAAGACCTCCGCCTCCCGGGCTCAAGCAGTTCTCCTGCCTCAACCTCCCAAGTGGCTGAGATTACAGGTCCCCACCACCATACCTGGCTAATTTTTGTATTTTCAGTAGAGACGGGGTTTTGCCACATTGGTCAAACCAGTCTCTAACTCCTGATCTCAAGTGATCCACCCACCTCAGCCTCTCAAAGTGCTGGGATTACAGGCATGAGCCACCATGATTGGCCACTATATACTCCTCTAATAAAGTATTATTCACTCTCTGCCTAAAGGTACCATCTGTATGCTGAGGACATTCAAGCCTATCCCTGGCCAAGATCTTCTAGATCTGGACAGCCGACTGCTCACAGAATGCCTTCCCTGGAATGAACACCAGGCATCTATAACCCAGAGGCTCCAGAGTATCTCCTTCCACCCATGCTGGTCCTCCTGTCATGCTCAGTGAGCAACCTGTGGTTCACCAGGAAACCTGGCCAGACTTCCAAGCTGCATCCATCATCATTTCCTCTTAAGATCACAAGTATTTTCTGAGTGACGGTATGCATCCACACTGGGCTAGGCAGGCATAGGACACAGTCATAAACAAGGTCAAAGTGGTCCCTACCCTCATGGAACTTACAGCCTCGGAGCCTTCTTCCCTCTTGCCAAGACTGCCAACCATCTGTGCTGCTCTTCAGACAGTCTTCTCTCTAACCTGACTGCTGCTTTTAGGCATCCATCATTTCTTGCCTTGATTGACTAAATAGCTTCCTATTTCTCTGATTCCAAGCTCTCCTTTTAAAGCTATTTCCACAAATCTGCCTAAAACAATTTTATCACACAACTACTGCTAAACATACTTCACTGGCTCCTCACTGCTCTTAGGATAAGAGTAAAACTCCTCACTAAGTGGCTAAAAAGAAGGGTTGGGTATCTGGGTGCAGTGGCTCACGCCTGTAATCCCAGCCGTTTATGAGGCCAAGGCGGGCAGATCACGAGGTCAAGAGATCAAGATCATCCTGGCCAACATGGTGAAACCCCATCTCTACTAAAAATACAAAAATTAGCTGGGCGTGGTGGTGGCCACCTATAGTCCCAGCTACTTGGGAGGCTGAGGCAGGAGAATCACTTGAACCTGGGAGGTAGAAGCTGCAGTGAGCTGAGATTACCCCACTGCACTCCAGCCTGGGCGACAGAGTGAGACTCCATTTCCAAAAAAGAAGGACTGGACAAAGGCCTACAGGAGCTCTGGGAAGGAAGACACTGTATTGTGCCTTCAAATCTGAAGTCTTTAAGTATTCATTCAACATTGTTAATCAGAAAACACTGGTTCTATTCATAACAATGGTACATCCATTTATTGCTAAAGTTAGGAATTTGCTATGTGCACGAACTGTAACAGCAACTTTTAAAAGGTGTGTATGCTTCATACATGCATAAAAATTGAGTCTTGCTCTGCATATGTTATATTGTCATGTTGTAGACGTTTTTTCATGACATTAAGCATTCTTCTGCCATATCATTTTAATGACTACACAGTATTTATTTATTTATTTATTTATTTTTCTGAGATGGAGTATCACTCTGTTGCCCAGGCTGGAGTGCAACGGCACAATCTTGGCTCACTGCAACCTTTGCCTCCCAGGTTCAAGCAATTCTCTTGCCTTAGGCTCCCGAGTAGCAGGGATTAAAGGCATACATCCCCATGCCTGGCTAATTTTTTAGTAGAGATGGGTTTTTGCCATGCTGACCAGGCTGGTCTCGAACTCCTGACCTCAAATGATCTGCCTGCCTTGGCCTCCCAAAGAGCTGGGATTACAGGCATGAAGCCACTGTGCCCAGCCTCTTAATTATTCTTTAAATTTGGTCTTTTCCAAAATAATATATGCATGAGTTTAAAAATCTAATAGTATCAAAGGGTTAAATGAAAATTGCACTCTGTCTCACATGTTCTTACTTCAGGCCTGATCCCCAGAAACAACCAGTTAAGAATATTTTAGCTGTTCCTTTTCCTAATGTATCTCTGTATTTCCAAACAGTATGTGTATGTCACTTTTTATTAATTTATTTATTTTATCTACTGACTTCCCATCTACTGAATTCCCAGTCTGATGTAGCCAATCACACAGTGAATACATATTGCACATTGACTATGGGCCAGACACTGTTCCAGGCATTAGGAAACCAGCAATGAGTAAGACAACAAAGTCATTGCATTCGTGAAACTTAAATTCTAGGAGAAAGACAAGTAAAAAGCAAATAATAAAATGATACAATATACTGCTATATATTGTATACAATATATCTGCTATGTGCTATCAAGAAAGTAAGTTCTTGATAGTGAAAGAGATTTAACCACCTGGCTTTCAGTAGGGTGGTCAGAAACATTTCTCTGAGGTGATGTCAGAGTTGAGTCCCTAAATGAAGAGCAGGGCGTGCAACATGAAGGTCTATGGGAAGTGCCATGGTATGCATCAGCACATGTAACAGAGACCCTATACCAGTGGCATAAGCAAGTAAGTTTATTGTTTGCCTCATGTAGTAGCCTGAGGCGGGCCATCCAGGGACCCAGGCTCCTTCAGTCCTTCATCTGTAAGGTCCCAGATGGCTCCACCACCTCTGTGTTCCAAACAGCAAGATGGAGGAAGAAGAAGAGCAGTTCTCTGTAAGGGCACAATTCAGCAAATTTCCATCTCTTTTGTTCGCATCTTTTTGGCCAGATCCCTTAGTCACATAAGCATACCTAGCTGCAAGAAAAACTTAAAATGTAATTTCTATTCTGGGCAGCCACTTGCTAAGCTAAAATTCTCTTACTGTGGAAGAAGAGAACGCTATCGGGAACCAGCTGATTTTCTGCCAAAAGAACATTTTACACAGAGGAGAGATTGAAGGCAAAGGCCCCAAGGAAGGAAAGAACTTGGCTTAATAGAGAGAAAGAAGTCCAGGCCACTGAATCGAGGTTAAAGAATGAGAGAGTGGGAGGATCTTAGATCAGGAAGCTGGTAAGACAGGACAATATAGAGATTTTTTTTTTTTTTTTTTGAGATGGAGTTTCACTCTTGTTGCCCAGGCTGGAGTGCAATGGCACGATCTCGGGTCACCGCAACCTCCGCCTCCTGGGTTCAGGCAATTCTCCTGCCTCAACCTCCTCAGTAGCTGGGATTACAGGCATGCGCCACCATGCCCAGCTAATGTTTTGTATTTTTAGTAGAGACGGGGTTTCACCATGTTGACCAGGATGGTCTCGATCTCTTGACCTCGTGATCCACCCGCCTCGGCCTCCCAAAGTGCTGGGATTACAGGCTTGAGCCACCGCGCCCGGCCCAATATAGAGATTTTTAAACCAGTCTAAGGAATTTCCGTGGGAGAGTTTTCAGTGGGGAGCTGATTTGACCATTCTGTCTCACATCTACCTCTTTTGCATTTCTTAATAGCATTACAGCCTTAATTTTAACAAAATTATTAATCACTACACTGTGGATCCAGAACATCTAAGACAGGTCTCAGTTAATTTAGAAAGTTTATTTTGCCACGGTTGAGGACGCGGGCCCATGACACAGCCTCATGAAGTCCTGGCAACATGGGCCCAAGGTGGTTGGGGCACAGCTTGGTTTTACCCATTTTAGGGAGACAGGAGACATCAATCCCTATATGTAAGAAGTACATTGGTTCGGTCTGGAAAGGTGAGACAATTTGAAGCAAAGGCAGGAAGACAAGAAGCAGGGAGGGGGCTTCCAGGTCACTGATAGGTGAAAGACAAATGATTGCATTCTTTTGAGTTTCTGATTAGCCTTTCCAAAGGAGGCAATCAGATATGTATTGATCTCAGTAAGCAGAGGGATAACTTTGAATAGAAAGGGGGGGCAGGTTTTCCCTAGGCAGTTCCCAGCTTGAATTCTTCCTTTAGCTTAGTGATTTCGGGGGCCCAAGATGTTTTCCTTACACGAAATCATCATTAGTATATAAATATTGTTTATTGCAGAAAAAGCAGTATGCTGAGATTACATTTCTTTTTCTATACAACTCTCAGCTTGCCTCAAGTTAATGATATCCTTTGCTTCTGACAGACAAAACTACAGAATAAGTGACTTGATAGATGATATGGTGGGGAATCTGAAACGAATTAAAGCTGTTATTAGTGTGCGTGTCAGCTTCAACTCATTCCAGATTGTCCGTCATGTCACCTATCAAATCATTCATTCTGTAGTTTTCTGTCTTCTGAAATCTAGTTGAAATCTCTCATCGACTGCTGCCTCTTCTACTATCTTCTTATTGTTAGATGTAGTGAACTCCCAAGTTTCTCTTCAAAGAATCAGTATGTCAGTATGTTAAGCTCTTTTATTCTTTAATTCTCCATTTTAAAATTTAATTTCCTTGTAGTTTCAGTAAACAACTTTTTCCACCAGTTCTAATCAGTAGTTCTGATCTGTTCCCCCCAGCCCCACCCTCCCCTGCTCTATCCTGACTCATCTCAGTCACCTGCTTTGACTCCTGGATACCTGCTCTGACCTGTCCCATAATTGTCCTTCCTGCCAAACTACCCACGCTGCCACTCTGGCTGGTACTCCTGCTCTCTTTAAAGTGGCTGATGGGAATTAGCCTAGATCATATGGTCTAAACCTAGCCAATAGGGGAACGACACAGCAGTAGCAGCTACCTCCATCAGGAATAAGAACCCCTTCCCCTCCCTTGTCCAGGTGTGTGCTCGCCATTGTTCCATCTGTGAGCTGCACCCTTCTATAGAGCTAAATTGCCACTCAAAATTTACATTCGAGTACTACTTCTTTTGCGGCACTGAAAATTTACATATAACATTATCCTTGTGAATGTATTCCTTTTCAATATCTTTGCTGCCATGTTAATGAATCTTGGCATGAAAAGGAAGAAAATAGGCATTATCTGTCTACCAATTTAATTGAAATTCTATAAACATTTTAGCTTAAGAATTCTCCTATTTTACAATAACTGTTAATCTTGTAATATACCTTTTGACATTTTGTGAGACTACAGAAAAGATTTAAATGGCTTTTCATATATCTTTGTCAAATGGTTATTTCTTTGAATATGACTCAATGACAGGAGGGGATGATGAGGTGGCTTGGTTTTAATGGGATTGTCCTTCTTCTCATCATTCAACTCCCAGCTTTGATATCACCTCTGCCCACACCATTCTCCCTCTCCAACAACAAATTATGATCTGCTCACTTCTTTGTATAGTCCACTAGCCCTTTAAAAGCCATCATCTCTGTCTTTTTGGTTGCTTTTCTTTTTGAGATGGAGTCTTACTCTGTGGCCCAGGCTGGAGTGCAGTGGGGTGATCTCGGCTGCATGTTGGCCAGGCTGGTCTCAAACTCCTGACCTCATGATCCACCTGCCTTGGCATCCCAAAGTGCTGGGATTACAGGCATGAGCCACCATGCCCGGCTGTTTTGGTTGTTTTTCAACTGCTCACCTTATTGCCCAAACTATTTCCATGAACACTTAAATATTTCTTGCATGTATAGGTTCTGTCCAACTCTTCCCTGAAAGGAAGATTTTATTCACAACTGTCTTTGATTTTTTTTAAAGATATAATCGCCATTCTTAATTTTTATCTCCCCTATGAGTATCCCAATTGCACTCATGTTTAAAATTCTACCTCAAATTTGGCACAGTGGCTCATGCCTGTAATCCCAGTACTTAGGGAGGCTGAGGCAGCAAATAACTTGAGGTCAGGAGTTCAAGACCAGCCTGGCCAACATGGTGAAATCTAGTTTCTACTAAAATTACAAAATCAGCCAGTCATGGTGGTGCATCTGTTGTCCCAGCTACTCAGGAGGCTGAGGCAGGAGAATTGCTTGAACGCCTGAGGAGGCAGAGTTGCAGTGAGCTGAGATCATGTCACTGTACTCCTGCCTAGGCCACAGAGTGAGACTCCATCTCAAAATGATATTAATAATAATAATAAATAAATAATAAAATAAAATTCCACCTCAAATGCTATCTTGTCCCTGAAGATTTCCCAAAGCAATCGAAGTTCCTGTCCTCTGTCCATCACAGTATCTTACACATAATTACCATTCAGTAAATGTTTCCTGAATGAATAAACTAAGTCACCTGATGAGGATTCATATAAACTTTGCTTTTTATGCTATCTATATATTTTAAAACATTTTCAAGCTTCTATCATTAAATATTAAACAGATACAAAGGCTACCACTGTTAATATCAAACACCATTCCTAGCCTGGAAGCAGATATGTAGCAAAAGGATATTTAATGTTTTCCCCAACTGTTTGGCACAGCAATGATAATGTAACCAAACCCATCTGTTTCCTCCTCTCGTCCAGGGATTTCAAATGGTGACCAAAAATACTTTACACTGAACTTCTAATGACTCCTGACTTACCTGTTCTTTGTCAAAAACTTGTTGAAATTTTTAATACATATGAATAAAGTACTAGGACACAACCTGGAATAAGAATAAAGTTCGTATATGAAAGTCAAGACCTTGGAAACAAAAAGATAAGTTTCTTGGCTGCTTATCTATTCTCAAGACATGTGAATAGCTGGGTTGTTTAAAATTATGCTTTTACTATGTATGTTTTAAAAAATTTGATCTTAACCAGGAATTGTATAATTATAGAATCTGGAGCTAAAAGTAACTCAAATAATTTATCTATTTCGTTATTCAACTTTCAGAGAAGATCTATAAGAGCATGCTGTAATTTTAAAGTTTAAAAACTAGATAAAGATTTACATTTTATATATTTACAACAACACTTTTTTAAAATGACATTGCTTATTTGAGGTCACCTGATGTTATCTACCCTGACATTTAAAACTCCCCTATCTCAAGTTTTCCATTCCAACTTATATTTATGAATTCATTTTCATTCCTTCCTGCAATCTGGAGCAGTAACTCTTACCTACACTGCATACAACCATTTTATGACAGCTGGAATGCCGCCGTGCATTTTAACTTTGCCCTGTGATTAATTCAAATAATTCTCATTGGACCAAATTGTAGGCTTCTCATGATTAAACATCACAATCATCTAGTCATTCAAGGCCAAAGTTTATAAAACTATTTTGCTTGGTTTAAATAATACATTTTAGCACATCCATTTAATTGAGCTGTCTGTACACTGCTCCCTTTCAAAACAGTTAGCGAAGAGTTACTCAACATCAGTAGTCATTAGGGAAATGCAAATCAAAACTACAATGAGACACCACTTCACACCCACCAAGATGGCTGCAATCAAAAACAATAACAAGTATTGGTGACGATGTGGAGAACATGGAACTCTCATACATTGCTGGTGGGAATGTAAAGTGATGCAGCACTTTGAAAAATAATTTGGCAGTCCCATAAAAAGTTTAAACAGTTACTATGTGACCCAGCAATCCTAATCCTAGTTATATACCCAAGAGAAATGAAAATATATATCCACAGAAAAACTTATCCACCAATGTTCATAGCAGCATTATTCATAACAGCCAAAAAGTGGAAACAACCCACATATACACCAACAAATGAATGGGTAAACAAATGTGGTATTTTCAAGCAATGGAATATAATTTGGCCATAAAAGAGAAAGAAGTACTGATACATGCTACAACATGGACGAACTTTGAAAATACACTAAGTGAAAAAAGCCAATCATAAAATGCCATGTGTTATATAATTCTGTTTATAAGAAATACTTGGAACAGTTAAATCTATACAGACAGAAAGTTGGTTGTTGCCTAGGACCAGAGAAGGCAGGTAGTAGGAAACTGGGGCATGATTGCTAATAGGTAGAGGGATTCTTTTTGGATGGTAAAAGTGTTCTAAAACTGGTTGTGGTGATGGTTGCACAACTCTGTAAATATACTAACAATCATTGAGTCATACACTTTAAATGAGTGAATCCTATGATATGTGAATTATTACCTCAATAAAACTGTTAAAAAAAAATAGATTACAAGGGCTGGACACGATGGCTCATGCCTGTAATCCCAGCACTTTGAGAGGCCAGGGTGGATCACCTGAGTTTGGGAGTTCAAAACCAGCCTGGCTAACATGGTAAAACTCTGGTTCTACTAAAAATACAAAACTTAGCCAGGCGTGGTGGTGTGTGCCTGTAATCCCAGCTACTCAGGAGGCTGAGGCATGAATATTGCTTAAACCAGGGAGACGGGGGCTGCAGTGAGCAGAGATCACGCCACTGCACTCCAGCCTGGGAGACAGAGCAAGACTCCACCTCAAAAAACAAAACAAAATTAGAGTTCGGCACTCTCCACAGATAAAAGATACTAATGAAAAAACCTGGCTGACTTAGCAAACAAGGATATTTGGGCTTTATTCCCTGCTTACAGATACTGTTGCTTTTAGTTGATTTTACAATTTTATCTGTTTATCCCATGTGATATGTAATCAGAGCTCAGGGCCTCAGCAGGAAATTTATAACAGTTCTTTCAAACAAACTTAAAAAACAGTTTAGTAAAATTATCTAATGGTGTATTGAAGCCCTGCTTTGATACTGTTTTATGATCTTAAGCACTTGCTTTCCATTTTGAAATAACAGAAGGGCTTTACAGATAATGAAATTTGACTTTGGTAAACTTCCTTTTTCTTTGGAAAAAAAAAAAGTCTATTTGGGTTTTTTTTTTTTATATTTGGGACAAGGTCAATTAACGTTCTTAGGTGTTTTTAAATCCCTACATAATCTACTATAGTTCTACCAGGATTAAACCCTCCAAATTCAGTTTAAAACACAGAGGTAGGACTTATATAAAACCAAGTATGATTTCAATCAAATAAGCTGTTTAAAGATCAGTCCAGTTGGTCACCTATGACTTTGCATACTATTTGTGTTTCTAAATTAGTTTCCTGTGTATTCTATTTCACCAAGTAGATCACACAATTTCAATCTACCCCAAATCTCACATTTCTCAAGATATAAAACCACACAGATTAATTTCTTAAGTATTTTACATATGTTAGCTTTTGTCCAGCCTCCTAAGGAAACTCTAAATTGCTCAAAGACAAGAACTTCATCTTCAGCTTCAACACTTCACAGAGACCCCACAATTGTAATGTGTTTCTCAAGGTCTAAGGCATGGGCCAGTTCTCCAGTCAAGGTACAATGTACTGTATGTATTATTAAGATATATACGTGTGTGTGTATCAATTTTATGTCTATATATCTTTATCCGTCTATCATCTATTTACCTTCTATGCTTCATTTCCAACACATAATATGTTGACTGCTCCCAAATCTTTAAGAACTCCCAATTTTCTTCAGAATACCCCCAACATTTTCCTATGAATTTCAAAGCTCTTTGTCAGCTTCCCCATCTACCCTTTCTAGCCTGTCACATGCCAACACACCAGTTACTTAAAGCTCCACTTTCACCCCTCTGTTGTCACAACTCCAGGCCTCTGCTGTCCCTTGGGTTTCCACCTAGTCTATGAAAAACCTGCTGAACTTTTAAGTCCATGTCAAGAATCATCTTCTTATAAACACTACCCTTTTCAGAATTTCTCCTTTTTAAATCCCTTCTATCACTTTGTCTAATCCTATATCCCTTATTACAGCTTGACGTATGTGGTGCCTAAGGACATGCGTTCTTTCCTAGTATTAATTCTCTGATATTTGTAACTGTTAGTGTGTGACTCCCTACCAAAGCACCAAGCTTGTATTCCCTTCACCCTTTACAAAAGAAACCACACAATAAATGCTTGCTAGAGATGATGGGTTGATAGGCGCAGCAAATCACATGGCACATGTATACCTATGTAACAAACCTGCATGATCAGCACATGTATCCCAGAACTTAAAGTAAGATTTAAAAAGATAAAATAAACTAAATGTTTGCTAGATTGAATTAGTCTTATCTTTAATTCCCCACAACACCAAGAACGATATGGGGCACATAGCAGTTAATCAATAAATAACGTTACTTGATAGAATACACATTCTTGGGAGAAAGATTCAGATGCTCAATGACTCATTTTAGTGACAGTATTATTATGACCAAAAAAAATTCATTCTGTAAATTGTTCCTACAGTGAATTGGGCCTAAGTAACCGATGCTTTAATGTACCAAAACAATTAGCAGAGTGTTTCGTTTCAATATATTTTTCTTTCCAGTGGTCCTTCTGGAATAAAACCATTTTCATCTGAGGAATACATGTAAAATAATTTCAGAAGTCAATTCTTAGAATGTACATGAATTATTGTCACTTTTATTCAAGATTCATTCAACTATTTATCACTTACGTGAACTGCTTCCGGGCAGACACTGAAAAAGGTACTGGATCATCAACAAGATACAGGTTCTGACCTTAAGTGTTTACAGTATAGTAGGGGAAGGGTCTCAAAGGAATCTAGGTTTGATGCTTCAGAAACACTGGTACTAATTATCTAGATACTGATGAATTTGGAAGTTCTTTAAAAAGTATTCTTTTAAATTCAGATTTAAATATTTGTGTTTCAATGTGTACTAAAAACAAAGGTATAACAATATTTGATTTAGAAAGCTATTTTTATTCATGTAAACAGCAAACAAACTTAACTAGATGCTATGATTCAGGGTTGGGAGTAGGGTGAAGAAAGAGAGGTTTTCTAGAGCAAAATTTCAGGAGGCCATTTACTCTCAGGGTCCTGCAAGTACAGGGTCTGCCTTGAAAAGGAGTTCCTCTTTAAATTCGTAACCCTAGCCACCTCCTCTGCCTCGCCTTAGCTCTGACCCAGCTATAAATGTTTAAGAAATTAGTAATTTTGTGTTATGCCTGGTTGTGTATACTTGGTATACTCCATAACAAATGCTTTATAAATTATTTCTGATTTATAGAAAATGGAACTGTGAAATCATGGAGGAAATGCATTATGATGCAAAGGAAATATGTATACTTTTGGGAGGAAGGAGTAGATACTAAGGGAAAAGGAGAGATGAAACCCAATTAGCATATTAAAATGATTGCCAAGTTAAAAGCTTCCAAGTATTCAGATTGGAAGTAATTCTCATGCCTAAACTCTTCTACTACTACTCACAACCATTAACTTATGTTTTTGCTACTTTAAATAACTTTTATTGGCATCTGTAATTGACCATTCTCACATTGCTATGAAGAAATACCTGAGACTGGGTAATTTATAAAAGAAAGAGGTTTAATTGACTCACGGTTCCACATGCCTAGGCAGGCCTCAGGAAACTTTCAATCACGGCTGAAGACACCTCTTCACAGAGCGGCAGGGGCGAAGATGAGTGCCCAGCAAAGAGGGAAGCCCCATATAAAGCCATCAGGTCTCGTGAGAACTAACTCACTATCATGAGAACAGGATGGGTGAAACTACCCCCAGGATTCAATTATCTCCACCTGGTTCCTCCCAGGACACGTGGGGATTATGGGAACTATAATTCAAGATGAGATTTGGGTGGAGACACAACCAACCATATCAGCATTTTTCTAAGACAATACCAAGTGAACTAAATGAACAAAAAATACAATAAGTTACAAGATAATATCACCACTCTTTTAAGACAGATTAATTTGGGGATTAGCACCTGAAGATTATTCTCTTAATTCCTTAGTGTAGTTATTGATGGTTATTCAAGACTGAATAAGGAAATTCTGGATGCATTCCATCCATGGGAATACAATTCAATAAATGAACCCAAAGCTTTAATTTAAATTTGTTTTCCTAAAGAGAAATTTCATATTTAGGTACATTATGAAATATAGAGTAAGTGATAATTTAAATGTAAAAGGCATTGACATGAACTGGGAAAGGTTTCCCATTAGATCAAAGTTAAAATTTGAAATCAGCCTTTCAAATGTCACTACACCAGGTAATACAATGTTCAATGTCGGATAAGCTTGTAAAGAAGCTTCCTGAAAAGTTCCAAGTAAATATAAATTAAAACATTTTCCCCACATTGGCTTGATTCTACTTCCCCTTCTCTCCACATTTTTTAGGATGTTAAGAGCTGCCAACTATTTTGAGGTGGTGGTAAGTTTATTTTTCTTTCATTTCACTTAAAAATGGAAAAATTCTACCTACTAAAATGTTGTATTAGAACTAAGAATTTCATTTATGCTGTCAATAGAACCTAGAAAAGTTTAGTTGTGGTTGTGACTTATTTATAACACTATTTGGTATGGCCCTTAAGTGAGGTTTTACATTTCCAGCAATAGTAGGGCATTATTCCAAGCTGCCACAAATGGTGACGCTCATGTAAAAAGATGTTTTTGCATAGGATAATAAAAAGGCTGAGGCTGCTCTTAAAATAACATGTTTGGATTTTCAAAAACATTCAAAATCATGAAAAATCTTTTTACCAATGAAAAATGACAATTCGGTGGGGGGAAATCACTCAATTAATAAAGAAAAATGACCCCACGACGACTTGACCATCTCTTCTATGTTAAGGATATCTATAATTATAGACAATATAAAGTTTTTCTAATTATAACTCTTAAGAGCTTACAAAAAGTTTAAGACATCAAAACAAGCTAAAATATTTTAAATTTGTAATTGAAGTCAACTGAGAACATAAACACCACCACTGTGTCCCCCAATAGCTTTTGTTCTTCTAAATGTAATCCCCCATAATTCTTACCTCTATAAAGACATATCAAAACCCATGAAATAAAGTTCACAGAGAAGACTATCCTTCTGACTTTTGTTGAAAAATTTCCATGACTATTTCTATGAAAACATTAAGAAATTCCTCAGTTAATTTCGTTGCTAGAGCTAATGCAGGAATACACAAATACACACATGCATACATTCATTGTACTAGCTGTTGTCTTATTTAGACAATATAAACACATGTTTAATATGCATTGGCCCCAAATTTTCACTTTGGATCAACATCCAATCTATGTTGGGGAGATTAATATCCACAAATACATTATCTAATGTCACTTTATTAAAAGCACTGCAACTTAAACTTTTAGTTATCTGATGTCTTAAGTTAAATAGTTCAGATAAACATGCAAATGTGTCTGCATCCTATATTGGGTGATTATCTAAGCTCTTTGAATTGTCTTGTTCAAAGCCACATGTTGACTTATTTTCACTGAGATTCCATAAAATTTCGCGAATGTCACAGCTATAAATCCTAAAATCCAAAAACAAAACAAAACTAAGCAAATGATAACCTCAAGGAAATGAGCCAATTCTTTAAAAGACACAACCTGTCAAAACTCACACAAGAAGAAATAATCAATCTGAATAGGCCCATATCCATTAAAGAAATTCAATTAAGAATGAACAACCAGCCGGGCGCGGTGGCTCAAGCCTGTAATCCCAGCACTTTGGGAGGCCGAGGCGGGTGGATCACGAGGTCAAGTGATCGAGACCATCCTGGTCAACATGGTGAAACCCCGTCTCAACTAAAACTACAAAAAATTAGCTGGGCATGGTGGTGCGTGCCTGTAATCCCAGCTACTCAGGAGGCTGAGACAGGAGAATTGCCTGAACCCAGGAAGCGGAGGTTGCGGTGAGCCGAGATCGCGCCATTGCACTCCAGCCTGGGTAACATGAGTGAAACTCCGTCTCAAAAAAAAAAAAAAAAAAAAAAAAAAAAAGAATGAACAACCTTCCAAAACATAAAGTACCAGGCTCAGATCAGTTAACTGGTGAGTTCTACCAAACATTAAGGAAGAAATTACACCAATTCTTTACAATCTCTTTCAGAAGACAGAAGCAGAGGAATACTCCTTAATTCATTCTAAGAGGCCAGCATTACCCCATTACCAAAATCAGACAAAGTGATGATAAGAAAACTACAAACCAATATCTCTCATGAACATAGATACAAAACCCTCAACAAAATATTACAGCAAATCCAACAATGTATAAAGAATTATAAACCACAATCAAGCAGAATTTATCCTAGGTATGTAAAGCTGCTTTGAAAATAAATTAATGTAATGTATCACAACAAAAGACTTAAGAAGACAAGTCACATGATCATAGATGCAAAAAAAAAAAAAAAAAAAGGCATTTTACAAAATCCAGCACCCATTCCTAATAAAAGGTTTCTGTAAACTAGTAATAGAAGATAACTTCCTCAACTTAATAAAGACTCTCTAAAAAGAGCCCTACAGCTAACATCATATTTAATGGTGAGAAACTAGCAGTTTTCCTACTAATATTAGGAATAAGGCAAAGATGTCCCCTCTCACCCCTCTTTTCAATATCATACCAGAAGTCTTAGCTAATGCAATGTCAAGAAAAGGAAATAAGGCCAGGCGTATTGGCTCACACATGTAATCCCAGCACTTTGGGAGGCTCAGGGGGGTAGGCCACTTGAGGTCTGGAGTTTGAGACCAGCCTGGCCAACATGGCAAAACTGCATCTCTACTAAAAATACAAAAATTAGCCAGGCGTGGCATGCGTCTATAGTTCCAGCTACTCAGGAGGCTGAGGCAGGAGAATCGCTTGAACCTGGGAGGCGGAGGTTGCAGTGAGCTGAGGTTGCGACACTGCACTCCAGCCTGGGCAACAGAGAGAGACTCTGTCTCAAAAAAAAGAAAACAAAAGGAAATAACAGGTATATAAACTGAGAATGAAGAAATAAAACCATCTTTGTTCACAAATAACATAACTATATAGGAAATCAAGATTATTCAAAGGTTGAAGGATACAAGTTAATATGCAGAGGCCAGTTGCTTTCCTACATACCAGCAATAAACAAGTGCAATCTGAAATTTAAAACACGATACAGTTTACATAAGCAGAAAAGAAATGAAATACTTAGGTATAAATCTAGCAAGATATACATAAGATCTATATTAGGAAAACTATAAAACTCTGATGAAATAAATCAAAGAAGAACTAAATAAATGGAAACATTCCATGTTTATATGTAGGGAAGATTCAATATTGTTAAGATGTAAGTTCTTCCCAACTTGATCTATAGATTTAGTACAATCTTAATCAAACTCCTAGCAAGTTATTTTGGGGATATTAATAAACTGATTCTAAAGTTTCTATGGAGAGGCAAAAGGCCAAGAAAAGTGAATATAATACTGAAGGAGAAAAAAGTTAGAGAACTGACACTACCTGACTTAAGACTTATAATAAAACTACAAGAGTAATGAAGAGAGTGTGGTATTGGTGAAAGAACAAATAAATTAGTGAAACAGACTAAAGAGTCCAGAAATAGACCGACTTAAATATAGTCAGTGATCTTTGTGACAGGAACAAAAGCAACGCAATGGAGAAGATAGTCTTTTCCACAAATGGTGTTGGAATAATGGGACATCCACATGCCAAATAATAAATTTAGAAACAGACCTTACACTATAACTCAGAATGGATCACAGATCTAAGTGTACAACACAAAACAATAAAACTCCTAGGAAACATTTTAAAAGAAAATCAAGGCCAGGTACAGTGGCTTACACCTGTAATCCGAGTACTTTGGGAAACCAAGGTGGGCAGATCACAAGGTCAGGAGTTCAAGACAAGCCTGGCCAATATGGTGAAACCCCGTCTCTACTAAAAATACAAAAATTAGCTGGGCGTGGTGACATGCTACTCGGAAGGCTGAGGCAGAAGAATTGCTTAAACCCAGAGGCGGAGGTTGCAGTGAGCCAAAATCATGCCACTGCACTCCAGCCTAGGTGACAGAGTAAGACTGTCTCAAAACAACAATAAAAACAACAAAAAAATCCCCAGAAAATCTAGTTGACCTTGGGTATGGAAATGAATTTTTAAATATAACATCAAAGGCATGATCCATAAAAGGAATAATTGATAAGACAGACTTCATTTAAATTAAAAAGTTCTGCTCTGCAAAAGACATTGTACACTGTCAAGAGAATGAGTAGACAAGCCACAAACTAGGAGAAAATATTTGCAAAAGATTTATCTAATAAAGGACTATTATCCAAAATATACAAGTAACTTTGAAAACGAAACAATAACCAGGTACAGTGGCATGCTCCGGTAGTCCTAGCTTCTCCAGAGGCCGAGGCAAGAGGACAGCTTGAAGCTGTACTGTGCTATAATTGCACCCATGAATAGCTACTGCACTCCTGCATGGGCAACCTAGTAAGACTCTCTTAAAAAAACAACAACAACATAAAACAGCAACTCAAAGTACTATAATGTTTTTTAAAAATACAACTATATAAACCTTCAACAATAAGGAAATGAACAACTCAAATTAAAAAGTGGGCAAAAGATCTGAACAGACACTTCATCAGAGAAGATATATAGATGGTAAAGAAGCATATGAAAAGATGTTCCATATCATACGTCATTAGGGAAATGCAAAATAAAACAAAAATAAGATATTGTTATACAATTAAGAGAACAACCACAATCCAGGTAACTGACACCAAGTGCCGGTGAGGATGTGAAGCAACAGGAACGCTCATTAGTTGCTGGTGGGAACACAAAATTGCATAGCCACTTTGGAAGACAGTTTGGCATTTTCTTATAAAACCAAACATACTCAAATCAAGAACTGAGTTTGCTGGGTAGTATGATATTTACCCAAAGGTGTTGAAAACTTAGCCTACAGAAAAACCTGCATTCATATGTTTATAGAAGCTTTATTCCTCATTGCCAAAACTTGGAAGCAATCAAGATGTCTTTCAGTAGGTGATGGATAAACAAACTGAGCTATATCCATACAATGGAATAGTATTCAGTGCTAGAAAGAAATGAGCTATCAAGCCGCAAAATGACATGGAAGACCCTTAAATGTATATTACAAAGTGAAAAAAACAAATCCGAAAAGGATACCTACTGTATGATTCCAACTATATGGCATTTTGGAAAGAGCAAAATTATGGAGACAGCAAAAAGATCACTGCTTGCCAGGGGTTTGGGAGGATGGAGGTATGAATAAGCAGAGAAAAGAGGATTTGGGGAACAGCAAAAATTTTGTAGGATATTAAAATGGTGGATATATGTCATTATACATTGTACAAACCAAAAAATGTACAACACCAAGAGGGACCCTAACGTAAATTGTAGACTTTGGGTGATTATGATGTATGAATGTAGGTTCATCTATTATCACAAAGGAACCACTCAGGTGAGTGATGTTGATCATGGGAGAGTTAAGCATGTAGGGGTCGCAGGAAGTATATGGGAAATCTCTGTACCTTCTACTCACTTTTGTTGGGAACCTAAAACTGCTCTGAAAAATAAAGTCAGGTTGGGTGTGGTAGCTGACGCCTGTAATCCCAGCACTTTGGGAGGCCAAGGTGGGTGGATCACAAGGTTAGGAGTTTGAGATCAGCCTGGCCAACATGGTGAAACTCCATCTCTACTAAAAATACAAAAAATTAGCCAGGCGTGGTAGCAGGCGCTTGTAATCCCACCTACTCGGGAGGCTGAGGCTGAAGAATCACTTGAACCTGGGAGGCAGAGGTTGCAGTGAGCCAAGATCACGCCATTACACTCTAGCCTGGGTGACAGTGCAAGAATCTGTCTCAAAAAATAATAATAATAAATTTAAAATAAATAAAGCCTATTAAAAATAAAACAAAAAACCACCAAAAGACAGTAGAGCAAATTTTATATTAATTTTATTTAAGTATACATATAAAAGTTTCATCACATAATTTTAAAGATACATAATTGCTTATATATATCATGTTTCAATCTAGTTTATTAATTATCCTTAATCCTTTTGGTCCCTGAATCTGCCTTTGCTTCCTCTTCTAGGGCTTGATGCAGAATATAACTGCCCATGGAGGACAAGGGGCAAGAAATTAAGGGTCCCAGGGAGACTCAGTTTCAGTTATCCTTGATGATGCTGAGAGGCATTCAGCACCAGGAACATGTTGTTCAAACATAAATGAGAAACTAAACTATCTGAACAATCTTCATGAAGGTTTTCCACACAAAGTGCATTTCATATCTCTATAGACTTCACTACTAACAAGCTACAACGAAGGAACTTAACTACTACTGAATCCTCCGAGATATTATCAATATCCAGCTTCCATTTTCCACTCTCTAAAATATTTCTCCATCGTGCTCCTAGATTTCCAGGTGCCAACATTTACAGTAGGTATGATCTTCTGGGGCTTCAGCCACTGGACAAAGCGTTTCATTTCCAGGTAGCTGCTGTGTTCACTGTAAGGAATTCCTGTAACACCAAAGAAATGAAGTTGTACACTAAAAATCAAACTAATTTAAAAATTCACAGTCCTAAAATAAAATAGAATAAAACAAAGGAGAAAAGCAATCCATGGTATTTTTGTCAAAAATTCCTTGGTACTTTAGTTTTGATAAGAAAACTTGTTGATACCTTTTATGAATAATAAAGATTAAGACATTAAAATAATACCAATATGGTTTGGCTCTGTGTCCCCACCCAACTCTCATCCCAAATTGTAATCCCTATGTGTTGGGGGAGGGGCCTGGTAGGAGGTCATTGAATCATGGGGGCGGATCCCCCCCTTGTTGTTCTCGTGATAGTGAGTTCTTGGCCAGGTGCAGTTGCTCATGCCTGTAATCCCAGCACTTTGGGAAGCAGAGGCAGGTGGATTATCTGAGATCAGGAGTTGAAGATCAGCCTGGCCAACATGGTGAAACCCCATCTCTCCCAAAAACACAAAAATTAGCCAGGTGTGGTGGCAGGTGCCTGTAATCCTAGCTACTGGGGAGGCTGAGGCAAAAGAATTGCTTGAGCCTGGGAGGCGGAGGTTGCAGTGAGCTGTGATCGTGCCACTGCACTGCAGCCTGACCAGTGGAGCAAGACTGTGTCTCAAAAAAAGAAACCAAACAATAATAAGATAGTGAGTGAGTTCTCAGATCTGATGGTTTCAAAGTATGTGGCACTTCCCCCTTTGTGCTCGCTTTCTCTCACTCTCCTGCTCCACTAGGGTAAGTTGTGATTGCTTGCCCTTTGCCTTCTGTCATAACTGCAAGTTTCCTGAGGCCTCCCAGTCATGCTTCCTGTTAAGCTGGTGGAACTGCAAGTCAATTAAACCTCTATTATGCATAAATTATCCAGTTTCAGGTAGTTCTTTAAAGCAGCGTGAGAACGGACAAACACAGATATGAAACTTAGAACGTTCAAAAATCTATGACTTTTTTGTGTATATACTTAATAATATGCATTTCTAGAGAGTCCTATTTAATTAGGATTTTCTTCTTTTTAAACATTTCTTCCTTTAGGCACTTTAGTTAGCTACAGGTTTCAGGAAAATATGGAAGAAGTATGAGTCAAATGTGAAGACTAACAACCAGGACACTCACCTCCAGAGCAGGTAAGCAGATTTGTCCCTAAACTTTGCACATATTTAAAAACAAAAACAAAAACAAAGAAACCCACCCTTTATCTTCTTTATTGATGATCAGGTATCACAGAGAAAGGTGGGAAGGATCCTATTTTCAGTAAACTAGAGTCTTTAGAGGCTGAGGGTAACTCACTGGTCTGGAGACACACCAAACATGTTTCCATCAGCTGTCACTGCAATAAGCCAACTCTGAAGGCACTGGTAAACCTCCAAGGATGAAAACAGGCAAGTCTGTATCTCCTGCTGTCACCACATCTAGCCCATTATCTTCCTGCTCCCAATTTCACAGTGTTATCTATACTTCCGGTATATAACCACAGCAGTCCTCCTTTCAAGTAATTCTGCAATTTCCTCTCAGTATCACTGATCACACAAGTGAAATGATCTGTATTCATCAATGTCTATTTACTAATCAAGTTCTTTTACATCAGTTTACAATGGACTAGATACAGAATTAGAGTTGCAGAGAGATTTGAAAACTCTTCAATTGTTAAATTCTTTGGTGCCTATTTTTTTTTTGATTCAATTTTTACAACACTTTTAAAAAATATAAAGTAATTATAAACATTAAAAGTGACAAAATTTAATAACTATACCATATATTGAAATGTTTCCTTTGGTCTGGGGAATAACATCTGCTATACTAGTGAACTTGTTAGAGTGTGTCCATCCTGTAGGTCTAAACGCCAAAATCCGATCATATTTCCCACCGTACTTCTTCAAATGACTCTGTAAGCTCTGTTAAATAAAAATAGCATATCAATTTAGAGGTCAATGGAGATGAGTTATGTGGAATAAAACAGACTGATTAAAGAAGTTACACTGGTGTAGGCATAGGGAGTTGTCACTTGTTAAGCATTAGCTTAAAATACCTAGTGCCATGCTTCTAAAAAATAATCCTTGAAAAAAATACATATATGAAATATTTTCTCCTTCACTTATCTGAAGTTAAACAAGTACGGTCTGGAAAAAAACAAGTATAATGAGATAACTTGAAACACAAGCAATTAGGTGTAAACAAATTACAATTCCGATAGCTACCAAAAACAAAAACAAAACTACTCTCCAAATCTTACTCCACAAAAATAATATCAATAATGGCAAACACCAATGCAAACATATCTCCATGCATATACACCAACAGGTGATAGCTAGTCGGACAGAAAGAAATAATTTTCTGTGAATGGCATTATACTCAACACAGAGATACATTTTACAGCTGCTTAATAGCATTCTTTTCAGGTATTTGCGCCTTTCACCCTTTAAACATAAACTAGATTTATTTTAAAACTTTTCATGCCACTATCATTGGAAGCAATATGCTCCCCTTATAAGCCCTGAGTGAAATAAAACTTCCCTAAAGTCATAATAAATGATGACATTTGATAAAACTCTTAGAAAAATCAATGACTGAAGTTCAATCTTTGAAAGATAAGAGAAATCCAGTTATAAATAATAACGGCATGAAAGATACAAAAAAATCTAATACTTCTGGTCTGAAGACCAAAACCCAAAGTTTCAAAGACTTAGAATGAATTAATAATAAAATTCACTTTATTGATGAATTGATAACAATCTTTTGATCTCTTTTATATCGAATAAGAACCCTATATTAATTAGAAGTGAATATCAAAATACCTACCATAAGACAACCATATTTCTTCAATTACTATACACATACAAAAAAAGTTAGTTATGGATACATAACTAAATTTCCATTTCAGTATTCTTGGCTCTGCACATTTGTAAGTTTTACTTAGTCTAGCACCTACCTAATGTAATTTGTTTAATCACTATTCCTTCTGCCCTTGTCCTCACAAAGAAAATAGGAAACTGAGGTTTATAATAATTTTACATATAATACATAAAATAAGTCCAACTTTCAATACATATCATCAAACCTGTCCATTCCTATTTGTCTCTGCAAAAACATCCAGAAGAATTAAATGATAACATTTGCTTTCTGTGGGACAAATTAGAGTTACCATAAAAACATCTTTAACCTGTGCCATAAACAAAAACTTCAGATATTATCGTACAAGCCAAACATACAGAAAAAAAGGACTATCGACAGGTATAAGTAGTCCATTAACCACAATCTGAACACATTCTCATGAGGAAATTTATTAAGAATAGTTTAGTCAACATGAAATCCCTGATTTATGACTTGTCTCTCTCCATTTATTAGTAACCAGTTTGGAAGAAAAAGACTTTTAGCAATATTACTAGAATTATTTTTTCAGCATGCAAATAATCATCTATAATACCATTGTTGTAACACTTTACCATCATCAATCAATCAGGTTTAAATCAGAGGTGGTAGTCAACTATTTTTTTTAGCACATATGTGAACTTCAGATGTTGAACTAGATGGCATGAATGGTATTATTTATAGCCTTTCAAAGGTGCATTGGGCGCCTTGAAAACCGTTAGGATTATCTTTTCACAAAAAGTAATTACCTTTCATGAAACACAATTTTTGGCTGGTTAAAAAAAAATGGGCTCGAATTACAAACTAAAATGTAGTATTATGATTACTATCAGCTTCTGCTCCATTTGTGTCCTAGAGGTGAGAAATTTTCTGAAAATACGTGAGTAAATCAGGCACAGGAGAGGGAACAAAACTTTTTACAATATGCCATTTTATATTTTTGTTTTTACCCTTGTCAATGTATCACCTATTCAAAAACATTTTAAATACATATTTGATTATCATTGCTAGAATGTTTAATAAATGAATTTTAAAAGAAAAAAAGTCTTCAAAAAATATGATCAATACCTAGTCACTTTAATGGAGGAAGGGGAGGGACTACTGAAGGCAATACCAATAAATATCTGCTCCGGTATTACATAGTAGCTTGTGTCAGTGTGGAGGACAAGAGGATACAGACTTCACTTTCTGCAAGCTTACAGCCTCCTGGGCAGGAGATCAGTAAACCCCACCTTCCAATGGAAACCACTTGCCCTTTCTCAGCTTTCTCTATCTCTCATCATCTATTCCATCATCAGCATCTAGGAGCCTTACAGATTGACCTTTTCACAAAGAACTTGTGTTTTATTATAAAATCATAGATGTGGAAAAATACAGGCTTGACGACTATCAAAAATATAGATTTAATGACTCCAGATCACTCCTCCAAGGACGCTAGCCTCAAAAAAAAATTCAGAATGAACATTTCTGAGTTATTAAAACCAATTTGAATTCCTGTATTAAAAAGTTATCTTAGGCCAGGCATGGTGGCTCACACCTGTAGCATCAGCACTTTGGGAGGCTGAGGAGGGCAGATCACTTGAGCTCAGGAGTTTGAGACCAGCCTGGACAACATGGCGAAACCCTGTCTCTGCTAAAAATACAAAAATTAACAGGGCATGGTGGCATATGCCTGTAATTCCAGCCACTCAGAAGGCTGAGGCATGAGAATCTCTTGAACCTGGGAGGTGGAGGTTGCAATGAGCCAAGATTGCACCACTGCACTCCAGCCTGGGCAACAGAGCAAGATTCTGTCTCAAAAAAAAAATTATGCTTGAATTTGTAGTTGTGAAAATGTAAATCTTGTTTAAGTTGGGATTTATACATACATGCTCTCTAAAAGAAGGCCATATGCATCAGAGCACACAGTCTGCAGAGTGGTAGGTTGTGAGGGAATTGTCAAAGGAAGACGTGGCCCTCTTCCTGTTCAAAGTGGATGCACCTCACTACCTATGTTTCAGATGCTGCTCAGAAACCTTACTTCATCAATTATCCTCTTATCTTAGATTCTCCCTGACCCTCACAACATCAAAATTCTCATCTCTGACAGTTAACAAACAAGCAAACCCCCTCCCTTTGGCCATCAAAGTATCCATCCCCTCTTTACGCCATGCTCTAGTCTTACTGTCTCCATTGCCTCATTCTCATTCATTCTTTTTATTTCATAAACACAACAGCAAATGTGAAAATACATTGTTCCATGCATTACGTTCTAAATTTCTTTTTTAACATACAGGTTTGATGTATTCAACTGCCAGGTGTCAAAATGGTAGTATATGGAACAACCCTTAGTTAGTATATGAATAAATCTGACAAATAAGCCCCCAAATCCCAGGAAGGTCATATCATATGTCTTAATTTACACCTTGGAACTAATGCTCAAACTTCGTCTTAGGACACACTTCCACTATTTCATTTAATTGTCATGACAAGTAAATTTTCAATATATATCAATCTAGAGAGGCTTAATATTAATAAAGAATAGAACAGACCTGAAGTAAAGTAAGAATTTCTTAGATTCTCCCCTCATTTCCTCACTGACCTAGAAAGAACTGGAAAATAATCTTAAAAATTGAAGATTTGAATGACCAGACAGCTGCATACCTTTCCATTTTTGTTCCTTCCTACATGTTAGTTCTCTAGTTCCTAAACTTCTGGTGGGCATATGAACTACTCTACAGAGTTGCACTTATAGAAAAACCACAAACATTTAAAATTCCTCTTAAAAGACTGTCTAGGGCAAATTTTACTATGAGTGACTCTATTATAATTGAATCCCTCTAAGTTAAATGCAGTTTACAATCATCAGATTACATTTTTTAGTTCTCCCCAAAACACATATCTTTTGAATGCTTACCTTGAAATTAATTTGCATCATTGGGAGAAGGTGAACCAATGAACCGCACATGTCTGTAGTGATGAGTGAATTAATTTCTGGTATATTGAGGCACTGTAGTGTTTTATATTTTTCTTGGGACATGCCCACTTTTGAACCTAAAACATCAGCAATGGCTATGGGCAAAGGAAAAGGTTAAAAATAGTAAACTTACAGCTGGTGAAAAAAGTTATAGTTTAAGCAAATTTTAAAGTAAGAATTTACCAAATAAAAGGAAATTCAAAATATTCACACTTTTACCATGATATCTCAAAAAAGGCTGAATCATTGTTTTAGTTTACTGTGCAGAATAAATTGTAAGAAAACCAAATAATTTATTTTTAAAGACTATTTAAAAACTGCAAAAGTGTATGGAAAGTAGGTAGAGGAAGGGAAGGAACTAAATTTGGGGAGGTTAAAAGCCCCAGCTTTATCACCCTTAATGTGTGATATAATGTGACCGCACTTAAGAAGAAATGGAAATATTTTGCAAATTAGTATAATACTACCTGGACAAACTACAGTTATATATCCAGAAATCATTTAGGAACAAAAATTAAAACTGATTGCTAATATAATTAACTATCATCCTCAAAGAATGCAGCAATACAATTATGTATTAGTCATCTTTCAAAGTTTATTAAATAATAATGCAGCACGAGCAGTTGCTCTATACATTTCTTACATCTAGAAAGCCTAAATTAAACACACTTAACAAATGTTTCCATAAAGTCAAACCTTCAAAGATTAAATGTTTCAAACTAAAATTTTCCCTCAACTTCAAAGGTAATATTGAATCATTACAGGAAATAATTATCAAATGCAAGAGTAGAAACTGAAAGGGCTTTATGCAAAAAGAATTTGATCTTTATAATATATTAATGTAAATTAGATACACCTACCACTCACCTAGGAAGATTTTCTCTTTTCCAATAGAGTAAGTACCACAGACAACAAGAGCACGTGGGTTTAGAGTTACAGCCTCAAAGGCAGTGTTGATGGCAAACTGGATAACCTCTTGCTGAGATGGAAAGGTGTATTCTGGGCTACAATATCTGTAATATGGAAACATGGTACTTATTAAAAGAACAATAAGAAAGCCGTAGCCTTAAGCCAGATGCTACTTTAGAAAAGAAGCTTTAGCAACTTGCATACAACAGTAGTATACTATATTAACACCACAAGTTATTTCACTGTCTGTGGTTATAATTATTTATCAGTTACTACTAACTTATGACAAAATTCTAAGTTTTCAATATATCTTTTTCATTATATTTCTTTCATCATCCTTAAAAAATTATCTTTTTGAAGATTTTTTTCTCCAAGAATATTTCTAGCAGGCCAATTTTAGTTATAAATTATAAACCTCAATATCTTTTATTTAACTCCAAACACTATCAAAAAATCCTATTGATAAAGATTATATCTGAGCTAAACATTGTTGATCTAATAAAAAATTATTAAAATAATGAAACTATGAATTTAGTGAAACAGTTTTAAATCAGTTAATATTGACATGATTGATATTAAGATCATTTCTTACATAAAATATATATACTGTGTATATACGTGTATACACAAATACAACAGATCTATAACCCAGTGAAAAATTAACTCTAAGCTACTATATATCTATATTCGAGATGAAAAGCACTTTTTCCCTAAAAATGTAATAAACTACAAAAACCAAATAAACATATTTTTCCCAATTTTCAGAATTGTTTTGTTAGTCAACCACTAGACAAGAGGAAGAAAAACCTTTCTCCTATTAAAACCCATGACGAAATTCAGAATTGTATGAGAAGAGAACTAGGTAACAAAAAAGAGCTGTTTTTCTTTTTAACTTATTTTCTTTATTTATCCAGTGCTTAAAATCCATATAGAAGAATGGAAAAATCAGTTACAGTATGAGAAAACTGGATGTAGAAAGACCATCTTTTACTAAAATATTGTATCCAAACATACTTCTCCTTGAAACAGGTTGAAATGGTTAATTTCTAACCAGTTGACGAGATATTTTAATATATGAAATCACATCATATACCAGTAATATATATAATTTTTATTTACTTAATAAAGCTAAGGAGAAATATATATACAGTTAAAATGTAATGGCTTATGTCATTATATTTATAGTACTCAAGAATTCAGAACTGTCACTTATAAATTACCTTTTTAAGAAAAGAACACCAGTAACTTTGAATACTCAAAAACAGAATCACATTTTGGCCTCTGTCTTCTCTTTACAATTAATAGCTACACAGATACTCTGAAAGGACAACTTAAAAGGGTGTCTTCCTAAAGTTTGCTCCTAAGTTTTCCTTCCTTGTTTCAGTAACAGGATTCTCATATGCCATATTTTCAAAAATAAATCACAAAACAAATGAGCTGTAGTCAGTTAACACATGCAATCCCAAATTTGCCCTTAAGCAAGTATACATCTTTTTTCAAATAGCATCCCTCTGATAAAGACCTTTAAAATAATAACTGGCAATAAGCCATCATTTTGATGACCATGATACACAAAGGCTGTCAGAGGGAAAAGGAAGCACACAAAGAAAGCCTCTCTTACGTGGTATCTAAGTACAGCATATGGACTTTCCGCTTCGCAAGAAGAGAACGTTCCATGCTGGGATCTGCTCTGAAGTCTCCCGTGTGTAATATGACAGTACCATTAGGAAGACAAAAGAGGATCATGACAGCACCTGGACAGCTGAACATAAATTTCAAAGGAATATTCTTAACACAGGCAAGCATCTAAAGGAACAGTATCTATTTTAGTATCAACAAGTGAACACACTTTATTAGCTGACCACAATGACATAGCATTGCACTACAGAGGAAATGCAGCACTTTAACTCGAGGAAATTTACATCAGAAAAAGAACTGGTGTGCAGAAAGGCAGACCCAGGTTGCTCAAACTCCACACATTCCCAAGAAAAGCTTGTCTTCGGGGCTGGCCCTTGGCCGGCTTCTGGGAAATGAACTCTGAACCCTTGGAATATTATGCCAGGTAAGACTGTTTTGTATACCTGAAACATTGAACTATGTACATGATAACAGCTTGATGCTAACTTTGTGATCTATGGTGAAAACCCCATAAAGTTGCCTAAAAATCAGAACTCAGCTGGGCATGGTGGCTCACCCTGTAATCCCAGCACTTTGGGAGGCTGAGGTGGGCGAATCACATGAGGTCAGGAGTTAGAGACCAGCCTGGCCAACATGGTGAAACCCTACCTCTACCAAAAATACAAAAATTAGCTGGGCATGGAAGTGCACACCTGTAATCCTAGCTACTCAAGAGGCTGAGGCAGGAGAATCACTTAAGCCCAGGAGGCGGAAGTTGCAGTAAGCCAAGACTGTGCCATTGCACTCCAACCTGGGCAAAAAGAGCAAAACTCCATCTCAAAAAATAAAAATAAAAACTCAGACTGGCAATTTAACAACAACAACAACAATAACAAACAGCTGCAAAGACAGTAGACCAAAAAAACTTTAAAAGCAACCTAATGTAATAGCATTGGCCTGGATTTTAGGAAACCTAGATTTAGTTTTCTTTCTCTTCATCTATGACCTCCATGGTACAGAGGGCTAACATTCTATGGAAAGTAGAAAGAAGCAGAGTTTATAGTTGTGTTTTGACAACATGAATGCTGATACTACTTTATGTTAAATGAAAAAAAAGAGGGAAAAATACAGGCCATTTCCAAGAAAAAAAATCTTCCAAATCTTAAATATCCAGAGGATGAATGATTTCTTAGTTTAAAAAGGGCTGGGAGGAGATAAAACCGACCCTCTAGTATCTGAAGATAGTATAAACTGTTAATTTATATAAATGATAAATGATATTAAAGAAAATGGCAAAAGGTTATCTTGCAAAGAACAGCAGCAACAATATGTTAAAGTATTTTAAAAAATAAGCTGGAATCTCAGATGAGAAGTGTAGTAATTTAAACTGGATAAAAAATGGGTCAGATAACATTTAGAAGATCTCTTTACTTTTAATATCTGAGTCTATAACTGTGTACATTTTTTTCAAAAGGAGAAACAACTTACTCAAGTTTTAAGAAATATCAAGCATATTAATTCCAATGAAAAAGTTATTAAATAATCATGCGAAAGCGCTGTCCTTTTGAATATTTAAAAAAAATGTGCTATTAAGATGACTTTAATACTTACTGATTGGCATCAAGCAAAACAACTTTGACACCATTCACGATACATTCAGTGTCCAGTGGCAATGGATGAATATATTGTTCTTGCACATGAAGCTTGCTCTTCAACAAATTGCCAGTTATCTACAAAACAAGATGTACTTATTGCTGATACAGTAAGACACTAAGTATTTTATTTCATATCTAGTTTAGAACCACAGCATCTTAATAACATCCCTTTCCCTGTTTATATTTAGGTAGACACTCCATAATGCCAGGAAGAATTTCCTATAATGACTGTGCCACTACTCTGCTTGAACATCATCACTGACTTCACCTCATCTATGAAACGTCCATCCGTCCCAGCCTGACATACAAAAGCCTGAGTGATCTGGTCTCAGCCCACTCCTGTGGGTTTGTCTCCTGTTATTCCCTGCCTTTCCTTCTAGCCATTCTGAATAATCTGAAGTGCCTGGAATGGGCATATTTCTCAGGTGCCTGTGCCTTTACATAAACTTTACTCTCTACTTGGAACGCTCTTTCCTCTGCCTCATCCTGGAATCAGACAGATTTGCATATACAAATTCAGACTCTGCCATTCCTAGCTCTGTGACCTGGGGCACACCACTTAACCTCTCCAAACCTCAGGTGCTTCATTAATAAACAGAGGGTACTTCAAGTATGCTGTGAGGATTAAATCAAATTCTAGTTCAAGCCCTTAGTAATAAGCATTAAAATGTTCTCCTTTTAATGATTAGTTGAAGGTATCTTTCACCCACAAAACGGTGTCTAACTTTAGCCCAGGACAGGGTAAAGCACGCTCTTCTCCCTACTCCTAGGTACTCCATTCATTTTTCTATTATAATACCAATCCCAATGTGGCATTATTTACGAATGCTTCCTCTGGAGCTATAAGCTCCTTGAAGTTAGATATAGTCAGGTCCCTCGGTACCTGCAGGGGACTGGTTTCAGGGCCCGCTGAGGATACCAAACTCTGGGGATGCTCAAGTTTCTTATATAAAATGGCATAGTATTTGCATACAACCTATGCACAACCCCTTTAAATCATCTTTAGATTAATTATAACACCTAATACAATGTAAATGCTATATAGTTGTTATGCCGTATTTTAAAGTTTGTATTATTTTTTATTGTTGTATTAGTTTTTATTTTTGAATCTTTTCGATTGCAGTTGGTTGAATCCATGGATAGGGAACCCACAGATACAGCGGGCTGACTGTATTTTGTCTTAAGAATCCATTTAGGCTTTCAGTGAATGTTTACTAAATGAAGCTTCTTGTTTTTAATACATCGTGAAATAGTTTATCTTTTCTTTCCACGTAATAAAACATATGTTTTCTAAAAATGGAAACCCGACATTAACTCATTTAAGTTTAGAACTTTTATGTGGAATATGTTTTCTCATATTTTTTCTAGTAGAATGAAAGATCTTACTGTTTCATTCTTTTTTAATGAAATTGCTTAGAAATTCACAGCATTCTACAAAGTCAAAAGTTAGACAATTCAAACATACCTCACTACAATAAACTGGAAATGTGAAGTGTTTAGACAATCCAGCATAATGATCAGAATGAAAATGCGTGAGAAAATAGGCTGTGCAACCTTCAACCACGCCATACTGAAAGGCATCAACTGTAAAGCCAGTTCCTGCAAGAAAAATACCGATACAATAGGTTGAACAAGAGCTAACAAAGATATCCGGTTTGATGACAAACACTGAATGAACCCTCTATCCTCTTTACATCTTATTTCCAATTTAACTACATTTAAAAACCGATACCACATAAATTTAGCAAAAGGTGACACTAAAGAATGTCTTATACATTTCTACCAAGTATTTCAGTATAGAAACTTTTATTTGTGAATAACTGCACCAAAAAATATATATATAAAATTTTGAGCTACAAACCAATTGCTTCTTTAATACTTTCATAATACTTAGCACTTTACTTCTTCAAAACAGCAAAAGGAGAATGCTAACTTTCTTCTAAAACATGAATTCTCAGGGGGACAGTATTGATTTAAGGAAGCAAAAATGGTTGAGGGCCAACATAATCTCACATGTTACAAAAGTGTGTAGCTCTCCAAAGAGCCACAGTACAATAAGACACAAACAATATATCTATCATCTTTGAATTTCACTGCACAGTCAGACTGGAGGAGTGGGGTGGGAAACAAGAAAAAAAAAATGCCCAAAAAGGCTCCCTAGAAGAGCAGTGATGAAGAAGAGGTTGAGAAATACTGTTCTAAAATGTGCTCATGCAAAAAATAACTAAGTATGCTGATTGGCAATGTGCAAATAAATAAGCATAACTTCTCGATTCTATTGAGGCTTATCAACACATGGTTTTAGGCTCACTTCAGGTACAGAAAACCAATCAAAATAATTATTAAAAACACCAATGGTATTATAAAGCATATAAATGCTATTCTTTACATAAATAAATTGAACAAGTTATAGATCTAGAACATCAACAAAGTGTTTTAAAAATCTTTCAGCAACCAAGTATATGAAAAGGCAGAGAAAGCAAGTTATAATGTGGTTTTTAAATTTTTGGCATTTATTATATGTAAAACCTGTGACATTTTCCTTCTTAGAAACTATTTAGTACTTTGTATTTCTCATGAGTACTTAAGAGGCTGCCTTTTATTATATTTATTTACAGAGATGCCTTTCCTCCTTTTGTATTAAGCTGAATCCCTACTCCTTTCTTACTAATCCTTCTATAGCCAGTAGTATCTACCTAACTAGTATTGTCACTTTATATAGAGGACGTTTAGCAGAAGCTTGATGAATTGAATGTAGCAAAAAAAATCAAATAGGCAAAAATCATATCTATGTTAGAGGCTCATGAAGTATCACAAAAGCAAAGGAAACACATACAAAAAATTGTTTCATACGCACACACAAACACCCCAAACAGGGCAATAAACACAAAGTTCAAAAGTTGTCTTTGTTGACATATTGCGTATTGACATTTCAACTTACCAGGTATTTTCTTATAGAATGGACATGTCTTTTTTCTTAATTCTCCTACATTAGATGACTCTGGGATTTTCTTGTTCCTCCTTTGCAGCCCACCATGAGCTGACTTTGTGAAGATTTTGACTTTACTTAAATTGACTGTTTTACATTCTGCATTAGTAAGGTGATCTGATTTCTTCTGATACACTCCTTCCTGTGGTGAATTTGACTTTTTAAGTCTCTTTTTTTGACGCTGTGACCTCTCACTAGAAAGTTCCACAGAAAGCTGACTCTCATTTAAATTCTTCGCATCAAATTCTAAATCACTTAAAGATTTTTCTGCTTTCCTCTTGCACTGCCAGGACCTCTTTTTATTAGGACTTGGAACTGGATTTAAGTTTATCCCTTCTAATGCACTTTCCTCTAGCAATTTCTCTTCTTTTCTTTTGGGAGGTAGTCCAAAATACACACCTATATCTGTTTGCTTCATTACTTTGGTAGAACGATGTCTTGCATTACACTTAGGACCAGAAGGCAATATTTTCAAAGACTTAGCAGCAGGTGTACTAGAAAAGTTTTCTGTATTTAAAACTGTAGCTTTACCAACTGGTACACCATCTAATTTCTTTCTGCAGAAGCATGCTGAGTTAGTATTATTCTTAGCATTCAAGCTCTCACTTGGTAATTTTCTATTTTTACTTTGGGTTGGTTGGGAAGAAAGATATCCTCCTCCCTGGCTTTCAAAAGGTTTCGACGTTAAACTCTTAACTAACGAAAGAGAAACTTGATTGTAAACAGCTGACTCTTCAATTACCTGTTTCTGGTTATTTGATTGAGATGAGTGAAATTCTGGCTCATCAGATTTTGCTTTAGTTGCCTGATGAACAGAAGCAGCAAGCTTGCCTGCCAATGCAGGTGGAAACAACACAAAATCACCACCATATGCTGGCTCATAAGGCAAAGTACTCTCATTATTTTGGGAAATAGGTTGAGACAAATCATTTAGACTACTGAATCTATACAATCCTTCATCATGCTTATCCTGAGTTAAGCAACTATTCACTTTGGTGCAGCTCTCGTCCTGGTCCTTCAGTAAGGGACTATGTTGTTTTATAAGCAAAGTACAGCTGTCATCTTCTTCAAGGCTGCCATCTTTTGAGCTTTCTGTAAAAAACAATTCTTGTTGTGAATCATCCAGTTTTTCATCGATATCATGAGGGTCTTCATCGCTTTGAAGTGGAGAATAGGAGATTCCACAGTCGCTAAAATCATTTTCTGGCAATGGCAAATTTATGTGTTCTGAGTTGTTTGGGCTGCTTAATTCTTCATCAGCAAGAGGCAAAGCAACTCCTACCAGTTTGTCATTCTCAACAAATTCGGTAAATTGCAGAGCTTGTTGGGATGTTTGGATATTAGCAGAAATCTTTTTATTGGCTTCAGTTGGAGATGGAGATTTTCTTAAATACTGTGTCATCAATAAGGGATCATTTGAAACTGAGTTATCAGTTTGGTTCCGATTCAAAGACCATCTTTCCTCAAAACTGCAAAGAATGCCTGACTTAGTCTCACTGAAACTGCCACCTGACGCAGGTGATGGGCTGCTAAAAGGATACTCACTAGCTCTGCTTTGAGCTAGCAGGAAGTGAGAGTATCTCTTGTAATGAAATGGAATTGTTGAGGTACACAGAAGACCATCAGGACACTCTGAAATTTAAATTAAAAAAAATTATAGGATCAAAGCAGAGACTAAGCTTTGACAACAATAGCCCTATAAATTGGGTTCCATTATTTAACATTCACATTGTATATAATAACAATTTTAATAAGTTTAGTTATAATTGCTGATACGCTGAAAAGTTATAGATTCTATTCTAAAAATAGAATTTGAGAAATTGGTTAATTGTAAGGCTTTACTAATTTGGAAACTATTCCCTGTCAAACTATTATGATTGAGAAACTTTCTATAAGCCATCTCTGCATATCCCTGTATATGTTAATTTCCAGGTTTATCAAAAAATGACACCTCCTTCCCCTCAAAAAGATATTACATTAAATTAGAAATCTTCGTGGTTTAAAACCTAACTTAAAACTGCCTCATAAAAGCATTTGTTATAGAACAGAATTTAATTCAAGAAGAACCATCTAAGAGTCTATTCAAAGGAGTTTAGTGAAATACTGAAAGAAAATATTTTTAAGGTGGCTTCACTCTACAGGACATTTCACCCTAAGGTCTTCAACCATTGACTCCAATTCCATTCCTGATTTTCAAGTTACATAAAAGCAAATTACTAGCAAATTTATGAGGTTTTCACTTGCTATACTTTTATGGGAAAGGCTAATGCCCAATTTAAAGAAGGGGTTTTTTTGCATCTTCATGCAGTACTTTAAAATAACTACAGGTTAATAATGAAATGTATTCTGAATTATAATATGAAAACAATATTATTTTTTTATTTTACTGAATTTTAACTTTTTCAGATTAAAAAATCTATATATAGTATATACGATTACTTTAAAATATATAAACTATCACAACAATGCATTCTCCATATGCATTCTAAGTGGGATTTTCTATATTAAATACTTATCACATATTTTAAAAGACAAAAACGCATACTTTTGTTATCATTTGACACATCTTTTTGTTAGAATCTTAATCACCTATGACTCCTTCACAGTTCCTCTTCCTGTATACATTAGCATGATGACCAAAACATAACCATATTTAGAAACCACACTATATCTATACTTATTTTTTTTCAGACAAGGTCTCACTCTGTTGCCCCACCCAGGCTGGAGTGCAGTGGCATGATCACAGCATCCTACAGCCTCAACCACCTGGGCTCAGGTGATCCTCCCACCTCAGCCTCCACGTAGCTACCACACCTGTGTAATTTTGGTATTTTTTTATAGAGATGGGGTTTCACCATGTTTTGCAGGCTGGTCTTGAACTCCTAGGCTCAAGTAATCCATCTGCCTTGACCTCCCAAAGTACTGAGATTACTGGCATGAGCCACTGTGCCTGGCCTATTTATAGTTTTCTATACAGTTCCATAAAAACGACAAATTGGGCAAGGTATTTGACTTTTAAGAACTTTCATCTATAAAATATCAACACCACCTTCCTTACATGGTGGTTGTGAAAGTACCCAGCATAGTAAGGATTCAATTAACATTTACGAAAAATAATCCAGATGTTTAGGAACTTTTATGAAATAACAAAATGTATTTAAACTGTTTTCCAGTCTGCCATTTTCTTTATGATTATACCATTGACTGGTATGGTATCTCCCAGTGTCTCATCTCCCTTTTAGTTTACTGCTTGCCTTTCTCATTTCACTGAATTGTTATGTCTGACCTAATGAAGACTTTTTAGATTATTTAGAAACTGCTACCTTTTCTGCAATCTTACCTGTTTCAGAGCCTGGTGGAGAATCCAAACATTCAAAAACATGCCATCGAGGTGTCTGCCCTATCAATGAGGAAAAAGGCATCTGGCAATTTGGACAGTATCCATCATAAACTGGACGTATCTTTGGGGACACGTGTTTGCTTTTGTGAGTTCTACAGAGCTTTCCTGGAGTGGTCTCCTTGTCTTGGGACTGCTGACTACCATCTCCACAACTTGAATGTTGACTAGAAGCTGCAGAAGTCTGACAATCTGCTTCTTCAAGGGATATTTCATGGTCCTTCACCTTCTCTCTAGCTTCCGTGGCTCTTTTTCTCTTTCTATTCCGTTTTGACTGGTATTTTCCATCTGTTCCCTTTTCAACAGATTTTAGAATATTTTTAGAGCAATTATTTGGATCAACTTGTTTTGGTTTTCTTTTAGATTTGTATTCCCAAATGTCTTCTTCGGAAAAAATGTCTTCTAACATGGCAAAATGATTTTATCATTCAAGAAGTATTAATCTTAAGTAAATTGAGAGTCCATTTCTTGTCACAAAAAGTTATGGAATTATTTTCCTGAGAAAAATATAAAGGTAACAAAGCCCCCACCAACTCAATGAGACTCTAAAGGACTGTTAATGAACATATTGGCAAGCTAGAAAACTTGAGCCTGAGAACACCTACTGTTCCATTTATACCACAATAAAACTAAGATAAACCTATCACAGGAGCAGCAACTGTGAAGTTTTCCATTATGAGTGCCATTTCATTCAACTATCTTGGCTTTTTCCAGGACTTGATTCATAAGAATAAGAATCAATAATACTTAGAAAATTAAGCACTAATGGGAAATATAGGTTCAACAGCTTCATCTTAAAATGAGCTTTGAAGCTACTGTCAGTTCTATTTCAAGTGGACAACCGTCCAAATAATTCATAAATCCAACCACAGTTACCGGACAAGTGGCTCAACAGGTGTCCCAAACACTAAATGGCTATCTCAGTTTACTAACAAAACTAGTCACAACATAATCAAAGAGGGGTGTAATTCGCAAAAAACCGCCAAGTCACTGCTCTTATCCACAACTAATGGATGTTCAACTTCGGTTTCCCGGGACAGTCCATGATCTTCCTCCAGCAGCAACGAACAATCCCTGCACAGTGAGCAAAAAAAGTTCAAATATGTGAAGAAAAGTTCAAATATGTGGAAGGGTGGGCTTGTATTGAGGTGTGACGCCGTAATGCACTAATGGTCCTGAAAGTGGCCGGCCCCCTGTCCACCAGGCTCAAAACGGAGTCACAGGCCAGCCTCTCCCTTCTCTTCTGGCATTAGAGGCTGCAAGGCCAGGGAATGGGGCCTTAACCCTCTCCAGATTAAGCACAGCCAGCTCCAAAAAAACAGAGCCCTCCCCTTCTGAAGACTCTGAGGCCAGCCCTCAGGGACCCTCGCCGCCGCCCACCTGCCACTGGCGCCCCGGGGGAGCCGCTTCAGCTGCTTCCGCTCTCCCCCGCACCCCCACCTAAAAATCTGTTCGCGCTCGCACTTTCAGCACTCCCAGATGACAAAACGCTGTATTTGTTTATAAGTGAAAGCCACTTCCGCCAGTCACTCCCACCTTACAAAAAGCCTTCTCCCTTGAGGTTATCCCTACACCCTTTACCTTTAGAGTCTTGGCGGGAACAACTTCCCGCTACCACAGTAGCGTGTCGAATCGGCGGATGCTGGTCAAAGAGACTTTAAAAATAATTTTTAAAAATAGGCTGCCCTTTTAAGTCCTTACAGATTTACTATATTTTATTTTTGTCCTAAAGCCCGCTAATTTCTAATGTGAGGGTGGGGGTGGTTCCCTTACAGCCTCTAGGACCCTGTCCCTGAAGCCTTTTCCATGTTGAATCTGGCGCTCTCAATGTCCAGGCTTGGCTGAGGCGTGGGGACCGAGAAAGGGCGGGGTAGGTCGGGACGGCAGTTTAATTACGTGCCCGGGAACTGCGACGATTTGGACTTTTGGCACTTGCACGTATTAAAAAGAAAAAAGTGTCGTTGGCGTGGAGTGGAGCTGGTGGAGGGTGAATGCGCCCTTTGGGAACCACAGGACAGTGAACGTTTCGTCTGTCCCAGTGAGAATCTCCCGCGGGCCCGGCGGCCGCTTCGGGAGCCCGGAGGGAACATGGCGGCGCCCGGAGCCCGGGGCCGCAGCCTCTCCGGCCTACTCCCCGCGCAGACCTCGCTGGAGTACGCCTTGCTAGACGCCGTCACCCAGCAGGAGAAGGACAGCCTGGTCTACCAGTATCTGCAGAAGGTGGACGGCTGGGAGCAGGACTTGTCTGTTCCCGAGTTTCCGGAAGGTGAGGGGCTGGCGTCGGGGTGGGGGCCCCTCCTGGCACCTCCCCTTCCTCGGGGATGGCGCTCTCCCCCGAAGCGGTGGGCTAGGCGGGTTTGTGTCGCTGGCGTCCGGGGGAATGGCTCTTCGCCCGACGTGGGCCGCTGCTCTTGTGCTCTGCAATTCCAGATATCCCCAAGCGGCCACCGACGGTGGGTTTCTCGGAGACTGAGACCCACGTACTCGTCTGTGTATCCTGAGTCCTGCCCGCCCCTAATGTTAGTCAAGTAGAGTCAGTGAATGTTTAGTGTCCCCGTTGGCGATGATTGCAACGTTCACACCATTCTGTCCGTTCAGTCTAGTTCCCCAGTGTCGTCTCGTCATCTTTTTGCATCACCTTGACATTTATTGACCATTTTTTCTTGTACCACGCAGTTTTTTTTGTTTTTTTGTTTTTTTTTTTGAGGCGAGTCCGGCTCTGTCACCCAGGCTGGAGTGCAGTGGCGTGGCCTTGGTCTCACTGCAGCTTCCGCCTCCCAGGTTCAGGCGATTCACCTGCCTTAGCCTCCGGAGTAGCTGCGACTACAGGCACGTGCCACCACGCCCGGCTGTTTGTTTATTTATTTTTGTTAGAGATTGTGTTTCATCATGTTGGCCAGGCTGGTCTCGAACTCCTGCCCTCAAATGATCCGCCAGCCTCGGCCACCCAAAGTGCCTGGCGTGAGCCACCGCGCCCAACCTGCCACACAGAGTTCTAAACACTTGAGGGAATATTTCCTTATTCAGTCATCTCTATAGCCCAGTGAGGTGCTCGTATCATTCCTCTTTTACAGTTAAGGAAATGGAAGTACAGAGAGGTTAAGTAACATGCCTAGGGCCTCACAGCTGATAACTGCCCCAGTTGGATTGACCTTAGATTTGCTGATTTCTTAGCCCGTGTCGTGCTTCTCCGCTCAAAGTCGTGAAACTAATACTTTTAAAAATCGGAATCAATTATAGCCTATCTCCAGGGTTTAAATCCTGGCTCTGTGAGCTTTTGAAGCATGAAGGAATAGATATTCCCAGCAGGGCTCTTTGTGAAGCACATCTCACCATGATACATGAAAACATATTTTACCTTCTTTGGATGGTAGTAGCATTGCTTTGCCTGGTGGTGCTGGCATGTGTCCCGGAGTGACACTGAAACCACATGTATAGTTAATTGGTTGGATGTGGCAGAGTTCAGTTATCTCGTGGGTGGTATATCGGAACCTGCCTCTGACAACGAAGTATTTGGTGTCTTTCCAAGCCTTTTGCACTACCCATGTTGAGACGTGCTTATTTTTCCTACCATTAATCTTATATTGGATTTGAAATATTGTGGAATTCTTACAAAAGAATTAGGTACATGAATGCTTATCCCATCAAATAACTTTGAAATATTGTTTACATCTATACAAACACATGCTTTAAAAATTTTTTCATAAGAAGGTAGTTACTTAGTAGGTACACTTATCAACAAGCAGGCCATCAGCTGGGATTTGGGGAGTGTTTTTTATTTTCTAGTCTTGTTTGTATTTACAGGGAGTGTATTTTATTCCCATGAGATTTGACCTCTGTGACTCATAAGTAAAAAACAGATAATAAAATATTCAGGCTTTGTGTTTAACATAGTATGATTTTCTACTGGATCCAATTATTGAGGATAGAATGTTAGAAATCACTATTTTCTTGGTTTCTTTAGCAGTAAACTATAATCAAGAAGTCATAAACATAACTTTATCTCAAAAACTGTATGCTTTGTTCATTTCTTAGAAGACTCGCATGTTTATGGGGACAGTGCAGTGTAATGGATAGATTTATACAGACCTGGATCTTTGTTAATCCATTTTGTTGGTTGTGTGATTTTGAGCAAGTTACTTGACCTCCAAGCCTTATATTTCTCACTTGCAAAATTGAACTATTATTTACCTTTCAGGATTATTATTTGTATTGAAAGTAATGTATGTAAAATTCTTAATTCACAGAAAAGCTTACTAAATGTTAGCAGCTTTTTATTGTATTCATTGTAATTATTGTTGTTATAAAATACATTATTATTATTAATCCTGGTAAGAAGCACAGTGAGATGTAGTCTTTCTATACTCCCTGATTTAAGTCACTCTTCACTATTTACAGAAAAGTCACAGAAGACATTCATAAATATTTTGCAAGTAGGATATGAAATATACATTAATTAATGTGAAGTTTTGTATGATCACTTGATTTGGTATATAATTAATACTTTAACAATGGATAATTAAGAGGTCACTGTATCTTGAAATCTCATTAGTTTGGACTAATTGGCACAAATATTAGTTTGATCTGCAGATTTTTTTTTTTCTAGAATTTTGTTACAATTGAGTAACTCCAGTTGTTGTTAGTCATTAGCTGTTACTGTTTACTTGTTCCTCCCAACTTTGGCTTTCAGTTGCTAAAAACTGTTCCAAATACCTGCTTCGAGGTATAATTAATAGTTTTAATAGCTGCATTGATTGACTTATAAGCAGTAAACTTTGTTTTCTTAACTTGGCTAAATAGGGATGCTGTACTTTATTATTAGTTAACAAAACCTTTCTTCATATACAGAGTTTTCTTTTTTTGGAGGAAAGGGAACATGTTCTTCATCAATGTTAATGTTACCTCAATGAAATCTACAACAGTAATAAGTATATTTTACTTAACTTTACATTTAAAATACTTTATTTTGTATTTAAGGTCTCATCCAAATCCAGAATATTTCAGTTTCTTCTCCTTTAGGAAATTGTCTTGGGCATTTTGTATGTTTATCCTTATATACATTTCACTCCTTTTTGATGTTTAGTTATATCTTACTATTCTTAAGCTTGACCTTTATTCTCGGTAGCCCATTAGTATCTAATTGTCTATGTAATTAGGTTCATGTGGTATTTGATATTTTTCTTTTTGCCGAAGTGTGTTGCTCTTACTCCTTTTCACAGACTATGACACTATTTCTGAAAGAATTTAGTAGCTTTTTCTTGCTTTATTTGTAGACAGCATCCTAATAGCGGCTTTCGTGTCCTTGACTTCTACTCCCTCACCTGTACCCCCATCCCTTCCTTTTCTTTCTTCCCTTTTTGAGCTTTTTATCTCTACTAATTTGCTTTCTTAGTCTTTTCTTTCAAACCACAAATATCTGTTTAGTCACAGTCATAAAGATACGTTGGTAGAAAATGGTGGTTCAGAGTATATAATAATAAATACATCCAACTGCCACAGCCTTCAAATGGTGCTAGTCTCTCTTAAAGTGTTTGACTATTTGCACAAATCTTTAAAAAAAAGTCATATTTTAATAGAAAGTTTTAGATAAATTTTCTCTCTTTTCCTTTAATCATTGTAATTTATTTTATGTAAATTTCAGGATTAGAATGGCTGAACACAGAAGAGCCTATTTCTGTCTACAAGGATCTATGTGGAAAAATAGTCATCCTCGATTTCTTCACCTACTGCTGCATAAACTGCATTCACCTATTGCCTGATCTCCGTGCATTAGAACACACATACTCTGATAAAGGTATCTGTTCTTTAATTAGTTTCTAACAGACTGTCCTGGCATAGTCACTGGAAGAGTGGCTGACTCATTAGCTCATAAGAGAATGAACATTTGGCAAGACTTCAGTGATTCTAAAAGTAATCTCTAATCTATGAATTAAAGACTTCATGTACCTTTTTATAAAGGGTTAAGCTTAGTGATAGTGGTTTGCCTATCTAAAGAAAACCAGCATTTAGTATATGGTTTTTCTCCGAGGATAGGGGTATAATTTGCTTTTTTCATGATCAGATATTTTAAAAGGCCTTTTTCTATGTTGAGGCTTATTTAAATTTGTTCTGTTTTTTAAAAATGAAACGTGACCTTAATTTTATACTCTTTTCACTGTGATAGGAAGGTTTAAAGTTCTTATTAGACAATGAGACTAGGCTGTCATTAATATGGAATGACATGAACTGCAGTGGAATGCAAAATATAACAGATACTCTTTCTTTGACACTGCTTCATTAAAAAATTATTATTACAACTAATGTTTTTCACAGCAGACTAGGAAATCCATTTTTATGGTATTACAAATTCTAAAGATGTAGGAGATTAATTGGCTTTAGAAGTTTGAAACATTAATGAGATTTTTTTTCTTGTCTACTTTCTAAAAAAAGAACATGGGGGTAAATGAAATTAATTAAACATACCATTTAATTAGGTTTAAATGAATTGAAGCGCTAATCCTGGAGTGGATTAAAAAAAAAAAAAGAGGGTCACTGATCCTGTGATAGTAAGGATGAGAATAGATTATATATGTACAAATGTAAAGGATATTCTGAAACTTACTTTAAAAGGGAAGTGATAGAGAAATCTTCAGTGCAGCTGAAACTTCAGATGCTTCTGAATTGTAATAGATTGTATGTTAAAATTACTAGTCAAATGATTTATCAAGAACTCAAGTATTTCTACTAGCTAAATCATGTTATTATAAATTTATCTATATGGATTTAAGAAATATGGATATCTTATTATCTCCTAGGTTTTGGATGCCAGTATTTCTTGTTCAAGACATCACATTTATTGAACATGTGTTATGTGCAGGGTACTCTGCTAACTGCTGAGGAAATATGTAACAAAATTGAATTAAAAACATTATGGAACCTGAGGAAAGGAATAAGTCACTTTGCCTAGAAACATTGGAAAAGATTTCTCAGAGAAGGAGACAATTGAGCTAGAACTTGAAAAATGAGCAGGAGTGCAGCTGAAAATGAAAATGGGGCAGAAGGGACACTCCTGGCTGAGGAAGCGTCAGGTAAACAAGCATGGAAGCACAGAGGAGTAGGATTCTTGCTCCAAGAACAGGTAAATAATTTAGTGTGGCAAGATTGTAAGGGTTCATGGTAAAAGTAAAAGGAGACAAAGGTAGGTTAGGTTAGGGCCACATTGTGAAATGTATTGTATAGCGTTCTTAATAGTTTAGACTTTTCCTTCTGTTGAGGATATAGAGATACTGAAGTTAGGTTTTGATTTGTTTTTTAGTAGAAGGATGACATTTGTGTTTTAGAAGGCATTACACATGGAGTTAAGAATCTCAACGTTTACCAGTTCCATACCTAAGATCACCCCTAAAAAGACTATTTGGTGAGCTTGTGGTTAACTCCATACCTGAAGCAGATTCAGTGACTTCTAGAATGGATGGATCCCTATAATCTCCAACCAGTTTACTGGAAACATTGTTTTTATAGCACATTGTGACAAAAAATTAAAAATATTTTTATTTACAAATACACTTCTGAAAAGTAAAATACTTTGTAGGTGGAGTGAGTATTCGCTCTCAGTTTCAACAAAGAATCGCAAATCATACACAAAGATACAGGAAAATGCAGCCCATTCAAAGGAAAAAATAAACCAATAGAAATTGCCTCCGAAAAATATCTGATAGCATATTTATGAGACAAAGACTTTAAAACACTGTCTTAAAGATGCTCAGATAACTAAAGGAAGATATGGAATAAGTTAAAAAAAAAAAAAAAAAAAACATTGTATGAAGAAAATAGAAATAGCAATAAAGAGAGAAAACCTAAATAGAAGCCAGAAGGAAATTCTGGAACTGAAAAGTGCGCTAACTGAAAGGAGAAACTCACTGCAGAGGCGGGGCTCCTTGACTTACAATGCAGCTGATAAACTGATGGTAAACTGAAAATATCATTAAGTTGAGAAAGTATGTTAATGCTTGACAGCACAGCAGATGGTCTCTGACTTATGATTCAACTTAAAATATTTTGACTTAATGGTGGTGTAAAGGTGATACTCAGTAGGAATCGTAAATCATAAGGATCTCTTTGACTTACAGTGGGATTATGTCCAGATAGACTCATCGTAAAGTTGAAAAATCATTAAGTCAGACCCTCATAGGTCAGGGGCTGTGGAGAGATTCAAAGGCAGATTTGAGCAGACAGAAGGAAGAATCAGTGAACTTGAAGATAAGGCAATGGAAATGATTGAATCTGGGGAACAAACAGAACAGAGATTGAAAAAGAGTAAACAGAGCCAAAAGGACCTTGGAATACCATCAATCAAACCAGCATATGTATTTTGGCAGAGAATATTTGAATAAATAATGGTTGAAAACATCCCAAATTTGATGAAAAACATGAACACAAACATCTAAGAATTTTAGTGAAGTCCAAGTAGGATGAACTCAAAGAGAACCATGCCAAGACACATTATTATCAAACTGTCTAAAACCAGAGAGAGAATTTTGAAAGGAGCAAGAAAGAAGCAACTCATCACATACAAAAAAAATCTTCAATAATCAGCTGATTTCTCATCAGAAACTTTGAAGGCCAGAAGGCAGTGGGCCAATATATTCAAAGTACTAAAGGAACAAAACTGTCAACGAAGAATTCTACAACTGGCAAACTGTGCTTCAAAAGTGAGAGAGAAAGCAAGACATTTCCAGATAAACAAAAGCTAAGGGAGTTCATTACTAGACCTGCCCTCAAAGAAATGCTAAAGGAATCTGAAATGAAAGGTCACTAGGCAATAATTCAAAGCCTGGGAAGAAATAAAGATCTCAGTAAAAGCAAATACATGGGCAAGTATAAAAACAAGTGTTATTGTAACAATGGTGTTTAACTCCATTTTTTGTTTCTACATGATTTAAGAGACTAAAATTATTCTAAAAGCTAATGTTATTGTGATGTCACATTTTGTTTTCTGTGTAATTTTGTTTGAGACAGAGTCTCACTCTATTCCCCAAGCTAGAGTGCAGTGGCACAATCTCAGCTCACTGCAACCTCTGCCTCCCAGATTCAAGCAATTCTCCTATCTTCAGCCTCCCAAGTAGCTGGGATTACAGGCACCTGCCACCAGACCCAGCTAATTTTTGTATATTTTTGAGTAGAGACAGTTTTGCCATGTTGGCCAGGCTGATCTCGAAGTCCTGATCTCAGGTGATCCGCCCACCTCAGCTTTCCAGACTGCTGGAATTACAGCCATGAGCCACTGCACCCAGCCTGTTTTCTATGTAACTTAAGAAACTAATGCATTAAAGTAAATATTAGTTTATATATTTGGAGATATAATGTATAAGCATGTAATTTGGGGATATCAACAACCGAAAGGGGTGGGGATGGAGGTGTTAAAGGAGCAGAGTTTTTGTGTGTTATTGAAGCTAGCATAAATTCAGATTAGAGTATAGTAACTTTAAGATGTTAAATGTAATTCCCCTGGTTACCACAAAAAGGAAAAAAAAAGCTAAAGACTATACACAAAATGAAATAAAAGAATTTAAATGTTTCACTACAAAATAAAAATCCACTAAACAAAAAAAGACAGTAATGTAGGAAATGAGAGATAAAAAAGCTCTAAGGCATGTGGAAAACAAATAGTCAAATGACAGATTAGTCCCTCTTTGTCAATAATTACTTTAAATGTAAATGGATTAAGTTCTCCAATTGAAAGGCAGAGGTAGGCAGAATGAATAAATAATATATTTCAACTATATGTTGCCTTCAACAGACTCACTTTTGATCCAAAGATACAAATAGGTTAAAATCGAAAGGGTGGAAAAGGATATTCTATGCAAATCGTAACCAAAAGAGAGCTGGGATAGCTATGTTAGTATCAGACAAAATGGACTTTTAAATCTGAAAAGGTTAGACGAGACAAAGGAGGACATTATTTGCTAGTAAAAAGCCCAAGCCAAGCACAAATTGCACCTGTAATTCTAGCTACTCAGGAGGCTGAAGCAGGAGGATTGCTTGAGGCCAGGAGTTAGAGACCAGCGTGAGTAACATAGCAAGACCTCATTTCTTAAAAAATTTTAAAAATTCAATACATAGATGTTATGATTATAAACAGTTATTTAATAACAGACAAAATATATGAAGCAAAAATCGACAGAATTGAGGGGAGAAATAGACAATTCTACAATAGTAGTTGGAGAATTATGCCCAATATATACAGGACACTCTCCCCAGCAAGAGACACTACCCAACAACAGCAGGATTGCATGTGGGACATTTTCCAGGATAGACCATAAGTTATGCCACAAGTTAATCTCAATAGATTTATTAAAGATAAATATTAAAGCATCTTTTCTGATCACAGTGAGATGAAATTAGAAAGCAGTAACAGAAGGAAAACTGGAAAATTCACAAATTTGTGGAAATGAAACAGTACTCTTTTAACCTGTGAACCAAAGAAGAAAACACATGGGTAATTAGAAAATACTTAAAGATGCATGAAAGCACAACATAACAAAACTTATGGCACATGGTGAAAACAGGGCTAAGGAAGAAATTTATGGTTATAAATGCTTATATTCAAAAACAAGAAATATTTTAAATCAGTTTTATACCTTAAGGAACTAGAAAAAAACAAACTAAACCCAAAGCTAACAGAAGGAAGGAAATAGAGTCAAGCAGAGAGAAACAAAATAGGTAACAGAAAAGTAATAGAAAAGAGCAATTTAGGTACAACCAACCAAAAGTTGGTCTTTGAAAGTACCAGAAAAATTGATAGACCTTTGGCTAGCAAGACTAAGAAAAAAGGAGAAGACTCAAATTACTAAAATCAAGAATGAAAATGGGAACATTACTATTGATTCTACAGAAATAAAAAGGATAATAAGACTACTATGAGCAATTGTACACCAACAAATTGGACAACCTAGATGAAATAGACAAATTTCTGAGAACAAAACCTACCAAGAGTAAAGTATGAAGAAGTAGAAAACCTGAATAGACCTATATCTAGTAGCATTATTCGCAATAGCCAAGATATAGAAACAACGTGTAAGTGTCCATTGATGGGTGGTAAGTAAGGGAAGTGTGGTATATGCATACAGTGGAATATTATTCAACCTTAAAAAGGAAGGAAATTCTGACAATATAGATGAACTTTGAGGACATTATACTAGGTGAAAAAAATTTACGATTTTTGCCACACATAAAATTCAAATACTGCATGATTTCACTTACGCAGGGTACTTAGAGTAGTCTGAATCATAAAGACAGAAAGTAAAATGGTAGTTGCCAGGCACTAGCAACAGGGGAGAATGCAGAGCTATTGTTTAATGGGTACATTTTCAGTTTTGCAAGATGAAAAGAGTTCTGGAGATGGAGGATGGCAATGGTTGCACAGCAATAGGAATGTACTTAATACCCTGAATTGTACACTTATAAACAGTTAAAATAGTAAATTTTATGGAAGAAACTGTAAGAACACAAAAATGGGTTTTTAATACCTATTTAAAAAATGAGTCTTACAAGGTCAGAATTGTACACCACTGGGAGGGGTACAGTCAATGGTATGTTGGAGCTGGCCCCTGCAGGCTGGTGGTGTGAGTCATTTGTTAAATATGTAAGAAATTTTATGAGCCAGTTGTAAACTTGAAATCAGCCACAGTGAGAGTATTTAGACCATAGAAATCAGCAAATGCTACAAATCAAGAGTTTTTAAAAATCGCTTTTCATCCCCCCATTCCCCTCACCACCTACAAGAGTTAAAGAGTTAGTTTATTAGCATATCACTGGGTGTGATTTACTGCCCCAGTAACTCATTTGTTAGTGTGGTAGAGAATACTGACTAATGTTTTTCTGTATTTGGTTGTTAGAATATTGTGGAATAATTTTTTTTTTTTTGAGTTTACTGTGGAACTTTTTCTTTAATTTGCCACACGTTTGTGAAGAATATTGGAGAAAAGGAAAAACATGAAAAATGGTTGAGAATGCCATTGTGATCAGTGTTCACAGAGGCTGGCTGGCTTTTTTTTTTTTTTTTTTTTTTTAATAAAACATAGACTTCTTTTTTTTTTTTTAACTTTAAGTTCTGGGATCCATGTTCTGAACATGCAAGTTTGTTACATAGTGGAATAAATTTTTAAGCATTAAAAAATATTTTGTAAGTAGTCTCAACATTGTATTTCAAAGAAACACTACTTCTGTAATATGCTACTATGTGAAAATTCTGATAATAAAAGATTTTTATATTGATCAAAAGTTAAGTTCAGCTTGTATTCACAAAAGCAGACATACCCAGAAATGATCACATGACAACTCAAGCTGTCCCTAAGTCACTAAATTAAATTTACTTTTTTGAAGTTAAATGTCTTTTCCCATTACTATTCAATGTACTTACCTGCAGCAGTGCAGTTTATGTTCTTAAAGTGACATTTGGTGGTATGTTTAAAAATCTAAGAAATGTTCTGGTCATTTTACCAGAAAGCCAAAAATGCTCCACTGAAAAAGGAAGTGTTTATTAATTCACAACACCTTGAAAGAGTCCCAATTTCTTAATCAACCTCCTTCCTCTAAATCAGCTTTTAAACGCAGGGTTGTAGTAGGGGCCATTGCCACTTTCACAGTAGCTAATGAGAAATTGCAAATGCCTTAAAGCAAAAAGCAAAATGTACTTAATGGTAATGAATTGTTCTGATGTTTAAACATTTTTAAAGAACTATGCCCTAAGATTGTTATTAATTAATGATAATTTAGTACACATTTATGTTAAACTGACAAGTACCACAGTGATATTTTACCCTTTTCTACTTGAGAGCTAAGTTTTTTTCATGGTATATACGTTAAGGATATGTTATTATATAATACTGAAATTGAATATAATGGCTATTATCTAAGGAAAAGCATTTTTGTTTTATAAGAAAACATCTATTAGGAAGACCTCGTATTTTAACATGTGATTGCTAGGTGTATGTTAATATATAACTAAATCAGACTTTAAAAAATCTGAATTTCATATTACTATTGAGTAAATGCTAATATTATGTAATATGTGCTTTTTTCTGTTTTATACTTTATTAAAAATTAGAAGAATATACTTTTAATTTTATAGTAAAGCTAAGCCTTTAAATAAGTCTATATATAATTTCACTTTGTGTCATGGTTCTCAAATCTTGCCCCCAGCCCCTGCCAGTTCTGATAGTTTTCATTAGGAGTACTCAGAAGATTCAGTATATAGTTATACTCATGACTGTATTACAGCAAAAAGATACCAAGCAGAATCAGGAAGGGGAAAAGATGGATGGGGCTAAGTTGAAGGGAGACCAGGTACGAAGATGGATGGGGCTAAGTTGAAGGGAGACCAGGTACGAGATTCTAGAGTTTTCTTTCAGTGGAGTCAACCCAAGATGCTCTTAATTTCCTCAGCGATGTGTTGTAACAGCACATTTGGGATGTTGCCAACCAGAGAAGCTCAGAAGTCATCAGGGTTTATATTGGAGGCTGGTCACGTAGGCAGCTTCAGCCTGCTGGCATGTTCCAAAAGTCCAGACTCTGAGAAGGAAAGCAGGTGTTCAGCATAAACTGTATTGTTTGTATAAACATTTTAGGCATAGTGAGCCACTCTTACCAGTTCTAGGAATGGTGAAAACCCGCCCAAAATCTAAGCTCCCAGAAGCCAGTCAAGAGCCAATCTTGTCTGCACGCCCTTTAGCTGTCAGGACTACTATGTTAACTCTTTCTGTACAACACACGTTATATTTTCTTTATTCAGCAGTCTTATTTATTGTTCTGTGTTCTTAAAGTACTTTAAAAACACTGCCAATTTATGGCACTTTTTCACATGTTTAGTGCGGACAGCAGCCTGATGTCAGTTTTTGATTGGCTTTCAAATTTGCATCTCATTTCTTCCTCAGTTTGGTGTTGAGCGATTTTGATCCTTTAATTTTTATGTTCCATTGTTCTTAGTATAAAAACTAAAATTTTGCCTATCCAGCATCTTTTCATACCCTTGTCATCCTTCAAGGCTGTTCAAGCCTTCCTGGCTTTCCTTCTGTTCCTAAGTGTCATCATTCCTCTTGCTTTAACACCTTGACACAGTGTTCCCTCTGCCTAGAGTTATCATCTCATCTTTTTTGTCTAGTGAAGTTATGGTTGTCTTCTGGATTTCAGAATGTCTTTGTTACAGTTTTTTTTTTTTTTTTTTACATTTTTCATAACGCCTCAAATATTCTCAATCCTTGCATTTTACTGTGTTTTTACATTGCCTATGATTAATTGTATATAGTACACGCTCTGCTATAGTATATACAGTTGTAATGGAGTGCACTTATATGTGTTTAAGTTGCATCTCGCAAAAATAAGACCTTTGAAGCTTTAAAAAGATGTATTTTTAAAAGTGATTTTATTACTAATATTTTAGAAGCAGTTAAAAATTTATTATGTTTTTTGCTTGTTAGTCTGAGACAAGGTCTAACTCTGTTGCCTGGGCTGGAGTGCAGTGGTGCGACCACAGCTTCCTGCAGCCATGACCTCCCAGGCTCAAGTGATCTGCCTGCCTCAGCCTCCCAAAGTGCTGGTATTACAGGCATGAGCCACCGTGTGTGTGGTTTTTGTTGTTGTTGTTGTTTATTTTACTTCACTGAAAAGGAGGAAGTTATAATTTTTGATAATAGTTTCTCCTTCCCTCATTCCCTTCTTCCTTGCCCTCTTCTCTTTCCTCTCTCCCTTACTTCTTTGCCTTTCTTCTATATTTTCTCTTAAATGGAGTAATTTTGATCCCTGTGTTGGCAAAGAATTCACAAAGGGAAGACTCTTTTACATCTGCTTTTTACTGTGCATGATTAACAGAAAAAGCAAAATAATTTAAGAAAAATCTGTGCATATTGAGGTTATTACAGAAAAAAATGGGATATTTGCATATTTGGCAATTATGTTTGTGTATAGGTCAGTATAGATACCCTATTTAAATATGATATGGCTTATGCAGATTTATAAATTCCTTCCGTATTTATGTTCAGTGAAATCATTTGTTTCCTACTTACTTACAAGGCACTGTGCTAGAGAATGATAAAACATGCATGGGTCCTATGTAATTAGTAGGCATTATAGTCTAACAAGAGGAGGCGTATAATCAAATAATCACACATATTTTTATAATTTCTGATTAGTGATGTATAGGAAAAATAGGCTGCTATGGTGACAAATTACGGAGTTTAATTTGGAGGAAATAAAGCTTTCTTATGAAAGTAAAAATTGAGCTTCAGTTCTAAAAGACAAGTGTGGCTTTAGTAGGTCAGAACAGATGAGAACATTACAGACAGGGAACACTCTATGTCAACTTTGTAAAGCAAAAGAAATAATGGTATTGTTGAGGAATCAAAGGAAGTTCTAGAATACACTGCAGGAAAAGGGTGTGGAGAAGATGCTGAAGAGATGAGATTTGTTATACTAGGAACTGTCAAAAGCCAATGAAGAACTTTCTACAACAAGATGACGTGATCTTATTTGTGTTTTTAAAAGATCAGTGACTCCAGGATAGATAACTAGTTGGTAGACAAGAATGGATATGGGAAATCTGTGACAAGGCTGTTGTGCTCTGTGAGATATGATAACAACCTGAAACTAGTCATAGCTGATAAGATCAATAGGACTTGATTGTGGATTAAGTATAGATGATGAGAGAGGCTGATTGGTTATTACAGAGATGTCCTAGATTGTTTTTTTGCTTGTATAATTGGATGGTACCATTCAGTGACAGGAAACACTGTGAAAAGGTCATATTGGAGGGGAAGGTTATGAGTTGTGTGTGTGTGCCATAACTCACTCAGCCACTCTCCTGTACATTGGCTCTTAGATTATTTCCATATTTAGCAATTATGAGCAATAAGTAATCTTGTGGGTATGTTTTTGTCTTACTGGTGGAATCGCTTAAGGATAAATTCCTAGAAGTGGCATTGCTGGGTCAAAGTTAAGTGCATATGTAGTTTTATTAGGTATTGCCTCGTTCTCCAACAGGAAAGTTGTACGAGTTTGTATTCCTATGAGCAGCGTGTGAGTGTACCTCTTTCTCAGGTGCTGCTTCAGTAAAATGTTTTGACATACTTTTTATTTACTAATCTAATAGATAGGAAATGGTATCTTGGTATAATTTTAAGATGCATTTTTGAGTTGGGTTAATCTTTCCTTATGTTTATATGGCTATTTATTGTACATGGAGTTTTGTTCACCATTATATCCTCTAACTGGTTATTGTTTGAGTCTCTGGAATCTTCTTAATACACTATTGTATCTACGTATAGAAATTTTTCAGTCTTATGCCTCTAATTGATTTCACTTTTCTAATTATGTTGGCTAATCCTCCCCCCACCCCAGTTTATTGTTAAAGGAGGTAGTAGGCATTTTTTCCATGTTCTTTATCGTATTGGAAATACTTCCATTTTATACTACTTTTATACTGTACTTCTGTTTTTATACCAGTTTCTGGTTTTATACTCAGTTAAATTTAATCAATGAACAAAAGTATGAAAGATTAAATAATTATATGTTAAACCTAATGACTAAAAAGAATTTATCTCTGCTACTTCTGGGTTTGGAGGAAGATGGTGGCCACGTGATCTTGAATCTCCCCACTGGCCCTCCCCTCTGTTCCAAGCAATAAAAAACAAGGAGAGCAGGTAAAACCACACTTGACCCTGCACTTCACAATCCTAGGAGACAGAGAATATCATGGCCTTCACATGACATACAAGTTCAGAAATAAACTAAATTCCCATAAAGTTTCTATTGCTGTAAGTCTGTGGATGCCAAGTACGAGTATAGGGGAGACTTAAAAGACTCCATGAGAACACTAGAGTGGTTCAGAGTACATAGACAAACCACAAACAGAAAGAGAAATTACCCCCAGTCTCCTTACCCCCAGAAAGAAAAATTCCAATACAAAATATAAAATACTGAACACAGGTCTGGGCATACTAGACCATATCACCAGCTCTTAAAAGAAAGCAGGACTAGGAATCAAAGCCTCAGAGAAGCATTGCTTCTGGGAGATAATCAGCTATATAGGAAAGATGTGGCTTCCCTTGGAGATAGGCCACTGAAGGGAAAGAAGGAACTATGAGGGAAAAGCTAAGGCTGTAATGGAAACAAAAGAGAAGTTGTACCAATCCCTCCTTCCACCAATGCTATTCATAAATGAAACTGCGCAGAAAAAGGGAACTGTCAGAAGAGGGTGCTGCCAAACTAGGAGCCCTATTCACAAAATGAAGAAGAAGAGAAAAAAAAGATCATATCTATATAAAAATACTGCAAAAAAAAGCTGAAAATGCTGATACAGAATCTCTAATAATCACAAAGTTGGCAAAACTGTAACACAGTGCTCATACTGGATTAAATATTCATACTGGATTAAATATTCCTAAATCAGCATTTTGGAATAATGAAAAAAACTGCTGAATCAAAAATTCTAAAACTAAGAAATGGACAAAAAAGAAAAAAGGAAATGAGTATTCATTGAATGCAGAAAAGAGAAGACATATTCAAAATTGTATTAGAAATAAAAATTAAATTACAAGATGTCCAAGGGACAATAAATTTATATAAAAATTTAATGAGGAGCATTAAAGAAAAGCAGGGGATGAAACTCCAGAGAATGAAAATGAGCTTAAAAAAAAAAAAAAAATTTTAAAAAATAATTGAATTGGAAAACAGGCAGAAGAGGTCCAACATAAGACTACTTGGAGACCCTCAAGAAAATGAGAACAGCTGACTGGAACAAATATCTAAAATTCAAATCCAAGAGGACTTCCAGGAAAGAAAAACCTTGAATCTACAAATTGATAGGGCCTACTAGGTACCAGGGAAAATTGACCCAGAACAGTCCAAGAAGTACCCGAATAAAATTATTATACTTTAAACATTGTGAAACAAAAAGGATAACTTACAAAGACATGTAAGTTGGACTGGCCATGCTTTTCATAAATAAGGTACAAAGCAAGGCAACAGTAGTATCATTTCAGGAATCTTAATGAGTGTAAACCATAAAACCAAAAAAGATTATATCCAACCATTTGTCCTTCAATAATCAGTCAATGAAGGTTAAAGAAAAACGGTTTGAATTGTGCAAGAACTCAGAAAATATTGCGCACTTGTGCTCTTTCTGGTGAATCTGCTATAGGGAGAGCTAGGGAACCAGGAGTGAGTAGGGAAACTGCTAATGGATGGATGGAGATTTTATATATGTAGAGCTAACACCAAAACTAGGATGTAGAGTTGTGGTATTATTAGTCACAGTTTGATTGGAGAAGTATACTAACTAGGGATAATAATGAATGAACTAATAGGGGATTCATTACAGGTAGTTAACCTTATGTCATTGCGGAGCTACATGGCTAACTAGTGTATGTGAGGCTGTTGCTTCTATGTGCTCCTGCAGCCTACCTGAGTTTTCTGACTTTTCACAGTCTTCAAGCAGAGGTTTGCGTACATATGTACCTGTGGTTTGGTTTGGAATTAAAGTTGTAATTATTGGCGAATAATGTCTTCTGATGGCACATCAGGCAGTTGAAAAGGAAAGATGGATATTAAGTAGCAGAGAACAAGGGTAAACCAGAAAGAATGTGCAAACATGAGCTAGAACTTACAAGGATAAACTGAAACCCATATAAGCTTCAGTTTAGATAACGAAGTGGAGCAAAACACTGTTTGGAGAGGCAGAAGGGGGAGATCTACAACCCATATATTCTTATTGCCTTCATTTACCTCACATATCTTTTTTATCCCTTTATTTTTAACCTTTCTGATTCACTTGATGTATCTTTTATATATAGAATTTACCCAGATCTTTTAATAATTAAAAGTTAAGCCCATTGGTATTTATTCATATGACTGTTAATGTACAAGTATTATGTGTATTTGATGATACTTGTTGTGTTTATCCACATGATGCACTTCCTTTCCTGTTTTATTTTCCTAATCTCTTCTGATATTTAGAAATATTTACATTTATCTTTTATTAGTTATCTTTGTACTTACAATTAAAAAAAATAATAATAGCAAAATTTGTTGAGATTTTACTCTACATTAGGTACTATGCTAAATGCCTTACACAGATTATCTCTTTTAATCTGCCTTACCTATGAGGCATTTACTGTTATTTTCCTCATTTCACAAATGAGAAAACGAATGAACAGGTTAAGTAACTTGCCCAAGGTAACAAGTGTGCAGTTCTTCCCACTTCTCCTTTACCCACATTCCTCAGGCAACCATTCCTCACTGAATCTTTTTTCTCAGCTGCTTTCAAGGGGTGTGTGGGTGTGGGTGTGGGTGTGTGTGTGTGTGTGTGTGTGTGTGTGTGTGTGTGTGTAGCCTTTGGTTTTCAACAGTTTATGATTTGTCTAGATATGATTTTAATTTTTTTTATTTGGTGTGTACTGAGATTGAATTCTCTAAATTTATATTTTTAATCAAATTTTGAAAGTTAGGGCATTATTCATTTATTTTTTTCTACCCCAATCTATTCATTCACTTTTTCTGGAACTCCAGTTATACGTACTTAGATACTTTGAAACTGTTACACAGGTCCCTGAGGTTCTGTTTGTTTATTTATTTTTTTCAATCTTTCTTTGTGTTCTTGAGATTGGATCATTTCTGTTGAGCTATCTTCAGGTTCATTAACCTTTTCTTTGTCATGTCCTTTTTGCCAATGAGATCATCCAGTGAACTTATGGTATTTTTCACTTCTAAAATTTTTAGTTATTTTTTATAGTTTTTCATTTATCTGTTTATGTTTCCTATCTTTTTACTTATTTGTGTTTTTCTTTACCTCATGGAGCATAGTTATCTAGTTGTTTGAAAGTCTTTGATAAATTGAACATCTGCTTTATTTTGGCATTGATACCTGTTGATTGTTTTTTTTTTCTGTCTCTCGATAATTGACCATATTCCCTTGTTCTTTTCTTTTACTGTCAGGTGACTTTGGATTGTATCCTGGTCGTTGGAATGTGATATGGGTCCTGTTATAGTCCTCTAGGGAATATTGATAGCTTTATTTTAGTAGGCATTCAGCCCTCTTAGTTTAAATTACAACTTCTGTCTCATCTTCCATCAGCTCTCTCTCCTATAAACCCGGTTATTCAGTTTTCAGCTCTCCAAGCATTTGCTATACTTTTTTGAATCTGTTCCATGCACTGTCGTTTAGAGGTTAAACTAAGACTTCTAAGTGTTCACACTCAGAAATAAGGAGTTTCCTTCACCAGCTCTCTTCCCCTCAGGCTTCTCCCACACTGTCCGGGTTACGTGGTGGTTACATGGTTTCTTGAGCCAGAATTGCAGTGGGGTTTCTATTGGAATTTTAGTGCCTCATGCAGCTCCAAAACTGGGACCCACTCTCAGGGCAAAGCTAGGAAAAGGAAAATAAAATTGGCAGCTCACTCTTCTGTCATTTGCTTTTCTGAGTTTTGACCCTCCTGTACAATCTACCTGGTCACGTTTACTTTTCTCTGTCTTCAAGCATGTTTCAGAATTAATAGTTGCAATAGAAGTACGAGTTGCCTAGAAATTATATCTCTGCTACCTTGGTAGTCAATATTGAATTTTTTCATTGAATCCAGCCTAACAGGTGGTTATTTTTTGTTGTTTGTTTGTTTGTTTGTTTTTGGTATTAACTTCTTGAAATAATGTATTGATTAAAGAAGTATGTTGTTTTCAGCAGTTCTTTCTACAGAAAGATTTGTTTTAAGAACCATACAATAAGAATTTTAAATAAATCAAACACCTTATATTATGAAAACATCTTGTTTATATTTATTTTTTTACTCTATAATGTAAGGTTAGATTAAAAAATAAATAAGAGAGTGATATAACAGTAAATACCTCCCAAAAGCAGCATAGTCAACTCTGAATTTCAAAGGGACTTATTATAGGTGGAAAAAATTTCAGCATTTCATAAGAAAATATGATTTTTATAGTGTTATCTAAATAAAAGAAAAAAAGGGTTTTAATTCTGCAATAGCCATATGAATTTAATCATATTTGTTTTTATATAATAAGATTGTCATGAGATTTAAATTTGTTACTTTTTTATATGTGTGTTAAAATGCAGTTGAAGATCCCAGTGTAATTCTACATTTTTTTTTTTTTTTTTCATCTAAGGACTTGTAATATTTATTAGTGACCTAAAACCTAATGTGTGGATGATGATATTCAAACTTAAATATTTAATAATGTTTACATATAATTTTTTCCTTTCAGATGGTCTTCTCATTATTAGCGTTCACTCGGCTAAGTTTCCAAATGAAAAAGTCCTGGATAACATTAAGAGTGCCGTTCTTCGATACAACATCACCCACCCTGTGGTTAATGATGCAGATGCCGGCCTTTGGCAAGAACTAGAAGTTTCCTGCTGGCCAACTTTAGTCATACTTGGACCTCGAGGAAACATGTTGTTTTCTTTGATTGGCGAGGGACACAAAGACAAATTATTTTTATATACTTCAATTGCTTTAAAGTATTACAAAGACAGGGGACAGATCAGAGATGACAAAATTGGTATAAAACTCTATAAAGATTCTTTGCCACCTTCACCATTGCTATTTCCTGGCAAAGTAACAGTAGACCAAGTTACTAATAGATTGATAATAGCAGACACTGGACATCATAGAATTTTGGTCGTTTGGAAGAATGGACAAATTCAATATAGCATTGGAGGTAAATTTTGCTTCTGGTTATGATATATAATATGTTTTCAGTAAAAAAATAGTTCAGGTAAATATAAAAGTTGAAATGTCTGAATGAAAACTAATTATAGAAAGGTGATATACATGGACTTAACTTCCTAACACAAATTTTTTGTTAATTAATGTATGATGTTTGAATTAACCTCTTCTCACTCCCTCATAAAACAAGCAGAAACACCAAAAAAGCTCCAGGTCAAAAAGAGGAAATAGTTCGGCTTTTAGGTATATTTACACGTTCAATCTTGTTTTGTTAAAAAACTGCCATACTTACTGTGTCTTATGAAAACATAGACATTTTAGATTTCAGACATTTTTAAGTGGAATTATATTTCACTTTCCAAAAAAGTATAGCCTTATCTTTTTAAAGAGCATGTCAGTGCTGCATGAACTTGAGAAGTAGATTATAAAATAGATAAGCAGAATTTGTATATAATTTTCTCTCCTTTCTTCTATAAGAACTTGAACATGTTTCTGGATCTACTTCCAGAATAGAAATAGGTGTAGCAGCATGATACTTATAATGTGTAAGTATCATGAAAGCATAAATCATTTTGTCTTATATCTCCCTGCTCTTAGATCTGAAACTACCTCTTGGCTACATATACATAATCAATAAACTCTATTGAGTACATTCTTATTAATCCTGCTTATGTAAGCTGAACTGACATCTGACAACATGTTAGTCAAAGACAAAAGTAATTCATATCTTTTTGCAGTTAGTCCTGCTTTAGTAATATACGCAGCATTAGTACGTAAAGTAGGAATGTCTGAGTTCCTAATATTAAAAAAGCTAGTTGTATTCCTGTGCCCTGATGTTATTCTTAATATGCCAAGATAGGGTATGTGTTGTGTTTTGTGGTATTTGTTTTGTTTTGGCTACTTGGTATTTTGATTTTTGATAGGCAGTTATGAGAATTGAATTGTTACTCAAAAAATGTCTTTTGTAGCAGCATGAATTTAAGTGATTTAAAGTATTTAATAGATTCTGTAATTTTCAAAATAGTGTAAGTGAATATTCTTTGTTTAAGAAGAAACCAGCAGCAAGCTACACTACCCAAACATATTTCTAGAAATACTGTTACCTTTTGACATAGTTATTCTTTAATTTTTTAAAAAATAATTCTTTGGTCAGATACACTTAAGAAATACTCAGATATACTCAGATACACTCAGGTTTAATGTTATCTAACAGATTTTTATTGGTGATGGTATCATAATATTTCTCAAATTTTTTGCTCAGCTAATTTTCCTCATGAAGGGGTATAGTACACAGTATTTTCCAATCTCATGTGACCAAAGAACCCTCCCTTTTTTTTCAGGGAACTCTTATTGATATTAATGACAATGATAGTATTAATAACAATTATAGTTCCAGCAAACACTGTATGTCTGGCATTATTTGAAGCACTTTACTTGTGTGAACTCATTTTTCCTGCACAATGCTATGAGTTAGGTACTATTATTAGTTCAATTTTACAGAAGAACACAAAGGACTTGCCCAAATCATCAGCTAGGAAGAGATAGACCTGGGATTTAGACCAGGTCTGCTGGGCTCTTGAGTTCATTTTCTCTCTTTTTGAGATGGGGTCTTGCTCTGTTGTCCAGGCTGAAATGCAGTGGCATGATGTTGGCTCACTGCAACCTGTGCCTCCCAGGTTCAGGCAATTCTCCTGCCTCACCTCCCAAGTAGCTGGGATTACAGGTGGCTAATTTTTTATATTTTTTTAGAGACTAGGTTTCACTGTTTTGGCTAGGCTGGTCTCAAACTCCTGACCTCAAGTGATCTACCTGCCTCAGCCTCCCAGAGTGCTGAGATAACAGGTGTGAGCCACTGTGCCAGGCCTTGAATTTGTTTGTTTGCTTGTTTGTTTGTTTGCTTTTGAGACCGAGCTTCACTCTTATTGCCCAAGCTGGAGTGCAATGGCACTGTCTTGGCTCACTGCAACCTCTGCCTCCCAGGTTCAAGCAGTTCTGCCTCAGCCTCCCGAGTAGCTGGGATTATAGGCACACGCCACCATGCCGGCTAATTTTTGTGTTTCTAGTAGAAACGGGGTTTCACCATGTTAGCCAAGCTGGTCTCATATTGCTGACCTCAGGTCATCCGCCTGCCTGAAGCCTCCCTAAGTGCTAGGATTACAGGAGTGAGCCACCATGCCCGGCTGAGTTTGTTTTCTAGCTGCTGTATTATACTACCTCTCTTATGGACACGTAGGACAATGGAGTTCCACAAACAGTTTGAACTGCTGATTTAGAGGCCTTGAATGGCTTGTCTGCTGGCCATGGAAATAACAGTGATATTTTATTGTGTTATACTCCCCACCCTTGAAACTCTACATGAATTGTAAAAACTGAGAAGTGGACTAGAATCACTCTCTCTTATAGTGTGTATGATATATGGTCGGACTTTGTGACAAAGTGAAATAGTAGCTAAGAAGGATTCTTAATCTGGGGTCCTTGGACTCTTAAGAAAGGCTTGAATGGTCCTCAGGATCTAGGATTGTTTGCAACAATTTAGCCATGTGTATTTTTCTAGGGCTAATTTTCCTTGTATTATCCAAGGAGCATAGCTTTCAAAATTGTTAGAAACTGTTCATCTGCTGAACAATTGAAATTATTTTTAAATCTTTGTAGTCTAGGTAATGGATAATTAGAATGCTTTTAAAATTATTTTCTTCTGATTTATGCTACTATGCTTAAGTGCACTAGTAATTATACTCTGAGCCCTATCATTAGCAAATTCACTCTTGAGAAAAATGTTCCATGGGGAACATTTTAGTTTTTAGATGGACATATCATGTTATTTATATTAAAATCCTAGCATTAAATACAAGTTTTATTTTGTTTTACCTTGAGATCACGTCTTAAGTGAGAAATTTCATTTTATTTTAGGACCCAACCCTGGAAGAAAAGATGGAATATTTTCAGAATCAACTTTTAATTCTCCACAGGGTGTAGCCATAATGAATAATACCATATATGTGGCAGACACTGAAAACCACCTTATAAGAAAGGTAATTTTTTATTTTAAATTTAAGTTTTAATACTTGTAACCCGAAAAGTGATATGTATTTGCTACATTAAATATTTGTAGTTAAAGGGTGATGCTTCTGTATGTCAGTGTCCTTGTTCTGCTTTTTTTGGGGTACTTTAGTTTTATTCTCAAGTATCCTCTTTTTATTTGTGTCAGTATGTAGTTGGCACAGAAGAAAACCCCATTCGGTACTTTTTTTAACCCTTTGTTTCAAATCTGTGTGCCTAATCACTCAAAAGCTCCTCATTTTGAAGTATTTTTCTAACTGCTGGCTTATAATGATCCTTTGCCCTTTTTCAGTTAAATTTTCTCAAATAGAAAAAAAAAATCATACCTCTCCTGCTTCTCTTTAACTCTTATGCTTTGGCTGGAAATACTGATTATTAGCCAATTAGTCTTAAAACTTGTTTTATCTTACTATAAAAGTAATATGTGTTCTTATTTTGAAAAAGTCAGCTAATACGTAAAGGTAAAAAAAAGTCCCCTGACCATCAGTTCCAGTTCACTAGAGGTAGTCATCCACTGTTAAAGTGTGTCTTTTTGGAAATTTTCTATTCTTATAAAAATAAATTGATATTAAAAAGACTTTAGAGAATTTTTAAAAAACAAGTATAATGATGCTATGCATACATAATGTTTTGCAGGTTTTTCTAACTATATTTTTTCCATATTAGTCACATGAGTGATATGACTATATCACACTCCATTGTAGATGTACTCAGTTATTTCAGACATTTCCTACTGATGGTTGCTTTGGCTAAACCATTGGTCCTTACATTGCCATATGTTTGTAAAATAGCCAAGTTCATCATACTCATCCTGTCTAAATACATTGTTTCAGATACTTTCTTGCTTTTCTCACTTTTTCTTTCAATATTGACATTTAACCTCATTTATTTGAAAACATAATCACCTATATACATGATAGAAAAAAATACATAGAATATATAATAAATACACTGTAGTGTAAGTCTCCCTGAGGCCTAGAAATATGTTTGTCTATTACTGAATCCTAGCACCTAGAAAAGAACTGGCCTGTGTATGGCAGGTATTCAACAGATGTTTGTTGGATAAATTTGTGAGCAAATAATATCTGTTTCATGAAGCATTTTCAAAAGTGTATTCCTCTTAATATAAAAAAGTGTTACATGAAAAACAGATTTTGTGGGTTAGTACGTTAAAGTGGAAGTATTTTTGAAAGTCTTGGAACTTTCTTCTTCCAGACTTAAATATGCTAATGTATTGTTGAGTGCATTAAGAGGGGAATATTTGTGCAGCATTTCTAGACTTATTTGACCAGAGAGCCCTTTATAGGCAGAGCTTCTCAAAGGACTAATGTTTCTATGGTGTATAGTTTAGGGAAAAGTGGTTTTACTAAGTTCTTAATGATCAATATTTTTTTATCATTATCTTTTTGGTGTTGTATGCTTCTATAATTCATCAGAGGGGCCAGTCATCCAACAGTGTATTGAAGTAGTAAAATAGCCTGTAGCATTCAGGGAATACTTGTCCTTTTTTAATTGTATTTCTCTTGCTTTACAACTTAATGGGTTTTGGAGTATTGACTATGTGCTGCATTTCAAATATTTATGCATTTAAGTAGCATAATAGCAAATTCAGATTACCTGAAATTGTTCTATATGATGACTTAATATGGTGTCTGCAGAAATGGAAAGTAGTGTAAGTCTCTTATTTTTCCTTTCAAAAATATAAGAATATTTATTGTGTTTTATTTTTGTTTAAGACCTCATTTGCAGAGGACTGAGTTGATTATACTCCTACATTCACAGCTCACAAACATTATTGTTCCATGCAGATCCTTGTCATTAAGAATAATTTATTTAATTTATAAATTTTCCTGCTTCCCCATCCCCCTCCTCTCATTTCCCTTACATAAACATACATAAGCAACCATTGTGGCATATTTGATGCATATATTTTTATTTATTTTATTTTATTTTTTTTGAGACGGAGTTTCGCTCTTGTTACCCAGGCTGGAGTGCAATGGCGTGATCTCGGCTCACCACAACCTCCGCCTCCTAGGTTCAGGCAATTCTCCTGCCTCAACCTCCTGAGTAGCTGGGATTACAGGCACGCGCCACCATGCCCAGCTAATGTTTTTTGTATTTTTAGTAGAGATGAGGTTTCACCATGTTGACCAGGATGGTCTCGATCTCTTGACCTCGTGATCCACCCGCCTCGGCCTCCCAAAGTGCTGGGATTACAGGCTTGAGCCACTGCGCCCGGCCATATATTTTTATTTGTATGTGATCTTGTACAACAGTGTTTTGTGTATATTTTTAAATTATTGTGCTGTATTTTACATATCATAAAGTTCACTCATTTCAAGTCTACAATTGATTAGTTTTTAGTAAAGTCAACAGGTTTTGCAACTGTAATCATTAAGTTGTTTTTAAAACATTTCATCCCCCAAGTAAGAACCCACGTGACCAATTACAAATAGTTCCTATCTCCTCCCATCCTTAGGCAACTATTAATTTCCTTTCTGTCTCTATAAATTTGCCTTTTCCAAACATTTTATATAAATAGAATCATATGTTTTCTTGTATGTGGCATCTTTCATTTTGCATACTAAAAAGTTCATGTATGAAATAACATGTCAGTTCATTCCTTTGTATTCTGTTGTGTGAATATATGATATTTTATCTATCAGTTCACCATTGATAGATATTTAGATTGTTTTTTGGCTATTGTGTATATTTTGTTATTTTTGGCTGTTATGAATAATCTTGTTGTGAACATTTATATATAAGTTACATGGGCATACATTTTCATTTGTCACAGTAGTTACCTAGAACTGGTATTGTAGAGTCATGTGTTTTATGTTGAATTTTTTGAGAGCTGCTAAATTATTTTCCATAGCAATTGCACCATCTTACCTGTGGGTTCCAATTTTCTACATGTTCACCATCACTTGTTAGTTTTTATTTTTTAAAAATTCTAGTTTTTATCTTTTAGAAATTCTTCATATCCTACTGGATATGAAGTGGCATCTCATTGTGGTTTTGATATGCCTTTCCCTCATGACTAATGATGTCAAGTATCCTCTCCTGTGCTTATGGGCCATTTTTATGTCTTTGAAAAGTGTCTGTTAAGATTCTTTGCCAAATTTTTAATTGGGTTGTCTTTTCTATAATAAAGCTGTAAGAATCCTTTGTATATTCTTTGTACGGGTCCTTCATCAGATATATGATTTGCAAATGCTTTTTAACATTTTTTGCTTGCTTTCATGCTTATTTAATCGTGTTCTTTAATGCATAGAAGTTTTAAATTTTGATGATGACTAATTGGTCCATTTTTTTCCTTTTGTAGCTTATGTTTTTGTTGTCGTAAGAATCCATTGCCAAATCCAAGGTCACCATAATTTACCCCTGTGTTTTATTCTAAAAGTATTTTAGTTTTGGCTCTTATAATTTGGTCTTTGATCTATTTTGAGTTGATTTTTGTATATGGTGTGAAGTAGGGGTTCAACTTCATTCTTTTACATGTGGATATACAGGTATCCCAGAAACATTTATCCAGGACTATTGTTTCTCCATTGAAGAGCCTTAGCCGCTTTGTTAAAAATTAGTTGGTCATAGATGTATGGACAGGTCTATTCCATTGATCTCTATGTCTGTCCTTATGCCAGTACCTCACTGTTTTGATTGCTGTAGGTTTAATAAGGTTTGAAATTGGGACATAGAAGTCCTCTCACTTTCTTCTTTTTCAAGATTATTTTGGCTATCCTAGGTCCCTTGCAATTTCATAAGAATTTTAGGACCAGCTTGTCCATTTCTGACAAAATCTTTTGATTGTTTCTTATGTAAACATATCGTCTGCAAAAACAAATTCCCTTCTGATTTTTAAACGTCCTGTTTTTCCTGTTTCCTTTTACTGTATTGCTGGCCAGTACCTCTCTTGCTTTTTAGCATTAGTAGTGATGATGGGTTTCTTGTCATGCTCATAATCTTAAATACATGTAAATTTTCTCCGAAAGGTTAATATTTGCTGTAGCTTAGGGGGAGTAAGATATCTATGAAATAAGGAAAATTTCTTTCTATTGATAGCTGTATTAAATATGCAATAAAGCAATTAAGTGAAATATTGAATAGAATCTAAGTGGCAGGTATATGGATGTTTGTTATAAAAATCTTTTAACTTTCCTGTGTGTTTGAAAATTTTCCCAATAAAATGCTGGGGAGAAAGTCTCAGGAGATGAAAGCAGAATATATTTTCCCAGTAGAATATATTAGTTTTTCAGTTTATGAAGTAAAGTCAACATAGTGTCATGGAACTGCCTGGATTTAGGTTCCAGCTTCTTGACTTACTAATTGTGGGATGTTGAAAAAGTTACTTAGTGATCTGTGTTTTTGTTTTCTCTAAAATATTAAAATCATAGTCATGTAATTACTGTGAGCATGGCTGGATGACTAGTTGTCATGCTCACTATTGGATCAGTGCTTGGCACATAAAAAGTTTTAATGTGTGTCAGTCACCAGCTGAGCATAATTGAAATATGTGCATTTAATTTTTAGAAATGTGTTTTGCCACATTGTGTTTTAAAATTTCATTTTCTTTAATTTTTTTTTTGTTGTTTTTTAGTTAAGATGAGGTCAGTGCTACATCTGTTGGAGGCATGCTGGGAGAAGGGGATAAGAGGGGAAAAGTGGGAATGGACAGGTGGGGAAATGAAAGGGACTGATAATGTGCATTTGAGTAAGAAGTTCATTCTATAATTGAATAGCCTTTTTTTTTCTTTAAATAAAGCATTGTGTTGCACGTACACTCTATATGTCTATTGAAAATCTTTACACAGCAGAAGACAAAAGCAAGAGTAGCATTCATTGCATAAAGCCATCCTTTATATTTCTGTAGATTGACCTAGAAGCTGAGAAGGTGAGCACTGTAGCTGGCATTGGAATTCAAGGTACAGATAAAGAAGGTGGAGCAAAAGGAGAAAAACAACCCATTAGTTCCCCTTGGGATGTAGTTTTTGGAACGTCAGGTATGTGAACTTTTAATATTAAATGTAAAAGTAAATTTTATTTAATGAAAGTAAGACTTTGAAATATTCTTGAGATGGTCATTTGGACTAATTCTATTTCTAGTTATTTTATTTTATACTTTTATACCTATGCCTCGGAGTTTGTTAATCATGTAAAAACAAAGCTAGCAGTAATATATATTATATATACTAGGGTATGTATTATATATAATATTACATATTATATTTTATCTACAAGATAGACTATGTGTTACGCTAAAGAATTATATATTAGATGCATCTTCCAATTAATGTAGCTCTGAATATTCTTATATTGAAAAGATTTATAGTTTCAGAACTTCAGATTATTCTTGAACAGTAATCAATAAAAATCAAAATAAATTTATTAATTTATTATTTTTAAATAAGGAACTTACAGTGTCCTTACATACTCTAGTTTGATGAAGAAATCAAAGAGGCAGCTGCTTTTTTAGATTGAAATTTGTATGATAGCTTTTTTTGAACAATTAAACTTTTACCCTACTAAATTGTGTAGACAATGATAGTGAATGAAACTTAACCTTATCTTTCTTATCTTTATTACCTATAATCATTGAGTACTCTTATTAGTATTCTTATTTTTTATTGGCTCTTAGTGATACTGAGATAGTCATTTACATGTCTAAAATTGGATTAATGAGTAAGCAAAGTTAGTAGAACACATTGAAAATGGAATCTGGGACTAAATGGTTGGTCTGTGTGTAACTACCAGCTTAGTTGAAGAGCTTTACATTTGACATAATTTTCTGTTATGATGCCAATTTAATTATGATTCAAAGACCCTACTTTTTGTTCTTAGTAACTTTTATAAAGCACTTAATATGCATAAAATAAATGAGTGAACTTCTAGTACTATCTGCACTTAACATTTATCTTAAGTATTTTATGTAGGTTGTTTTTGAGAATTCTATTTATGGAATTGGGTATTACAAACATCTATAATTTGTTTCGTAGTTCACCAAGGGGGATGGTAAGGGATACTTCATATGTAGAGAATTTTGAAATAGTAATACAATGAACTAAAACTCAGTCTCTGTTTTATTACCATGCATTAGCAATTCTAAATAATTTCAGGGCAAATTCTTATCAGTACTTTGTTCACTTTTACCTCCCTGCCTTTGATACACCAGGAAGCTATTAGAACATAAATTTTATAGATGGGGAAATAGTCTGAAACATGCCTATCAGTAACATAGTAGTAGTGGTTGATTAATTATTGCTTTGGTGTGATACTGCCATCTCTAAAGGAAGAAAAAAAAGTAAGCCTTTTATGTACAAACCCCTAGTGATTTATAGTCAGTAATCTCTAGAGTAAGTTAGTTATTGATATTTATATTTTACAACTTATAACCTATACCTACTGGGTCTGTTGGTAATTGCCACAAAAATGCTGCATCCCTAAACTTTTACAAACCTAAGGCTTTATTTCTTGCTCATATATGAGATTAGAGTTCATCTGATAAATGCTGAGCCAGACTGGGCTTGGTTCTAAGCTGTTTCTTAGGTCCAGATCTGGTTCATTTGTTACTCATCTTCCTTGGACTAATAGCTGTCTCAGACATTTTCTTCTCTTGACAAAAGGCAGGAGTACAAGAGGGTAAGACCTCTTTGCTCTTGACATGTTTTCCTACCTTCTGTTACTAAAATAAGTCACATAGCCAAGCTCAAAGCCATGGAGCAGTGATGTGCACTTTACCTATGGTGAGTCCATGGCAAGGGTGTGGGTATATATAACATTACTAGAGATGAGTGAGGAGTTGAGAATAGTAATTATAACCTATCACATATATCAAAATTTACATTGCTTAAAAATAAGATATACCTTCCTGGATGCTTTGCTAAGTTAGATTTATGTAATGGCCAAGAAGTACTTAATTTTTTTTTCTAGGCTTAAATTTTTTAAATTATACTCCCTGGCATGGAATTTCTGGTTGTTTATCCCTGTGTTGAGAATACACCCAAATTGCTTTGCAAGGAAAATTGTGATTGTTGATAAGCACTCCCTCACGTTGCAACTAGAGTGACTATTTCAGACTTAGATTTTTACTAAGTTCAGTTTTCATTAAATGAAATGAATCCTACCTTAGCTCAACAGATCATGGTTCAGCATTTAATTTACAGCTGAAAATATATTTACTGCAGGTACTTGGCAGGAGGAGTAATCTTGCTTCCACTTAATCTCAACATCTTACAGAATGCTCATTAATAGAAAATGGTTTTCAAGTACTGTATGAAAGACCTACAATCACAATGACTGCTCTAGTCCATGAGTTTTTAGCCTTGTATTACATATACCAAGGCATTGGTGGTTTGGCTTTACAAGGTACTTATAAATTACTGGACTTATAAATTACTGGGTGTTAACTCAGAAATTCTGAGAATTTAATATTTGGGGAAATTGGTCAAATTTGGATCAGATTTTCAAAGTGGTATTTTACTCAAAACATTTTAAGAACCACTTCTAAATTACTCTAAAATCCAATCCTGAATTAATTTATGTTGTCAGAGTATGGAGAAATTGGATCATAGATTATTTGCTCTACTTATGATTATTTTTACAAAATTATATTTTAGTATAAGCCGTTCTATAGTACAAGTAAACAAACTACAGCTACATCTAGCAGCCTGGACAAATAAAACAAGGAATATTTTGAGTGATACAAGCAAGTTACAGAATACGTACAGTATAATTTCTTTATATGTAGAAATCTACAGTATTTCTTTTCAAAAGTACAGTAGCATTTAATACAATCATTGTGAGATCCATTCAGACATAATAAAGTTAAAAAGAAGAATGATAAAAGTACATTTTATACTAGTGGTTCCTTGTGGTAGGAGGAGGAGTAGGGTATGATCACAGAGGGATGCACAGCATTTTCAAATAATGTTCTCTTGAGTTTGGTAGTGTGCACATGGGTGTTATTATTTTACCTTGAAATATGACATGTATTCCATATGCATATTTAATGAAAATTAAACTTTAAAAAGAAAAAATAGATTGGGTAAAGAGAATGAAATATAACAAGGACAATACACTGTTGAATGTATACTAAATGAAGGATTCCAGCTTAATAAACAACATACTTCAAGAAGAGATTAGGCAGGGGTAGCTATACATATATCAGACAGAATAGACTCTAAGTCAAAAACTATAAAGAGACAAAGTCATTATGTGATAAAAAGGAGTCAATTCATCAAGAAGTTATAACAATTGTAAATATGTATACCCAACGTAAAGCACCTAGATATATAAAGCAAATATTAATAGATCTGAAGGGAGAGATAGACTGTATTACAATAATAGTAGACTTTGATACCCCACTTTCAACATTAGATTAAACAGAAAATGAGTAAGGAAGCACTGGACTTGAACTATGCTTTAAACCAAATGGACTTAACACATATTTATAGAGCAATTCAACAGCAACAAAATACACATTCTTCTCAAATGTACACAGAACATAGGTCATATATTAGGCCACAAAACAAATCTTAACAAATGTAAGAAGGTTGAAATTATATTGAGTATCTTTCTGACCACATTGGCATAAAATGAGAAATCAATAACAGGAGGAATCTTGGAAAACTTGAAAATATATGAACATTAAACAAAATACTCTTGAACAACCAGTGGGTCAAAGAATAAATTAAAAGGGAAGTTTTAAAATGTCTTGAGATAATATAAATGAACATGAAAACTCAGCATATCGAAGCTTACAGAATGCAGCAAAAGCAGTCCTGAGAGGGAAGTTTATAGCAATAAATGCCTACATCACAAAAGAAGAGAGATTTAAATAACTTACTGTCACACCTCAAGGAACTAGGAAACAAATGAAGAACAAACTAAGCCCAAACTCAGCAGAAGGAAAGAAATAATAAAGGTCAGAGCAAAAGTAAACAAGACAGAAAAGATGAATGAAACTTAAAGGTGTTTTTTTTTTTGGAAAGTTAAAATCAACAAACTTTTAGCTAAACAAAGGAAGAGAAGTGACTCAAAATCAGAAATGAAAGAGAAAACAACTAGTACTACAGAAATACAAACAATCATAAGAGACTACTAGGAACAGCTATACACCAACAAACTGGGTAACATAGAAGGAATGGATGAATTCCTGGCAATGTGCAAGTCACCGTACTGAATCAGGAAGAAATAGAAAAGCTGAAGAGACCAATAATGGGAAAGGAAATTAAATCAATAATAAAAAATGTCCCGTCGGAGAAAAGCCCAAGACTCAATGACTTTACTGCTGAATTCTGCCAAACATTTAAAGAACCATACCAATCATTCTCAAACTGTTCTAAAAAATTGGAGAGAGAATACTTCCAAACTCATTTTCCAAGGCCAGCATTGCCCTGATACCAAAGCCAGTTAAGGACACTACAAGAAAACTACAGGCCTATATGCAAAAGTTCTCAACAAATTACTAGCAAATTGAAGGCAACAGCATATTAAAAAGATCATTTACCGTGATCAAATGGGATTTATCCCAAGGAAGCAAAGGTTGTTCAACATACATAAGCCAATAATTGTGATATATTGGCATAAAGGAGAAAAACAACATGATCGTCTCAATAGATGCAGAAAAATATTGTACAAAATTTAACATCTGTTCATGATAAAAACTCAAAAAAAAAATAAGTATAGGAGGAACATAAGAAAGCTATATATGGCAGGTTCACAGCTAACATCCTCAATGGTGAAAGTTAAAAGGTTTTCCTCTAAGATCAGGAACAAAGATGTTCACTCTTGCCACTTCTATTCAGCATAGTACTGGAAGTCCTAGATAGAGTAATTAGGCAAGAAAAAGAAATACAAGGCATCCATATGGAAAAAGAAAAGTGAAATTGTCTCTATTTGCTGATGACATGATCTTATATATAAAAAATGCTTATGACTCTACCAAAAGGCTATTAGAGCTGATAAATTCGGTAAAGATTCCAAAATCAATGTACAAAAATTGATGTGTTTCTATATACTAACAATGAATATCCAAAAAGGAAATTATGGAAACAATTTCGTTTACAGTAGCATTTGAAAAGGTAAAATACTTAAGAGTAAATTTAACCAAGGAGGTGGAAAGATATGTTTTCTACAGAAAACTATAAAACATAGATGAGAGAACTTGAAGAGGACAAATAAATGGAGAGATATCTCATGTTCATGGATTGGAAGAATTAATATGGTAAAATGTTCATACTACCCAAAGCATTCTACAGATTCAGTGTAATTTCTATCAAAACTGTGTTGTCATTTTTCATAGAAATAGAAAAAAAACTATCTTAAAATGTGTTTGGAACTAGAAAAAATCCTGAATATGAATAACCAAAGCAGTCTTGAGCAGAAAGAACAAAGCTGGAGGCATCACACTTCCTGATTTCAAAATATGAAGCTATTGTAATCAAAACAGCATGGTACTGTTATAAAAACAGACATATCAACCAAACAGAATAGAAAACCCAGAAATAAACCCAAGTATTTACAGTCAAATGGTTTTCAACAAAAGTGCCAAGAACATGCAATGAGGAAAGGACAATTCCTTTCATAAATGGTTTTGGGAAAATTGGATAGCCACATACAGAAGAATGAAATTGGACCATATCATTTCCAAAAACCAACTCAAAATAGGTAAAGATTTATAAGGCCTGAAACTAAAGCTACAAGAAGAAAATGTGAAAAGTTCCATGACATTGATCTGGACAATGAATGATTTCTTGAATAGGACTCCAAAAACACAGGCAACAAAAGCAGAAATAGACCAGCGGGATTGCATCAAAACAAAAAGCTCCATATAGCAAAGAAAACAGTTAACAGAATGAAGAGACAACCTATGGGTTGAGAGAAAATATCTGCAAACCATACAACCAATAAGGGACTAATCTCCAAAATATGTAAGGAACTCAAACTAAACTCAGTAGCAAGAAAACAACCTAACCAAAATATGGGCAAAGGGTATCAACAAACATTTCTCAAAAGAGATATGAATGGCAAACAGATATGTGAGAAAATATTCATCATCTCTAATTATCAAGGAAATGAGAATTAGAACCATGATGCGATATTACCTCACACCTGTTAGAATGACTTTATCAAAATAACAAATGATAAATGTTAATGAGGATGCAGAAAAAAAGAGAACCTTTGTACACTGTGGGAATGTAAATTAATACAGCCATTTCGGAAAATAGTATGGAGGTGCCTCAAGAAAACGATAAATAGAATATTCATATGACCCAGCAGTCCCATTTAATAAAGGCTTTAAAATTGTTGTGTCAGAGAGAGATTTGCACCCCCATGTTTATTTCAGCATTATTCACAATTGCCAAGATGGAGGCAACCCAACTGTCCATTAGTGGATGAATGGATAAAGAAAATGTGTATCTGAGGCCGGGCGTGGTGGCTCACGCCTGTAATCCCAGCACTTTGGAAGGCTGTGGCAGACAGATCACCTGGGTCAGGAGTTCAAGACCAGCCTGGCCAACATGGTGAAACCCCATCTCTACAAAAATATAAAAATTAGCTCGGCATGATGGTGGGTGCCTGTAATGCTAGCTACTCAGGAGGCTGAGGCAGGAGAATTGCTTTAACCCAGGAGGCAGAAGTTGCAGTGAGCCAAGATCATGCCACTGCACTCCATCCTGGGCGACAGAGTAAGACTTCATCACTTAAAAAAAAAAAAAAAAAAAAAGAAGCAGCAGCAAATGTATTTCTACACACTGGAATACTACACAACTTTAAATACTGTCATTCATGACAACATGGATGGAAGCAGAGGACATTATGCTAAGTGAAATAAGCCAGACAGACAGATACTGTATGATCTTGTTTGTGGAATCTAAAAACATCAGTCTTAGGCCGGGCATGCTGGCTCATGCCTGTAATTTCAGCACTTGGGGACACTGAGGTGAGAGGATTTCTCAAGGCCAGGAGTTTTAGACCAGTCTGGTCAACATAGCAACACAGTATCTCTACAACAGAAATTTTAAAATAAAAAATAAATTTAAAAGTTTTCTAAGAAAATCTCAGAAAAAGAACATAGGAATGTGGTTGCTAGAGGCTAGGAAAATGGGAAAGAGAAAAGGTTGATCAAAGTGTACAGAGTTTCAGTTGGAGGAATCAGTTTTAGCGATAATAGTGCACCATAATAGTGCACGGCATGGTGACTGACGTTTAGTTATTAATCTGTATTTCACAACCGTTACAAGAATAGATTTTTTAACATTTGCACCACAGAAAAAAATGTTTATAAGGTCATGGATATGTTAGTTTGATTGAATCTTTCTACAATGTATACATAGATCAAAACATTACATTGTACCCTATGAATATACACAATTATTGGTCAATTAAAAATTTGAAAAAAGAGATCTAGGAAAGGGACTAGAAGTACCTCTCAGTATTTTAAATATACGTGTAGTGTGTAAATGGATGTGTGTATGTATTTTAAATAGTATCTGAATATTTAACCTAACTATGCTGTACAGTCATAAAGGCATAAAAATAAGCAATATAAAGTGATTTTTACAAAAGTAAGTTTTATCTGTGTTTATTTTTTAATTGTCATTCTTAATATGGTCAGAACATCATGCACTAAAAATAATTACTAATTACAGTAAGTTCAGTTTTTCAGCAGATACTTTGTAATGTTTCTAAAACATGTATCAGGTCTTTGTTGACTCCATTCATGCCAGACGACAGCCTGAAAGATGTTTTAGCTTTTTTTTTTTTTATCTGCTCAAAAACGGAACTTACTGTAATTAGTAATTATTTTTAGTGCGGGATGTTCAAACCATATTAAGAAT
>NW_022436953.1:17187765-17204576 GCF_009761245.1 Sapajus apella
GGGTTCAAGTGATTCTCCTGACTCAGCCTCCTGAGTAGCTGGGATTACAGGCCTGTACCACCACACCTGGCTAATTTTTGTATTTTTAGTAGAGATGGGGTTTCACCATGTTTGCCAGGCTGGTCTTAAACTCCTGACCTCAAGTGATCTGCCTGCCTTGGCCTCCCAAAGTACTGGGATTACAGGTATGAGCCACTGCACCCAGCCGAAACCCCTATCAGTATCTAAGTACTTTAGACTTTACCTGATTTTGAGTCATTTATAGAAAGCATAATGTGCCAGAATCCCATTAACCTTTCTTGGACGTTTAATCAGTGTTTTCCCTAGAGAGAAGTTTAGCCACTCTTTTACAGCCTTTAATGGTTGAAATCCAACTATTTAGTATGCTAATCTGATAATCGACGTGTTGGTATTTGTGTGCTTCAATAATATGCTTCTCTGACTTCCATTATTAATATGATATAAAATACCATGAAAATATTTTTGCTTTAAAAATAATCAGATGACACAGAAAGTTTTGAAGGAATAAATTTGATATAGTATGACTAGTACATTTTTGTTTTGTTAAAATAAGAAGCTGTATCTTTATGTCTAAAATTGTTGAGAGAAGATTCTTATACTACCTTATCACATTGGTTTTTTAGATTAATTAGGTATAATTTACATAAAGTAAAATTTATCCTTATTAGCTTTATAATTCTATGAAATTTGATAAATATGTGCAGTCTTATAACTTTTACCATAGTCAAGATACAAAATATTTTCATTATCCCAAAAAGTTATTTCTTAGCCTGTTGTGGGACCTCCTCTAAGCATCACTACACCCACTCCAGCAACTGGTAGCAGTGATCTCTTTTCTGTTCTCTGTCATCTTTCATGGCTGGCTTCTTCCATTTAGCATAATGCTTCTGAGATTCATCCCTGTAGTTCCTTGTATCAGTAGTTTGTTCTCTTTTACCACTGAGTAGTAGTTCATTGTATGGCTCTACTCAGTTTGTTTATTCATTCACCAGTTGATAGACATTTGAAGGTATTTCTAGTTTTCAGTGGCTATAAAAAACCTCCATAAACATTTATGCACAGTTTTTTTGTTTGTTTGTTTGTTTGTTTTTGTGGCAATATGCATTTACTTCTCTTGGGCAGATGCCTAGGAATGAGATTACTGGGTCATATGGTACGTGAATGTGTATAAGAAACTGCCAAATTGTTTTCCACAGTGGCTGTTTTCTTAAAGTCCCAAATGTCTGTTAGGAGTCATTGCTTCTGCCTGAAGAACTTCTTACAACACAGATCTGCTGACATGACTTCTCTTCCCTTTATTCTGTTCTGAAAAATTATCTAGCTTTCATTTTGAAAGTTATTTATACTCCATATGTGAATCTGGATTAACATTTTTTTCTTTTAATACTTTAAAGATGTCACTCCATTGTCTTTTGACTTACATAGTTTTCCACAAGAGATCTGTTTTAATATTATCTCTTGTTCTTTATATGTAAAGTATGTTTTTTTCTCTGATTGCTTTCAGGATTTTATCTTTGGTTTTCATTAGTTTTATAGACCTAAGAATTACCTTCTTGGAATTCTCAAATCTGTGGTTTGATGTTCATTATTTTCAAGAAATTCTTACTCATTATTTCTTCAGATATTTTTTTCTGCCCCTTTCTGTCTTTCTCTTCCTGGGACTTCAGTTACTCATGTTAGATTTCTTTTTAATATTATATTCAATAACTCTTGCATATTGTGTTCTTTTTATTCACTCTTCTTTTTTTTTTTTTTTTCTTTTTGTGTGGTAATTTCTATTGATTTATCTTCAGGGTCACATTCTTTTTTCAGCTGTGTCTAGTCAACTGATGAGCCTGTTGTATTAGTCCATTCTCACACTGCTATAAAGATACTACCTGAGACTGGGTTATTTCTAAAGAAAGGAGGGTTAATTAACTCACAGTTCCACATGGCTGCGGAGTCCTCAGAAAACTTAAAATTATGGCAGAAGGTGAGGGGGCAATAAGTCACATCTTACTTAGCAGGCAGGCAAGAGAGGGTATCAAGGGGGAAGTGCCAGATACATATCAAACAGCTCTTAGGAACTCATTCATTATTACAAGAACAGCATGGGGGAAGCTGCCCCCATGGTTAATCACTTCCCATCAGGTCCCTCCCTTGACATGTGGGGATTACAATTCGGATTACAGTTCAGGATGAGATTTGGGTGGGGACATGGCCAAACCATATCATTTGTTGAAGGAATTTTTCTTCTCTAATATTGTGCCTTTTTAATATAGTATTTGCGTTTCTCACAGATTCATCTCTGCTGAAATTTCCTATCTATTTAGGTGTCTTGGCCACCTTTTTCTCTAGGTTCTTTAACATACTATATATAGTTATTTCAAAGTCTATGTTTGATAGGTGAAATTTGGGGACTATCGTCGAGTCTTTTTCTGATCATTCCTTTGTTATTTAAAAGTGGGTAATTTTTTTTTCTTTTATGTGTGTCTTCTCATTATTTATTATATGTCAGTCATCTTGTATAAAACAATAGAGGCTGAGATAAATAGTACTTAGGTTATCGTTATGAAAGATTGAGTCAGTTTGATCAGGAGCTAAGCTGGGCCTTTGTTTTATTATTGCCAGGTCAATGCACCATATCTTTCAAATTCCTCTAGCTGGGCAGCTGTTGCCTTCTGATTTTGCGTCGGCACAGGGGCCTAGATTAGCTGGAGAGTTTTCTGAAGTGTTAGTGCCCTACCCTCAGCGTTTGGTCATCCCTGTATAATGAAGCCACACTGTGGTTCCCTCTCTCCATCTTAGTAGTTGTGTGACTCAGGACAAGTTTCATAGCCTCTTTGTACCTCAGTTTCCCCATCTAAATTGAGGATACAGCTAGTACCTACCTGAAAGGCTTATCATGAGGATGAGAATTAATATATGTAAAGCACTTAGAACAGTGCCTGGTGCATAGAAAGCATAATATACATGTTTGCTATTATCATTGTTTTCTATAAGATAAGAATTTTGTTATAAAGTGTCACAAACAGATGCTGATGATCTGAAGCAAACCAAAAATGGGAAGGCAAGGGACTAGAAAATAAACGTTAAAGAGATTATTCAACCATAGACCTTTGCCAGGGAGAGAAAGGCAGAGGGATAAACCGCTATGCGTCCTGGAGTAGGAGGCTGTGGGTACATTTAATCAGATCCCTGTTTCTAGTCACAGACAGAAATGCACTTGAGTACTTGATACCAGAGCTAAGTCCATGGGTCAGAGGCAGAAGGGAGGGCGAAAAGGGGGTAAGCAAGAGAACTGAACCGAAGAGCACAAGCTCACTTCCATAGTTCTTCTGTTCTTACCAGAACACTTATTATTTGGAGTCAGATTCACTAATGAATTCATTTTCCAAGTTTAGCTGTGTGAATTTCAGCAAATTATTTAGCCTCTTTGAAGCTAGTTTTTTATAAAATGAAGACGATGATAATGAGACTTCTTAAGGTTGTTAAATTAAAGGAAATAATCCATGTAAAGTGATTAGCTCAGTGCCATCAATACAGAAAGTGACCTGGATGATGATTATCATCATCCTCATAAGTTGGTATGTAGATTTCCAAACACCTGAACCCTGACCTGACACAGCCGCTGCTTCTCTACTTCTCATTCCTCGGGCATCTGAAGGAAGTAAGTGCACAGAGACCAAAACTAAACCAATGCGCATACTTTCTCTGTCACTGGGAAGCTTTTGCCTTCTTGTTGTAAGCCTCAGCTGAGCTAGACCAACCTGTCTGGAGAACTAGATAATGGAGCTAAATTTGATCTTTTACTCAGCTATACACCAACATAGCTCTCCTTTGCCAAGACAGAGACTGTAAAAGCAAGCTAAGAAAAGCAAGTGTTTTTGTTCCTAAGGCTTAGAGCTAAATGTGCTTAACTCACCCTTCTGAGATTTTCTTAGAGTGGGACCTTGAAGTGAATGAGAAAGAGGCAGTTTTCAAGGTGGGAACAGGATGACAAACAGTTCAGAAGGAATTCTTGCAGTAATCCCTGATGGCGGCTTAGGTCAAGGTGGAGGTGGTGAGAAGTGGTCAGATTTGGATATATTTTGAATAAGAAGCCTACATAATTTGCTGATGGATCATCATGTGTGACATGTGAGAGAAAGGAGGAATTAAGGATGACTCCAAGGCTTGTGACCTGAGAAGCTGAAAGGATTTTCATTTACTTGGTCAACCTTGCAGTCTTGTTACCTACAAGGATCTAGCATTGGCCGGAGCTGACTTTTCAATGAAGATAAGTTGTATAAAAATATCTGTGTTTATTTCCCTCAATAACGATTCTCAGTGTAGAAGGCTTATAAATCTTTTGTTAGATTTACCCTTAGGTGTTTGATGTTTTTTAATGTTGTTATAAATTTTCTTTTATGTTTGTTTGCTGCTGTAAACCGATAAAATAATTTATCCTTGCTTACTGACTATACTCAACAACATTGCTAAGTTCCTCTATAAAATTGTAAAGATTTTCTGTGTACATAATTCTGTCATCTGCTAATAACTACAGTTTTATTTCTAATCTTTTTATACTCCTCTTCTTTTTCCTTCTTTGTTGCACAAACTAGGACCTCCGTAAGGTGTTAAATAGAAGTGTTAATTGTAGGTATCAACACTCATTTTTATTCTCAGGGGATGTTTGCTGTATTTTATTCTTAAGTAGGATGTTTGCTGTGACTCTCTTAAAAGTGTTCTTTATAAGATTGAATAAAATGCCTTCTGATCCTAGTTTGCTAAGAGTTTTTATCATGAATGGAAGCTTTTTAGAGATGTTGAAAGGCTTTATTGTTATGCATGGCTTCAGAGTTCTCAGCCCTATCAGATCCCAAATCCCCTCCTATAATAAATTTTATGAAATGCCTCCTTTACCATATCTAAAGTGAAATTCATAGGTAATGGAATCCACCTGTGCTGTGTGTGTGTGTATGTATATATATAATATAAAGAAGAAATAAGTATAATTTATAATAAAATAGTATAATCATTATGTAAATGATCTGGCGTGACTATATTATCATACAATATATTACCCATCAAATATCCAAAGCATTTTTTAGAGTGGGCATCCACTCCCATTCAGCATCAGTGTTTGAAAGGATAATAGCACAGGTTTACATCTATAGCAGACTTCTTTAATTAGAGATGAATCGTTAGTACTATTAGGGAATACCAACCATCATTAGGATAGTTTTAGGGCTTATATGTATAATGACAAAATAAAGGACCTTTTTTCTTTTTTGTGGCTTCTAAGGGAAAGTTTACCCATTAAACAAATACCTACTGAGCATTTGCCTTGTGCCAGGCACTATTCTATGTGCTGCTAATAAATTGCCAATAAAACAAAGCTACCGGCCACTTAGACCTTATGGTCAGTAGAGGGGGAAGGCAGTAAATTAATAAATATGTAACATGTAAGAGTGATAAATGCTACAGTGAAAAATAGGCAAGGTAAGGAGCTAAGCATGGGGGTGTGCGTGTGTGTGTGTGTGTGTGTGTGTGTGTGTGGTATTAGGAGGAGCAGGGAAGAAGCTTGAGCAGACATCTGAATGAATATTCATATCTAGAGGTAAGCTTTCTAGGAAGAGGAAAGAGGGAGCATACTGGGTATAAAAGTTGAAAGACAGCAAATTGTTCAGCACCTAACATGATGCCTGGCACCATGTTAGGTACTTTGCTTACATTGCTTTATTCATTCCGGTAATCTTATGTAGAGAGTGATGATGTGCTTATTTTACAAATAAGGAAATTGTGGCACACACATTACATAGTGATGCATTTACGATTCAAATCCAGACCCACCTGGCTCCAAAGCTAAGGAAGGTGAAGGAATGCTTTCAGGAGCCCTCTTCTTTTAGTGGTCTGTCACATTACCATAAGAGTAACTTTATTTCATTCAGAGAAATGAAAGAACTGGGTAGAGGACTTGAAAACAATCATTTACATTTTTTCATGTAGCATTTTAAAAATATTTGAACCAATAAAGGCTTTGAAATACCATGAATGGAAAACATTCCAAAATAAGTTAGAATGAATAAGATTATTCATTTTTGTAAGCTTTCTATGTTTTTGTTTGTATTACCTACTAAACTTTGTTTTGTTTGGTCATTTCCATAGTTGATGATACCATTGACTATGCAGGAACATAAGACTCAATCATTTTCATTGTTTAATACTAAAAAGTTTATTGTCTTAGATTTATGGTAGATTTAATAGAACTAAGCAATTATAAACTGAGTGCTTTCTTAGGTACCAAATATCTGTTGGTAATATGGGCATTGTTAATACTCACTGTAAAATTAACAACCTTCTTAAGTGGAAGAGATTGTGTTATACTTTTTACCCTCTTTGGTGTCTGTTGAAGGGCTGTTCAGTTTGTAAATGTATTTATATTTTCCTAGTACAAATACTATAAAATTAAGGTCCAGATTCACTAAATAATGATTCTGGCTAACATTTGAGTGACGTTACCTCCAAGCATTACTCTAAGTGCATCACATGCTTTGAGCCTTTTATTTGAATGTTAGTATAATCTAAAATAACAGAATATTTTATTAGCTTAGATTTCTTGTTCATTTTAGTAGTCCCAGGTTATGGCTCTAGAATAACTGAAACGTTATGGCATGCTAAAAATTAATTATGGAAAGTTTTTGATCTAGTTTAAGATGATTAAGCAGAGACAGTCCCCAGAATATGTGCATGCCAGTGTCACTTTTAATATAGTTTGTTTCATGTAAAATAAGAAATCAGATGTTTAAAAACATTGTTAATGCTCACTATAAAATTAACAAACTGCTGAGGCAGAGTTCAGATGCAGAGATGCAGAGGACGTATTGCTAGTAAGAATACTTTAGATTCCTGTGAAATTGTTGCAGGTAAAATGGGAAATCTTGAAAAGTAAACCTTTCACAAGAAAACAAAATTTTTAAAGATAACTTGAAACATTGCAAATATTTTTATTTATCAGATGATTCATAAGCGTATTGTTATCTTCCATAAATGAACATTTTAAAACCATTGGAGTGTTTGTATTAACCAAATATGTATATAATAATTATGATTTATTTTTATAAAGGTTCAGAGGTCCAAAGAAATAACATTCTATGGATAGCCATGGCAGGGACTCATCAGATATGGGCACTCCTACTGGATTCTGGAAAACTGCCTAAGAAAAAGTAAGTGACAGCCTCTTTTTTCGAGTAGACTGTACTGCTTGGCATTCATAGAATTTCTTTTTTCAAAATCATCACCCTCACTGTACCAGTCAGAATGTGCTAGGTTAAATTGCCGTAGCATACAACGCAGATTCTCAGTGGCTTAAAATGAGGTGTGTTTCTTGCTTATTCGCATGGGTTCACTGGGGAGTACTACTCTGCCACCCAGGCTGATGAAACAGCCACTGTCGGGAGCTTTGCCAATCATCCTAGCACAGTAAGAGAGAAAGAGGTGGTAAGTCACTCACTGAGTCTTAAAATTTCTACTCAGAAGTGACATATGTCGCTTTTACTTACATTTTATCAGCCAGAGTAAGTCTCATGGCCACACTTCACTTCAGGAAACCTGCAAAGAACCATTCTTTTTAATGTCCAGAAAGAGAGCTAAGAATATTCGGTGGGCCTTATCTTTTAAGACATAGCTGAGCTGTCTCTAACCATTCATTCAAATAGTTGAATACCACATAGCAGAGTGCTTAATAACCCACTTTTTGTAGTCAGGCTTGGGATTGAATCCTGGCCCTGCCATTTATTATCTGTATGAGTTTAGGAGAGCCACTTTAACTTTCAAAGCCTCAGTTTCCTGATTTATATTAGCTCATAGCCTTGCTTTGAGGATTAATAATATGTGTGAAGAGCTTGGTATAGTGCCTAACATGTACAGTAAGCATAGGTAGCTTTGCTGTCATGAGGATATAAGGATGAAAGGGTAGTGTCTGCAAAGTTTCTCATATTTTTTCCTTGGAGCCTTTCCTCTTCCCCCTAAAACCCAAACAGAACTGGCCATACTCGTCTCTGTGACCTCACCGTACCGTACCTAGTATATAGTTACTTCACTGCACTAAGTTTTCCTGCCCTGCCTCACTGCCCCTTCCCTTTTCTCCCTCTTCTTTTTTAATTGTTCTTTTTAGCCATTTCCTTCCTTCTACTAAACTGTCACATAGAGGAAGGGACCCTCTCCCATTCATTTTTATATCCCTTGTATCTATCACAGTATTTGGTACCTAAGAGAAGCTCAGTAAGGGTTTGAGAATAAATGAGTAAAAGCCATTAACCAGAAAGGCTGTCAAATAGCCGTGGAAAATGATCATTTCAAGTTACCTTTATTAATAGAAAGCAGCATTTGTATAGATACTTCAAAATAGCAGATATTCCAAATAGTGTGTATGTTTGTGCATGTTGCTTTGGACACATTTATATAATGTGTTAAGACATTTAATCATTTATCTAGCAAATATTTATGAAACCTACTATGTGCTAGGCAACAGGGATGAAATAATATGCTCACTATGTTAAGGATAAAATGAAAAGGTGTGGTTGCTATCATCAGTGGACTTAGAGAGGAAAAATCAGATCAGCAAAAAAAAATTAAAAATTAGAGTATGCAAAAGGAAGCGCTGCAAATTGTAATTGTTCCCTGTATAAGTAAGAGGAAGACCCAACATCAATAAGATTTGAGTTGTCAAGGAGGGCTTCTTGGAAGAGGTAACTAAACAGACACCTAATAGAGTGGTAGAAGTTAGAGGGGGAGAGTGGGAAGTTTTCCAGGCAAACGTTGGCACTAGTGATGTCAGTAGAAGCCAGATCACACCGTGCCTTGTGAGTACTTTTAAGGGATTTGGATATTCTACAAGCCTTTTTAGAAAGGTTTAAGCTGGGAAGTGACAGGATTAGATTTGTGGTTTTGAAAGAACACTGGCAGTACTCAGAGTAGAACAAGACTAGAGACAGAGATACCATTGAGGAGCCTATTACTATTATCCAGGCAAGAAATGATAGTAGCCTGAACAGTGAGGTTACCAATAAGATTTTACACGAAGCATAACTACCAACAGCAAACAGAAGGAACAGAAGTTGCCAGAGTGTGCTGTTCTGGGTGATGGCTGTTTTAGACATAGATGATCAAGAGCTGCCTACATTTCCTCCTAAGTCGAGTTGTCACTCTCCTTTGTAATAGGAAATTGGCACTAGGATCGTGTTGACCTGTATTTTAATTTTAAAGATGTATTATCTTTATTACTAATCTTCAGGTAGTAATAATAGCATTTTAAAAGTTATTGTTTCTCCCCACTCTTTCCTTTATTTAATTAATGAGTCTCGTTTTTAAAGTAGTAAGACTACTTGTAGACTCCTTTCAATTAATTTGTTTTGCGTATTACTTATTGCATGTATTTTACTGGCTAGTTTATGTTTATGTTTCTTGACTAAGTGGCCATATTTTATGCATCCTAAATCCCTTTGCCTCTGTCCCCTGCTCCCTACCTAACTTATCATGGGAACATATCAGCCAGAAAGTGATCATTAGTTCAGACTTTTGCGTGTTGTACCATATTCAGAAATGATTTACACATACTCTCATTTTGTGTCATAAGTCATCTGCTTCCCTTCCCTCAGCACAACACAGTATCATGCCTTCCTTACAATCCCTCTGTTGTAAACTTAGAAACCAGGGTCTAAAACTTTCTCTGCGTTATAAAGGAATCACTGCAATAGTTCTTCAAATAGTAATTTCCCTAATGTATATAAGAAATTGATTTCTGTAATTGATTTAATTGTACATAATTATACCTGTAATTGTGAGATAATTATGTACATTTTTATAATTCTTCTTATAATAGTAATGTCTGACCTGGCTATCAAAAACTATTCTTTAGTTCCTTTTGCTAGTCTCTGTTTATATACAAGAACATAAAACAGTTTCAATGAAAACTGAAGCTTGAAACTATCAAGAGCTAGATAATCTTTTTAGTTCCCTTTCAGAACCTAATATTGCATGAAACTAAGAAGTTAAGAACTTACAGTGGTAAAAACAGTCTATCTCATCAATAATCTGATCATTATTTTTATCTTGTTATTCTAACTCTGTCAGGGATTTCTCGTTTGACCTTTGAAAGTGATTTCAGTTTTGTATATGTCAAAGTAAAGTAAAAAGTTTCCCACACAATGGGTAAATAAGTTAATGATTGGCAAAATGACAGTAAAAGCTGACTTGAACAATTTAACTAGGCCAAGATCACCAGTTTGTTTTTTTATAAGGCTTTTCACTATTGATTCGATCATTTAAGCTCATTTATTTAATAACTAATTTGAACACAATATACCACATGTTGACCCCACCTATGAACTTGTCTTTTTCAGCGAGTTAACAAAAGGAACCTGCCTTAGTTTTGCTGGAAGTGGAAATGAAGAGAATCGAAACAATGCCTATCCTCACAAGGCAGCTTTTGCTCAACCTTCAGGCCTTTCCCTGGCCTCTGAAGATCCCTGGAGCTGCCTGTTTGTAGCAGATAGTGAGAGCAGTACAGTGAGAACCATTTCGCTGAAAGATGGAGCAGTGAAGCACCTCGTGGGAGGAGAAAGAGACCCCATGGTAATGACAGTCACTCTTGCCCAGTGCGCTCAGACACTGAACAAGCTGTCAATTTTGTGAATTACAGAAAGTTAATAAGATTTAAGAGAAATTATCCTTGGCCTATCTGTGAATTAAAATGAAAGTCAAACCAAAGGAAATGTGAATATAAAGCGACGTGAGGAACACACCATCTAAGAGAAGTAAACTGACTCTGTTATGTATAAATGTTAAGGTTTCAGGGAGAAAGAAAAGATGAAGTATTGATTATTGGAGAAAAGAAAAAAATGTAAATTACATATTGGGCAGTGGGGTGGAAAGAGCACCAGACTAGTGGACTTGGCCTGTTCCTGACCAGATGTATTATTGTGAGTAAAACTACTAAGCACCACAGATTAATACAGGTTCAAAATACTGTCGTTTTTTTCTAATCTGAATCAAGTATCCAACCCTATTTATATTAAAATCAGCATTTTCCCTTTTAACTTGAATATCATTTATAACCAGCTGAATTTTCACTTTGTATCCTAACAAAATACTGTAAAAATTATAATAACTGCTGTTTCTTTCCTTTTAAAAAATTAAAGAATTTATTTGCTTTTGGTGACATCGATGGAGTAGGAATCAATGCAAAGCTTCAACACCCCCTTGGAGTAACGTGGGACAAGAAAAGAAATTTACTTTATGTGGCAGACTCCTACAATCACAAGGTGAGTCGTGACAGAATTATATAATATCTTGCTTTTTGTATGTGGCATTTAAAATGCTGAAAGATCTGTGAGCCTCCTACAAGTGTCACTCTAAAATATAGAAAGGAGTAACAGTCTTTGACAACTATATCCCAGCTTGTTCTGTTCTTTTCTTGGTCCTTTCTTTGCCACGAGGTTGTGATGGTATTCTGAACTAGGAAAAGCACTAAACCAGTTCCAATGGCAATGGCCAACAGCTGTGAATTGCAGCCCATCAAAGCTGCTTAGTAACATATTCAGTATATCAGGATAAGGCAAGTAGCAGGGAAATTAATATGTCAAGTAACAAATCAACGCTTTTGAGATGTTGCATAGTTACAATGCCTGTTTTTAGCAGCACTTCCATTTTTGTCTATTAAATTGTTTTGTTTTATTGCATTTTTACTTTTTACAGAAATCAGTGGATAATAAATATTCATAGAGTACTTCATCATGTGAGACCATAAATTTAATATAATTGAGCCATAACTGGCAATCATTAAGTTTAACAAAAGTAGCAAATCTTCTAATGCTAGATGCTTAAGAAGACAGAGTCAGTTCAGTTTCGAAAGTGTGTCCCATTTTGAAGAAAAACAATTCAATTAAAAATTTTTTTTAATTCCAGAAATAATTTCCTCAAAGATTGCTTCTAGAAGGCAAGATGTAGATAGAAATTTTATATAGTTTTTAGTTCTTAGAATAGAATATCTCCCCTTAGACTGTAATTTGAATGTTTGGCTTTTCAAGAAAATATGGAAATACCTGTTCCTTTTGTGAGATTTCTTGAGAATATAAATGGCAATCAGAAATTATCTAGCTTGCTTGATACTATATCCTTCCATACTACAAACATGAGATTGATCTTCAGATACATAAATTTTTGTTCTTTCTTTTTTAGATTAAAGTCGTGGATCCAAAAACAAAAAACTGTACAACATTAGCAGGGACTGGAGACACACATAATGTTACCAGTTCCAGTTTTACCGAGTCAACTTTTAATGAACCAGGAGGCTTGTGTATTGGAGAGAATGGACAATTACTGTATGTAGCAGACACCAATAATCATCAAATTAAAGTGATGGATTTAGAAACAAAAATGGTATCTGTGGTAAGTAATTTTAGAATATAAGTTAAAGGATGTCATTTTAAGAATGATTCTTAGATCCTTACAGCACTGACAGAGGCATTTTTGGTTAGGCTATCTCCAGGAGAGTAGTAAGTGGATGCTTCTGTTGTGTTTTTTGACAAAGAGACCAGCAGAACTGCTTTAAGGATATCCTCCTAATCTTCAAATAAAAGTTCCATCTGTGCTGAGAGTTTGAGAAAAATACTGGAAATTGGAGAGAATCTGATGAACCTCCAAGAAAAAAAAAGGAGAGGACTCAGATCTGTTTTTAAGTGTACAGGCGTACTGACACATACTACCTACCCCTGCTCTGTGGGTTAGGTTATTTAGCATTTTTGTTTTTGTTTTTTTTTTTTTTCAGTGATCTTTAGATTGATGTGTAATCTTTGTTTCCTTATGATGAGTCCATTACCAAATATCTTCTAACAAAAGCTTTAGAAACCACATTTCTCACCACATTGAAAATAAGATTGTGGGAGAAACTTCAGTGAGTTGTAGTCAACTTTTAAAGATATGAACATGGTATAGAATTTTCAAGGAGAAATATGTATTATAAACTAATTCTTGGTGTATGACATTTACCTGAAAAAAATGTAACAGTTTTTTCCTGAAAGTCTGGTAATTTGCACAGTATATTTTTAAAATAAAAAACACAGGGCTGGGTGTGGTAGCTCATGCCTGTAATCCCAGCACTTTGGGAGGCCAAGGCGGGCCTGAGGTCATGTCAGGAGTTCAAAACCAGCCTGGTTAACATGGTGAAACCCCATTTCTACTAAAAATACAAAAAATTAGCTAGGCGTGGTGGTGTGTGCCTGTAATCCCACTACTCAGGAGGCTCAGGCAAGAGAATCGCTTAAACCTGGGAGGCGGAGATTGCAGTGAGCCAAGATCACACCATTGCACTCCAGCTTGGGCAACAAGAGCGAAACTCTGTCTTAAAGGAAAAAACAAAACAAAACCAAAAAAAACACAAAAAAACAGATTACACAGATTACTATTGCAATGTGTCATTTCTCTTCACACAGATCTCTGATATAAGATGAATAACATCTTCTTATAGTTGGCAATGAAAATTATAAGAGAATGTAGATCTGTGTTTAAATTTATAAGCTTTTCCTTTAATTTCCTGCCATCTATAAACAGTGGATGGTTACTTTAATTCTGCCTCATTCACAAGTGTTGGGTTTTGTTGTTGTTGTCTTTGCTAAGATAAACTTTTTCTGTATCTACAAAAATAATCTTGAGGGTATCTAACTAACACATTCTAATTCAACCTAGAATGGAAATTAGTTTCATTGATACAGAATTTCATTATTCTACTAAAGTCTTAAAGTATCCTCATTCTGTAATTACTATAAAGTTCTTACATTTTAATAACAGACTTTCTTATTTCCTAGCTTCCCATCTTCAGATCCGAAAATGTTGTGGTAGATGGCCCATTTCTAGTAGAAAAACAGAAGACATTACCCAAATTACCTAAATCTGCTCCAAACATTAGACTTTCCCCCGTGACTGTGTGTGCTGGCCAGACTCTTCAGTTCAAACTCAGATTAGACCTCCCGTCAGGATCAAAGCTAACTGAAGGGGTACCCAGTTGCTGGTTTCTAACAGCTGAAGGTATGAGTATAAGCTTGCAAATACTAATACATCATACGTTCTTGATGTTTAATCTAGTTATTTTTCATTTGTTAGGTGATATTTTCACTCTGTATGGGCAAGATTTGAAGGAATTAATATAAACACATGAATCCAGATCCAACCCCACATTGGCAGTTTGCTTTAGTCTTCAAGAGTCTTTCCTCCCTTTTATTAAAGAAGAGTGTAACTCCCTAAAAATTACAAGTCAGTTGTTAGCATGATTTCTTAGAATATGGGATTTCCTATACCTCATCCCCTATTCTGATCCTGTTTTTCATTCTATTCTTGTTCCAAAAAGAACCTTAGATTTTAAAAGTCTGAAATAGAGGCTGGCTGTGGTGGCTCACACTGGTAATCCCAGCACTTTGGGAGGCTGAGGTGGGTGGATCACCTGAAGTCAGGAGTTCAAGACCAGCCTGACCAACATGGTGAAACCCTGTCTCTAAAAATACAAAAAATTAGCCAGGTGTGGTGGTGGGCACTTGTAGTCCCAGGCGCGAGGCACAAAAATCACTTCAACCCTGGGAGGCGGAGGTTGCACTCCAACCTAGGTGACAAGAGCGAGACTCTATCTCAAAAAAAAAAAAAGTCTGAAATAGAGAAATGCAGTGGAACCTCTTTATTTAACATCTTTTTCTGTAACTCTTCCTTTCAGTCACTATTATGCATTCCTCCCTCTCTTTTATGTGTGAATCACAGTGTGAACCAGCTCCTCATTTCATTAATCTATGGTAATGAATTAGTATACTGCTTGCCTTTCAGTAGTGCTTTCCAACTTCTGTAACCTAGTGGACAAAAATTTTAAAGTGAAGTTTTAGTGGTTCAGAACTTCTGAATTACAGCTTGTCTCTAATGAGGTTCCTCTGTCCTAGTCTCCCACGCTCTTTCACTCTCTCACTCAATTTTCCATTTCCTCTCCTACTCCTCCTCCTTCATACCCTCTCACACACTTTTCTTTTGTACATTACCCAGATCCTAGGTAATTCACACCTTCTTACCTTCAACTTTCTCAGGGCAGCAACTGCTGACCTGCAATTATAATAATCAACTTAGTGTCTAAACCAAGAGGATAACAATATCTTGGTAGCCTAGCTGAGAGGAACTGCTGGTTAGTGTTTGGGAGGCTGGTTCTAGGGTGATTGAATCTGTAGGGAAACCATCTCCTTGTCACTCCCCACAAGGGAGAAGGCTGACCATGTATGGCTAGGACCTTTGGAGCTTACTTTATAGACAGAAGAATACTCAAACCCTGGCCAGTCCATCGCCTTCTGTAGGTTTGTGCAAGTCCTAGACTGCCAATTTAGGCCTGGAAATAGTACGTCAGCTGGAGATCGTTAATTCAATTTTTCTCGGTGTTACTGTAAGAGCAGTGTATTAAATGGTGTCATTGTAGGAGCCGTGTATTGATTTTTAAAATAGCATATTGACAGATTAACATGCTTATCTCTGTATTATCAGACACTAATCTTGAATCATTGGGATGTAAAATACAGGTTGTATTCAAATGAGGAAGTCTAGAGAAAATACTTAGCTGTTTTATCATTTGTCCAAGATATTGGCTGCATTTTTATTATATAGAAGCAGATAATTTTCAGGCAATAATACTAATAATTTGAAGTTTTTGAATATTACAGAGTATATTTGTACACTTATGTTTAAAGGACATTTTCTCTTTTGACTTGTTATTTAGAAACAAACATTTACTTTTAGCCAAATTTTGGTCTGTATAATCTTAAGGAAGTTAGGCCATATGCAAGTTTTAAGCCCCCAAAAAAAAAAAAAGACAGCATAAAAATACCACATGTATTGTAACTTCACAGATTGTGTGTGTGATATATGTAAAAAATAAAGAAACATTTTCTGTTTTATTTCTAGATTTGGACATTAAAATAGCTCAGTATTGTTTTCTTTTTTTGATTTAAAATATAAGAAGTTCTCTACTAATCTCTCTAGCAAAATCATACATTAGATAAAAGATACTCTCCAGTCCAGGAATAAGCAAAGGAAGCCAAATAATTTTAAAGATAATTTTAAAAGAATTGTTTAAAAGCTTCAGCATAAAAGTTTTGTAGTTATCTCTCTAGATTCTTATTTTTCACCTTCTTACCCTTATTTGACATATTTTTCTCAAATTTGATTTTTCAATAACCTAAAGCAATCAACTAAAAGAGACAGCAAGAGGACTGATAAAGGCAGGTACTCTGAGTTAGCTGACTCATCCTGAGAACAAAAGAAAGAGACAGAAAAGGTGAAAAGTAGACAGCATTTCATCGCATTCAGTGGATGGTCCAGTTTTTGTACAGATCCCCTGAGTCATTAGAACCAAATGTTCAGTGTTCTCCATTTACATGGCGGGAAAGCATTTCATATATTTCTCAAATGCTGGCTCTTGAAGGCTGCCACCCTCTTAGGCTGAATATATGTGTCTGTGCTTCCCCAGTATGACACATGTGTTCCTTCTAAGAGAAGGTTAGATGAATAAAGATATTTACAGATGATTTTAATTCTTGAGGACTTAAAATTTGTTAGTGGCTTATTCAATTTTTGTTATAGATAATCTGTATATTTATGTCGAGGAAGAGTTTTACATGTTAAAATGAGATATGCAGAATCTCTTGGTTTTTACATTGCTTGAGCCCACGAACGATAGATATGCAATGGTACCAGTTTCTAAAGAAATAAGTTTTTTTTTTTTTTTTTTTTTTTTTTTTTTTTTTTTTTTT
>NW_022436953.1:17204676-17321838 GCF_009761245.1 Sapajus apella
TTTTTTTTTTTTTGTGTGTGTGTGTGTGTGTGTGTGTGTGTGTGTTTAATTACTTTTAGATATTCAGTAATTCATTATTAAATAGAAAGTCACTACAGAGTTGCAGATACATTTGCATTTCCTAGATAAAATTTTATTTTGTAGTTTATATATCCCTGAAGACTTATCTGTTTGGTGAAAATGATCCATTTTCTCAATGTCATATGTTTATTTCTAAAATTTAATAGGTTTCATTTTTAACTTTAGAGATTAAGGCTTTATATCCATATTTGCAATATTCAGCTCAATTTTAATAGGAATAAATGTATAATTTACTTTATAGTATCCAAACAAAGGAAGAACTCTAATAATTAGATATAATCATCAGACTGGGAACTTCTAACGAGTGGTCATTATATATTATTTATATTTATGTGCTTCCCACAGAGCACAATGCCTGGCATTTATAAATCTTTAATAAATATTTGTTGGTTGAATTAACCTAGTCTTCATAAGATATTCCCAGTTTTCTACTTGTCTTATATAGTCTTAATAATGTCTTTTTAAATTTTCAGGCAATGAATGGCTGCTTCAAGGACAGATACCATCTGGAGATATAGAGAACATTTCCAATCAACCAACAATTTCACTACAGATTCCTAATGATTGTTTAGCACTTGAAGCCATTATATCTGTCAGCGTGTTTCTTTATTACTGTAGTGCAGACAGCAGTGCTTGCATGATGAAGGCAGTTTTGTTCAGTCAGGCTTTACAAATAACTGATACCCAGCAAGGTTGCATAGCTCCAGTAGAGCTCAGGTATGTATTTTAGCCAGCCAGCTAGCTAGCAACCCATTGCCACCACCTGCTGTCCCCATCCTATCGCTGTAATTTAATGAAAGAAAACTTCACTTCTGCCTCTGGATACCCAGATGCCCTTTGCTCATTTCTAACAACTGATATTAAAATAAAGCTATGCTTCTTATTTACTTTTTTTATTATAAACAGATTCCTTTGCTCTGGCCAATACTAGCTGAGTTGTTGATCATCATTGGAATCATGATATTGTAATCTGTGCTGCTATTTGGCACAAGAATGAAGTCCACACTACAGTAGAGAATACTATAAGATAATTTACAATGAATACTGATAATAATACCAGATATTTTAACTTTTTCTACCTTTATTAATAGCAATCAGCACAATTGAATGTGTAAATTTTGCAGTAACTTTAGGCAGAACTTAAGCTCCAATCCACATTTGTATAAGAACATGAACTATTCAAGGCATAAAATCTGTTATAAGCCAAAAAAAAAAAAAAAAAGTCTTTTTATCGCTGTAGAAGCTTTTAAGGAGTACATCAGTGGTAAATATGATTCTTACTCTCTTCTGTGATTTTCTCAGTTGAGATATTTTTAAAGGAGAGTTTTGATCTATTTTTATTATAAATAATTTGTTGTTCTAACATACCACTTTAATGCCTTAAAACTTTATACAGGTAAAGTTGGACACAGAATATCTAAGGGCATATAGACCGACTCCTCTAATTTTGTTTTTGAGTGACTACATTCAGATGATGAGTGAGTCCCCAGAAATATTATGACTTTCAAGGAAAAAAGGGACTTCAGGACACATTACTTAGTATCTGTGATAAATAATTTATTGTGACAGCTAAATCTGATGGTCATGTGTCTTGCTTGTTTTGGAAATTTACATTTCACTTGTAAGCATTACATGCAGATTCGTTGGGTTCAGGTTTAGAGGTTTTTTGTTCCCATATCCAGAATTTAAATTATCATTTATTGTGATGTTTATAAAAATCACTTTTAAGCTTTCAAAGTGAAATTTTCAGTGTGAAGTATTTTGATGCTATTAATAGATACAATATATCCTAATATATTACTCTTCAGAATATTAAGGCCGAAAAGAATAATACTGTTTTTCAATTTTTGTTGTTTTTTAACCCTAAAAAGATATTGAAAAAGTTTCTGCTGTCATAATTTATAACTATTTAAAAGCCTAATCATTTTTTCTTAAGACCTATTCAACGTGTTTGTGATTTAATCAGCTTACAAGATTTTAAAAACATCAGGTGAACCATGTTTATTCAGTAAATATTTGTAGACAATGTGGCATAATATGCTTCCCTTCCTTGTGAAAAACAGTGCTAAATTTGAAGTGTAATCTTTTTAAAGCATCACTGTTTATTTTTAATTATTTTTTGGAATGTTGTTTTGAAATGTAGTATTAGTTTGTTTTATTCATAAGGTTAGCTGAATCTCTGAAGTAAGGATGTATAAATCATGACATTGATTTAATTAGTCTTCTGCTGAAGCTATTTTTAAAGAGAAGTATAGATATAAAATTAAAAGGAATCCTTTTTAAAACCATGTGTAATTACCTCATAAACCTTTTCTCTCCACAAGCAATCAAAAAAATGAAATGTTCTGTAATAAAAGGGTGTATAACATTCTCTTTTAGGGAGAATAGGCCTTAGGTTTTTTCTTTTCTTTTTTTTTTTTTTTTCCTTTTTTTTGTTGTTGTTGTTTTGAGGTGAAGTCTGGCTCTGTTGCCCAGGAAGGCAGATACAGTGGCGCGATCTCAGCTCACTGAAACCTCCACCCCTGGGTTCAAGAGATTATCCTGCCTCAGCCTCCGCAGTAGCTGGGATTACAGGCACACACTACCATGCCTGACTAACTTTTTGTATTTTTAGTAGAGACAGAGTTTCACCATGTTGGCCAGGCTGGTTCCAAACTCCTGGCCTCAGGTGATCCGCCTGCCTCAGCCTCCCAAAGTGCTGGGATTACAGGTGTGAGTCACTGTGCCGGCTGGCGTTATTTTTTAAATCTCATTTGACTTACTATATTTCTTATTTCTAGTTGGACAGGACGAGAATGTTGTGACCCAGTCACTCTTTGTTTAAGGACATAAACAATTTCACACTCTAAAAGAAGTATATATAAGTTTAATCTGCTAATTTAGAAGTGTCTGACAATTTATTTTTCAATATAATACACAAACACAGTGTTTGTTGTACATTTTCATGTACATTGAAAATGCAAAAGCATTTTTTACAATCTATTCCCTTCGTTTGTCTAGACAGTTTTATGTTAGTCCTAGCTTATACTTTTGTTGACTCTCAAAGTGCAGTTTTATCAAACATCCTTATTCTTACCCACTGCCAGTCTGCATTGTTTTTTACGTTAAAAGTATTATTTGTAGTAGATTAATATGATTTTGAATAAATCACACTAACGCAATATAAATAGGTTCCTAGAATTTATGACTAGGATAAACCTCTCACATAGGAGGAAGTACCAGAAAGTTTATTTTTAAAACTTGTTGATCCATGTCTATCTTTCCTATTCTCTAAGGACTTCATATTTTTTAACTTTTGCTTTTCTTGTTGCATAAATTGTTATGTCCAATGATAGTTTAAAAAGAGTCAGATTTTAGTGTAAGTCACCTCAATTGAAATGCCAGTAATGTGGCATTACACATGCTTTATATAATACCTGGAATCTTTGTCCTGAATTATTCTGCTGATTTGTCCCTATTTTTTTCCTCTTCTCTTTATTCCACAATTGGTAGAAATTTTTGATGTGATTCCTGTAAAGAGTTTAGCTGATCTTGAATATTCTGTCTTAAGCAAATATTTAACAAGGGAAAACTCTGTAGTTTAATCACCTGTGAGTGTAACTTTGGCAAAATTCAGTGACTATGAAAAGCGTTTTTTTTCTTAACTGATCTAATAATATTAGTTATAGTATTGTCAAACCTTCAGAAAGCTATAAATCTCAACACAGCCAGAAAAAAAGTTTAGTATGTGTATATTTATATAGGTGTGTGTGTACATACACAAAGATTACGAATTGCTCATAATTCTCTTATGGCCAGTATACTTTTGAGCTTATACAACTGAGATAAATTACTCTTTCCTTGTTTTTCTATAGTTGGAAAATTTAGGAAGATAGAAAATACATCTCTCTCTAATGTAATAATTTTCTGCCTGCACAAAGTTTACTATTAATTTATGTCTACCAATTAAAAGTACGATAGTTCCATTTGACATCATGTTTAACAACAGTCGTCAAAATCTACCTAAATTCTATAGTTCACAGTTACATAAACATATATGCAGAGGGAAAATGTCAATAATGGTTCTTGTGAATGATGAAATAATGGATGTTTTTATTTTAATTCTTTGCTGAGTTGTTTTTGTTTGTTTTCAGGAAGCAATCTTATTTTTAAAATTCTTTTTTTAAAAAGGCAATCTTATTTTTAAACTTTATGGGAAAACCCATAAAGTTTAAAGATTTAAAGTTAACTGAATCTTAAGCACTTATATAATAACTTTTTTAAAGTCACTTTTATTACCAAAGCTCAGAACATTGTTTTGAGTCCTTTAATCTACAGTTCTCTTAAGTATGTGATTTTGTGAAGATAGAAATAGTTATGGCTTTTTTGTTCTGGTATTTTTATTGCCTAACGTAGTATAGTAGTTAAGAGCTTGGATTTTGCAGTAACTTGGATTCTAATCTTTTAAAATGGGGCTAATATACCTGCCTCATGGAAGTATTTATTGAAATATTGTGTGTAAAGCACTTAGTAATTAGTGAAACTGGTCATTATTGGCTTAGTTACTATAATGATAATTTGTGACCACAAACAAATATCACCTTACATTTTCTTCGCAACTGCAATTTGTAAAGGAAAATCTTCCTCCCACCAACTATTGGTTATGTTAATATTCTCCATAGAGTTGGGTTCAAGAAGAGAAACACGGTTTTATAATGAAGCATGTAACTTTTGTAAACAACATTGTAGTTACAAAGAAGCATGTCTATAGTGTTAATAAATTTTTTTTTTTTTTTTTTTTTTGAGACGGAGTCTCGCTCTGTCACCCAGGCTGGAGTGCAGTGGCGCGATCTCGGGTCACTGCAACCTCTGCCTCCCAGGTTCAAGCATTTCTCCTGCCTCTGCCTCCCGAGTAGCTGGGACTACAGGCACATGCCACCACGTCCAGCTAATTTTTTGTATTTTTAGTAGATACAGGGTTTCACCGTGTTAGCCAGGATGGTCTTGATCTCCTGGCTGCGTGATCCTCCCACCTCAGCCTCCCAAAGTGCTGGGATTAGAGGTGTGATCCACCACGTCCAACCTAAAAAATTTTTAAAGACTTTCTGGAACTATGGGTAATAAATTTGCTTTGAGAGGGTCCAGACATACTCATCCTGAACCACATTCCTACAACATGTGTCCAGCGACTTGCACCAGAGTACTTATATCTTAACCAAAAAGTTTCACTTGATGGGGCTTTACCAAATCTTCAGAATGCTTTCACGTATATTGCCTCATTTGAGCTTCAAATAACCTTATAAATCAGGCAGGTAGATGTTAGTTTACAGAGAAGGAGATAGCTTTGGAATAGGGGTAACGTATCTGAAGGTCAGAAAACTCGCAGAATAGTGCTCAATGCCTAAAGTGGTGCCTGGCGCCAGCAGATGTTCAGTTCTATCAAACAAGGGGAAATAGTGAATGGTGGAGCCTTTATTCAGGCCCAGGTTTCCTTGTTCCTAGCTCTTCTCCAAGATGCAGAGGGAAAACAAACTGCTAAATTAAGAGTTCTTCCATGGACACTTTCTTAAGCCTTCAAATAAAGTAATTTCGGATACTCTTTCTTAATTTCAGATATTATCCTGAATTTTTCTTGGCAGATAGTTGTATTAAAGAAAAAGCTTTCCAATATTAGTTCTAATAGTGCTGTTTCAAAAGTTATAATGGTTGGTCTTCAAAAGGTAATTAAGACCTTATCATAAAGAGCCTTATGCACAGGACTATCTCAAACCCTAAGAAGCTTATTCATATTTAAGAAAATTGTGTTGTATTAAATATTAGTCCAAGTGAGCTCTAGAAATACAGTCTTCTGCTTTCTTGTTTCATAAATGACATTGGTATGTATACCGCTCCCCATGACTCAGATATTAATATATACAATTGTGTTATGGTAAAGTTTTCACCACGGTCAACTTATTCCAGCATTAGGTACCCTTTTTTTGGGGGGGTGAAGTCTCACTCTGTCACCCAGGCTGAAGTGCAGTGGTGCAATCTCAGCTTACTGCAACCTCTGCTCCCAGGTTCAAGTGATCCTTATGCCTCAGCCTTCCAAGTAGCTGGCGCTCACCACCACAGGTGCCCACCACAATACCTGGCTAATTTTTATATTTTTAGTAGAGACAGGGTTTTACCATATTAGCCAGGCTGGTCTCCAACTCCTGACCTCAAGTGATACACCTGCCTCAGCCTCCCAAAGTGCTGGAATTACAGACATGAACCACCACACCCAGCCTAGCATTAGGTACTTTTTTTTTTTTTTGAAATGGAGTTTTGCTCTTGTTGCCCAGACTGGAGTGCAGTGGCACCATCTCGTCTCAATGCAGCCTCCACCTCCTGGGTTCAAGCAATTCTTCTGCCTCAGCCTCCTGAGTAGCTGGGATTACAGGTGCCCGCTACCATGCCTGGCTAATTTTTTGTAGTTTTAGTAGAGATGGGGTTTCAACATGTTGACCATGCTGGTCTCAAACTCGTGACCTCAGGTGATCCGCCTGCCTTGGCCTCCCAAAGTGCTGGGATTACAGGCATGAGCCACTGCGCCCAGCGAACTAGGTACTATTTAAAGGAATTAAGCAGAATGCTACGTACCAACGATTATGATTCATGATCATCTAAACACAGAATGCAAACTTTTCATTCTTAGTGTGCTAAGTAAGTAGTATTATGGTGCAGTAAGGAATATGTTAATTTTCTTATAAAATCCCTCTTTTGAAATCCATAAGGAAATGTACATCAGCTTAAGAAAGTGATAATAGTGTCATATTTTAAAAGTAGAATTCACTGTTAGTCTCCAAGATTACCTTTTCTTCTCCTGTGGCACAGTTTATTTAAATGGAGTATTAACAATAATCATGTCACTATTTTGTCCTGAATAGTTAAGAGTTTGCTTTTCTCCCATTTCTTTGCAATCGAATAATATAAAGAATAGTATTAAAAGTCAGAGGCTTTACTAACCTACCTATTTGTATTCCGGGACTAACAAACCCTGGCCCCTTCACATATGAGCCCTGCAGGTTTGCCTGCCTGCCTCTGGCTTGCGGAAGTCTGCCCCAGTCACAGAGCCTGGGTGAGGTGGAACAGGAGACAGCCCCACACGGCTTTTCTGATTGTACCCCACCCGTTTCTGAGTGTGTTGGTTTGGTTTCATTTTTTTCAAAGGTTGGGGTTGAAAAGTGAAAACCTTAGACACATTGTGGAATGTTTGCCTGGTTGTTTTGGTGTATGCCTCTTCACTGACATGTCCCTTTCAAGTGTACCAAAGGACATTTTGTTCTGTTAAAGCCCCAGGACCAAAAGGAAAGTATTGCAAGCATTGGCAAACACTTTCCTACCTATACAAGCCGCCATAATACTAAAAAGCACTAAACAAGCACAAACAAACACTAAACAGCCTTATACCAAAAAGCATTCTTGTAACTGTCAGGGCATCGTATGAGTTCCTTCCTCTTTAAGCAGTAATCTACAGGCCCGGTGGCTTTCAGTAATATAGAATTAAGCAAATAGTTATTCTTTAATGTTGAAAACTTGAAAGGGTGAGTAATATGGACACAGTTTACTACTTTTTGCTTTTAATATACTTGGTTATGCATTTCTGTTTGAAATAAAATGAAAGGAGACCTCATAAACTGATGCTGAGAAGTAGAAAAAATCAACTCTCAGATTTAAATGTGCCCAATTTAAATAGTTTTCTTTTCCTCCCCGCGCCCCCCTGTTTTTTTAAAGAGACAGGGTTTTGCTCTGTCGCCCAGGCTAGAGTGCAGCAGTGACGTGATCATAGCTCACTGCCGCCTGGAACTCCTGGGCTCAGGAGATCCTCCTGCTTCAGCCTCCTGAGCAGCTAAGACCACAGGTGTGTGCCACTACTCCTGGCTAATTTTTTTGTAGAGATGAGGTCTTGCCATGTTGCCGAGATTGGTCTCGAACTCTTGGCTTCAAGCCACCATCCTCCTGAAGTGCTGGGATCACAAGACTGAGCCACCACTCCTGGCCTGTTACTCCTTTATCTAATGTGTGCTAAGATCATGAAAAATATATGTTGAGGTAAATAGGGCAAAACATTAGTGATAAATTATGCTAATTAATGGGAAAAGTAGATATTCCTCTAAAATTTATTCCTCTGAAAATTTAAAAGGACTCTGCCATGCAACTGTCTTCTGTTTTTGGAATTTGTAGTCATTCTTCTTAGTGTCACTGGAAACATACTCATTCTTTGAGTATGTACAGGATGGGCTACCTATTGTATTTATTATACTTTTCAAAATGCTAACACGTTTTGTTTAGTTGAAATATATTGTTCATGCATGCCTGTGATATTCATCATCAAAAAATACCTGTAAAAAATAAACTACCACTTCCTCTCCACACCTTAGGCCTCCCTCTTACTAAAAACAATAGTAGTTTCTGTAGAAGTTTCAGTGAGAGATTGGTTTACATAAACAGACATGGCAGAACAACTTTGTTGTCGTTTTTTCCCCTAGCATTTCTCATAATAGCTCAGTTTTCAAAGGAGGGGAACAGTACCTTAGTGAGTTCAAATTAATTTTTTCTATTTTGAGGTATACCTTCCTAATTATATTTTCATAGGCTATTTTTTTTTTTTACATTTGAATTCTTACTGCTAAGGTGCATTGAGAAACAGTTTAGAAATGTTGCACTTGTCATTTCTTTTCATGTGGACTATGAACAAATGAAAGTTTGCTGTGTGATTACAGTTTCAAGTTATAACATTTCATAAATATGTCAGTTTTAGAAACTCCCATCTTTTGTATGGATAAAATTTATGGTTTTATTTCTCAAAATAGAGTTGGTCTGCTATGCCGACTTCATGTCTGTCATTCCAAAGGCTTGATTATGTTTTTTTCTCCAGTGATTAAAAATGCAGTGAAAATCCAATTTACAAGTTCATATGTTGATGTATCTAGACATAATCTAGTTCTAAAAAAATGTACTTGGTGTGCATTTTTAAGTGTTTCATGTAAACAGATTAATATATTTTTGTACAACATTGTATTTCTACATTTATTTCAAGACTGTACTTTTCAGTGACTTTTTCAAGTACATGTGTTAACAGAAGATTGTTTGGAATGAGAGTACAGTGGCCTTCTTTACTGGTCAAGAGCAGTGTAATACTGTACAAGTGATCATAGAAGGTGCGAATGTGTTTATACTGTACCTGGAAACCTAATGCCTCTTTTCTAAAGCTTTGTACATTTTTTTTCGTGAAATAGATTAAATATTTTCTCTCTAAAACTGTGTTTCCATTTTAATGTGTTTTCTAAGTGTATCATAAGGTAACTCTACTACTTAGAAACCTGTAAGCCATGATTTATTTGAGCTTTTGGGGAAATGGAAAGCATAATACTTAGGTTAAAAAAAATTTTTTTTAACTGGAAGCAAATACCTCAAGATCAAATCGTGTAATCGTAATTACTGTAGAGGTTTTTAATATATATTGGAAAGAGTAGTCTATTCAATAAATGACATCGGGAACATTTGAAAAGAACAAAAATAGATCTCTGCCTACCACTGTGCACACTGAATTTGAAAGGAATTAATGACATAACACAAAAAATAAAATTACAGAAACGTCAGAAGAAGATAAAGGAGATTACCTATAGTGTTGAGGTGAGAATGGCATTCCTGAGAGTGACCTAACGCCCAAAAGCAATGATTGGAAAAGTTGACATGTGTGACTACATAAAAATTTTAAGCAACTATATAACGAAAGAACAGAAGTGAAAAAAGCAATGCAAATAGTGACAATATTTTTGAGACACAAAATAGACATAGGATTACTATGTGTAGTATCTGAAGAGCTCTTATAAACTAATCAGAGGAAGACGTCCCACTTGGAAAATTGGCAAAGAATATGAGCATGCAATTTACAAAAGAGAAAATAATGAAACGTTCAGTCCCACCAAATCAAGAAATGCAAATGCATTCATTCAGCTATCTATTGAGCACCCGTTTTGTGCCGTATTTCAGGCCCAGTGATGAGCAAATTAGTCAAGGTCTCTGCTCTAAAACTGGTGTTGTAGTTGGGAAGAGAGACAGGAAAATGAATAAAACCAAAAGGATAAATGCCATAACAAGGTAAATAGGAGAGTCCAGGCCTTACAAATGAATGTGAATGATGAGAGAAACCCAGTCATGTATACCCACCTGTGGGCAGTGCAGAGGCCATGTAAGTTTCTGTTTTCCAAAATGATTCTACCAATTACACTCCCATTGGCAAAGTACGTGGCAGCCAATGGATCCCCGTTCTCTTTATTACATTGCCAGACTTGAATTTTTGCCCTTTAGATATAAGATGGTGTGTCATTGTGTTGATTTGCATTGCCACGACCACCAGTGAAGCTGAACATTTTTTTACTGATCCGGCAGTTGCACTTGTAGAAATTGATTTAGTACAATACTTGCTTCATGTGCACAAAAGTGTGTCAACAGTGTAATACCGAAAAACTGAAAACCTAAATATCTCAATAGGAACATAAATTTTTTTTTAAACAATGGTCTGTCCATACCGTGGAATATAATGCAGCCATTAGAAATAATCAGATACCTACTTGTACTCACATGTTATGTGAAAAGTTTCTGAATAAATGTAAATCTTAGTTTTAAAAACTAGCTCTATACACATGCACGTGTACATCTATAAACGCTCTTTGCTTTGCACAGTACAATATGACCATAAAAATGACCTTGCAAGCTGAAGCTCTGCAAACCAATCTCAATAATCATTAGAGGAGCAGATGATTGTTTCATGGCCTTTAAAAACATTAGTGAAAATATTAAAAGCTCTCTGTCAATTTTAAATGAATGGGGAAATGAAAAATGTAAAGCTAGTATTTATTTAGTATAACATAATTTAAAACATTGCAAATATTAAGAGTTCAAGTTTTTGTCAAAAAATTTACCGAGAGCATTTGAACAGTACTTGCCTGCATCTCGTAATTTGCAACACAGAGCAAGTATCTTTTCCATGCCTTGACAAATTGTTAAACTCCTTTCAACCTTGTAAAATACCTTTAAGAGTTCTTTGATGTGAGGCATTTATGCCAGCATTACTTCCTTTGGAACATTATCTTTTCATTACAACCAGTTTCCTCATTTATGTTGATAAATGTTAAGTTCACTTTCACTAAGTGTCTCTGGCTTCTTACCTAGAGTCTATCAATGAGCACAGTATCAACATTCCCACAGCTAGCCCAAATTTTATTTCCAGTGTTACTGCTTTTCATTTCTTTGCTGTATTTTTTGTCTCTGTTGGCCAGTTCCCTGTTTGAACTCTCCAGTTCTGTAAAATGCCATGTGCCTCTGTCACTACAACACAAAAAGGCAATACAACTACACACATTGCTGTCTATGCATAACAGATACACAGTGGCCAGTCACTGATGGATTTTGAGATAAATGACATCATTGGTTAGGGGCACACCTATTGTTAGTGAGTTGTGGGCTGAAGAGCTCACAGTGAAGTTTGTACTTAGTAATTACAGCTAAAATGCCATGGAAATGAAATTTGAACTGTGTTGTTTGGGAACTGATGTTATTTAAACCATGTAACTGAAAGTGTGCCTATCAGAATTGTTCAGAAAGATTGCCTGCATATATATATGCAGGATATATGTATATATGTGCATCTACACACGTATCTATGAAAATATATAAAGGAATAGAAAAAATATAGTAGGGCACAACAAGATTCTAATTAACAATATAGAGTTGAATTTGAGGAAGGAGATAGGAAGGAACTAGTATTTATTGATCTTGCGATATTTTTGTATTGTTTGAATTTCCATAAATTAATGCTTTTTTAGAACAAAATTAAGTGGGAGGGCTGGGTGTGGTGGCGCACACCTGTAATCCTAATACTTTAGGAGGCTGAGGCAGGAGGATCACTTGAGGCCAGGTGTTCAAGACCAGCCTGGGCAACATAAGGAGACCCTGTCTCCACGAAAAATAAGTGGGAAAAAGATTACTTCCATTCCCCACAGTCAGTGTACATTCTGGAAAAGGTAACCAGAAGGGTAATGAGAATATAAGAATGTTGAATACATAGACGTTTAGGGGAAAAACAAACCCTATGATGGCTATCTTAGACCATAGGGAGAAAAATATAAACTGAGAGTAAGCGTGCCACAGCATAGTGCAGTGTCTAAAGATGCCAACTCTGTGCCAGCTGACCCAACACACTTCATCATTTCATCTCCATCGACATTTAGTTTCCTATCTGTATCTGGATATTAATACCTTACAATTATTTTATGATAATGTTAGAAAAGCACTTTAACACAGTGACTAATGAGTACGAAATGCTCAAATCATTGCATTATTCATGCCATGGAGAGCAGTGAGTTTTCTGCCAGTGAATGTCTTCAAATACAGTCTGGGAGATGGCTGATTGCAGTAGTTACCACATAAGGAGAAATAGAACCAGATGACCTGAAGTTCTGAGCCATTCTCAGAGACCATGCATGATTTGAGATATTTATGGAAAAATCTGTTTGTTTAGTTTGATTTCAGAACAATAATTTGTCATTTTTGCCTTTGGATTTTATAATACTTTTTGGAATGAGACATACACTACAAACTAATTCAAATAGTGCATTGTACAGGTACACAGAGTTTTAATAGGACTCAGAAAATTATTGAAAATGGTTTTAATCAAATGCAGCTTTACTAGTGGATACACGTTTGTATAATTCCAATCTTGCTAATTTGATTTATATTTTAAAGTAGGGAAGAAACTTAAGACTTAAAAGGATTTTGACGGGAAAAAGTGGATATTCATTCCCCTCCCTTTTTTTCTGTGTAAGTAGTTCATGAAAAATATTTGCAAAACTCTTTATATACATAAAACTTTACTTAGGCTATTTTAAAAATCTTTAAAAATGAAAGTTTTTTTAAAAAAAAATCATGGGCCATCCAACATACAATAATCAAGCTCTTTTACACATCTGTGACCTCAGTCTTAACAATTTTCCAAGGAATATACTGTTTGAGATTTTTTTCGTGACATCTGGAATACAACTAGATCGTTATTTTGTGTTCATTTCTTATCTTGCCTGCTGCTAAGGAGCAGAAATAAGGAAGATCACTGAATTGACAGACAACTGTATTTCCACACTCCTGCCCTGTGGCATCTGCCTTTTAGTTTGTGAGGCAACCCTCATCGGCATGTAGTAGCATGTTGGTTGGTGCTGGCTGGTTACATGCCAAGGGTGAGGTAAACGCTTCAAAATAAGCAATGGAATTGCTTCAAGTCAGTTTTAAAATTGTTAGTTTAGAATAAAACTAAAATGAGAAAGAGTTTTTACATTAATTGCTGTGCATCATTTTTCTGTTCATCAAAGCACTTCCAGTTTACTTTTAGCTTTTTAGTTTAAAAATTTAAAAATTAAATAATTTAGCTTTTTAGTTTAAAAACATCTCCACAACTTTTAAACCATGCTTATATCTCTCTTGTGAGAAAGGCAACACACAAATTGTATATACCGAATTACATATGTATGCCAGCATTTTATGCACACATATATATAACTGGTGAATTTCACCAGTTCCAGTTGCTAGTTTCCGCTTTGTGATGCCAGAGTCACAATTCTAGTCAATCTTAGGGTATTATTTTAGTAAGTAGTAACTTTAATCAAACTTTGAAAATTCTGATTGCATATGTTAAGCATATTTTAATTTCAATTGCTAAGAAAAACAGATTATCACTGTATAATGTATCTGCTGTTACTTCCGCTTATTGAAGAAATCACTGAACTGCCACTGAAGAGTGGGAGGCACCTAGGAACGGCTGAGTTCTGGAATGCTGCCAACATATGAGAAGCATGCATTTCTTCTAAAATATTTAGGTTTTCATTTGAAAAGGGTCTTCTCATTCAGTAGTATCTATCTCTTTAAATGGAAATGGTTCTATATTTGGCATTTCATTGGAAATGACACCACAACCAAGTTCCTCATTAGAGTGGGCAAGATAAGGAGGACACGATAAATATTTGAAGTATAGTTTATCTGACCATCCTGGAAAGGGAAGAACAATAGCTTATCCATGTTCAGGAAGCTAACCTGACCTAAAAATCCAAGCGCTGCATGGGAGCTAATGAGGCTGTTTACCCCATTCCCTCATCTTTCAGCAGTATTACTGTAAACTTAAGTCAGCTTTGCAGAAAGTCAAGTAGAAAAAAACACCTGCTTTTATTTGTGTAACTTCCTAGAGGAAGAACAAGATAATCATCCATATGGCCAAGAACCTTCTTTGGTTTCCTTGTACCTTGCTATCACAAGTTGTAGGATACCCTCGGGTGTTTTTGTTGTGGTTCAGCATTGCAGGTGGAAGGTACAGCACTTAAGTCATTTTAATAATTTGTGTTAATAAAGCCCTTCTGTCAAAACCTGCCACAATGAATAAGGCAATAGAGAAACTGCATTTCAGCCACTCAGGAGATTAACCATGTGAAGATAAGGATCTAGCCTATTTTAAAATGCTATTCTGCAAACCTTTTGGGAAGTACATTCTTATTTAACAGCCCTGCCAGGAGATGATTCCTGGTGTCTATGTACCCTGCTCTGCAATGTGAGTATTCCACTTGTTCAATGAGCATGCTTCCTAACTCTTTATAACCTTAACTTTCTCTTTTCAAAGTGAATCATTTCATAATTTAACATTTTCTTCAGTTCAGTATTAATTCCCCACACATATGTCTTCTAGATCTTCTTTCCCAGTCTTCCATTTTCTGTCAGCCACCTCCTCATAGCCATTTGATGTTGTCCGTGTTTGGGGTTTTGGCTATTCTAATAGGTATGTAGTGGTATTACATTGTTTGAATCCACAATTCCCTAATGACATGTGATGTTAAGCAATTTTTATATGCTTATATGCAATCTGTATGTCTTCTTTGGTGAGGCATCTGTTAAAAGTCTTTTACCCATTTTTTAAATTGGGTTGTTAATTTTCTTACTGTTGAGCTTAAGGGTTCTTTGTATATTTCAGATAACAGTGTTTTACCAGGTATGCTTTTATAAGTATTTTCTCCCAGTCTGTAGCTTATGTTCCCATTCTCTTGATCAAATGAATGCTTATTCAGTTATCACATTTAAAAAACAGAACTTTTATTTGCCTCTTTCTTATAATTTACATCTCTTCATTGATATCCTCTATTTGATACAACTTTGTCATCATACTTTCCTTCTTTAATCAAGTTTTCCATTAGTTCTGTGAACATATTTATAGTGGCTAAATTCTTTTTCTGTTAAACCCAATATCTGTTTGCATAAATTAACTCTATGCAAATATTCTATTGTTTTCTTTTAAAGTAATATCAAATTCTAATTGGGTAGTACTTGTTTACTGGCTGCTATGGTTTGAATATATCCCCCAATCTAATGTATTGGAAACTTAATCTCCACACTCATCTGTTGATGATATTTGGATATTTGAGAGGTAATTAAGATTAGATAAAGTCATCAGGGTGGGGTCTCCATGGTGGGACTGGAGTCTTTATAAGAAGAGGAATAGAGACTGGAACTGACATTTGCACTCTTGCCCTAGTGCTATGTGATGCCTTCCACCATGTCATGACATAGCAAGAAGGCCCTCACCAAATGCTGGCACCCTGCTTTTGGACTTCCCAACCTTCAGAACTGTGGGCTAAAAAAATCTTATTTTTAAAAATAAATTATCCAGCATGTGGTATCCCATTATAGCAATAGAAAATAAACTAAGACTATTGTACTAGAGTTTAAATTTAACCTCAAAAATACTGGTGATTTAGAGATGTCCAAAATCTGATAGCCACTGTTATTATTATGACCAGTGGATTTTTAATCATTTTCTTTAAAATAATTATGAGTATTCACTTCATGTATGTCAAGTGCTCATAAATCTGCAGTAAAATCCGTATTCACTTTCCAGTCCATATTAACTTTTTAAATTTTATTAAGCATCCTGCAAGTTTGCTGAATTCACTTACTCTAACAATTTTTGGTAGAGTCTTTATGGTTTTCTATATATAAGATTGTATAGTTGGCACATTAAGACAGTTTTACTTCTTCCTCTCCAATTTGAGCCTTTTTATTTCTTTTCTTGCCTATTGCTCTAAGACTTACAGTACTGTGTTGAATAGACATTGCAAGAGTGGATATTCTTGTATTTTCTTGATCTCAGAGAAAAAATTTTCAGCTTTTTACTGTTAAGTATGATGTTAGCTATAGGCTTGATATATATGATCTTTATTATGTTTTGAGATACATTCCTTCTGTACATAATTTTTTGAGAGTTTTAATGTTTTAACGTGTAAAGATGGTGAATTTTACTAAGCAATAACCAAGATATGTAAATAACCTAAATATCCATTGACGGATGAATATATAAAGAAACTATGACATATACATACAATGGAATATTATTTGGCCTTGAAAAAGAAGGAAATCCTGGTGTTTGCAACAACATGAATGAACTTGGAGGACATTATGCTAAGTGAAATAAGCCAGACATAGAAAACCCAATACTGTATGATTTTACTTATATGTGGAATCTAAAATAGTAAAACTTGTAGAAGCAGAGAGTATAATGGTGGTTACCAGATGTTGGTTAGGGGGTACAAAATTTCAGTTATGCAAGATGAGTACATTTTGGAAAATCTAATATATAGTATGGCAACTATACATAACAATATTATATTGTATACTTGAAATTTGCTAAGAGGGTAGATGCTAAGTGTTTTCACCACATGCACACACACACACACACACACACACACACACACACACACATTATTTAATTAGTTTCATTGTGATGGTGATTTCACAAGATATATGTATTATATGTCAAATCTATCAAATCATCAACTTACATACCTTAAATACATACAATAAAATGTATTGAAATTCAAATAACATTTTACTAAGCAAAAATACTATTAAGCATTATCTTCAGATGTCTCTGCACTTGACAAGTTTACTTATTTTTTCTCATTTTCTAGCATATTGCCAATGCTAGTCAAGCTTTTTGTGAAAATAGAGTCTTTTAATTAATCCTTCAGAAACAACATGTTGAATCCAGTTTAAAGATTAAAGCAATGACATGAAATTGGTCTTTGTCAAAGGACTCTTTGCTTGCCTTTTCTTAACCTCAAACTTTTTGTCATAAATCAGCATAATCTTCTAATCCATGTTGGGCTCCCCACCAAAAGTGGGAAAGGCCTAGAGGAAATTTCATGAGCATTTATCCATTTATCCAATCTACATTCTTCTTTCAAAATATTCCTTTGAATATTGTGATTTACGGGGTGAGGGAAGAGGAAGGTAAGGGAAAGAATCTTTTAAAGACAGCCTTGGGCCCCCAGAGGAAAATATTTTCTTTAAAAACGTGGATTGTCCCAAACGCTTAGGAACATGGGACAATCCATGTTTTTAAAGAAAATTGAGATTATTGTTGAATTTCCCTCCAAAAATACCACTGGTATTTGTTTTTTTGGAGGGAAATTCAACAATATTCCCTACTTATGGAAAATCATGATTTTATTTGCTGTAGGGCAAGGAATAGGTGCAGACAATGGCAAATATGGGCAAGATCAAAATATATTCTGCTTGGTGAAAACTCAAAGCTCTCTTGAATTTTTTAACTATCTCTACTGCAGGTACAATCCGCCTTGCTAAACTCCTTTTTTTTTTTTTGAGACAGTGTTGCTCTGTCACCCAGGCTGGAGTGCAATGGTGCAATCTCGGCTCACTGCAACCTCTGCCTCCTGGGTTCAAGCGATTCTCCTGCCTCAGCCTCCTGAGTAATTGGGATTACAGATGCACACCATGACGCCCAACTGAATTTTGTATTTTTAGTAGAGATGGGGTTTCACCATGTTGGCCAGGCTGGTCTTGAACTCCTGACCTCAAGTGATCTACCCGCCTGGGCCTTCCAAAGTTCTGGGATTACAGACGTGAGCCGCCATGCCCAGTTCCCCTTGCTGAACTCTGACCTGAAAGACTCAGAATCTTGCCTAAAACTGTAAAGAATAAGAATTAAATTCAACTGAAAAGTATTTTCCTTTGGTCTTCTGTGTACCTTAAGATTTGTAATATATGTGGATAAATTTTTAATACATTTATATACACTTTTCATTGTAAGGTCAGCCAAGGTAATGTTCTGGTAAAATGCACAAGGAGCTGTGTGGTTTTGCAAAAAAGAACTCAGAATCACAGTTTTGGTCCAAATTCAGCCCAGAAGCTCTGGACTGTTAACTCATTCAGAAAGCTAAAGAAGTCAAACATGAACACCACTTCCATGCATGACCACTGTCCCTCTCCCTCCTTCCCCATGCCAGCAGCTCTGAGATTCTGGTTGTGTGTTGGGCAGAATAGTGGCCCCTCAAAGATGTCCTCATTCTGGAACCTGTTAATATGTTACCTTATATGGCAAAAGGGACTTTGCAGAGTTGATTAAAGGACTTTTAGATCCTTTAATCAAAGACCTTCAGATGGGAGATTATCAGGGGGGCCCAATGTGATCACAAGGAACCTTAAGAGAGTGATAAAGGGAGACGTGACCACAGAAGCATGACCACAGGAGCAGAGGTTGGAGTGACGTTACTGCTGGAAGGTGCCACCAGCCAGAGGATATGGGTGGACGTTAGGAGCTGGAAAAGACAAGAAACAGATTCCTTCACAGAGCTTTCAGAAGCCACACAGTCCTGCCAACACCTTGCTTTGAGCTCATGAGATATTTTGGACTTCTAACTTCCAGAATTAAGATAATAAGCTTGTGTTGTTTTAAGCCACCAAGTTAGTGGTAATTTGTTATAGCAGCGTAGATAACCAATACAGGTAGGAAGTTCTAGTTTAAATAAGGAAGGAAGGGAGGGAGGAGCCTAAAAAGCAGGCCCCAGAGCTTCTGCCACAGCCCCGCAAAGGTGTGTGGCATCTTAAATCAACCTAATTTATGGAGTTTCTCTCCTTGAGAAGGCTGGTGAGGTGAGTGTGAAGGCCAAGCGTGTGTTTCATGTCCTAGCACTAGGCGCTGAGAAAGACATTCACTGATTCATGACAGGTTCTCAGTTTCCTAAGTTCAGCATTTTCTTCCTTCCCGCTATCCTCCATTTCCCCTCTGCCAAAATGCGTGCCACTTAAAACCTCACATTCAACTGTAACTCTCGAACCAGCTTCTGCTTAAAAACAAAGTGAACTGAAGAAAGCCTTTCTTTTATTTTTCAGACTAACAATAAATTGATATTTTATTTCACGACAAAGATCTGTTGGTTTTACAATATGTCTAGTAATCAATTATTTTATCATTAATTTAAATGACAAAGATCTAGTTGAAAAATATCAGCGACATGTACCCCATCACTTTTTTTAAGAGACAGGGTCTCACTTTGTTGCCCAGCCTGGAGTGTAAATCACTCATATAACCTCAAAACCCTGAGCTCCAGTGATCCTCCCACCTCAGCCTCTCAAGTGTCTAGGACTATAGGCACTACAGAGAAAAGGTTTTACTGTGTTGCCCAGGCTGATCTTGAGCTCCTTGCCTCAAGCAATCCTCCCTCTTCTGCCCCGCAAGGCATTTACCCTGAACAGGATAATTAAAAAGGACTAGCAGTTTTGATTTCCATCTCTATGCATGCATACAAGATAAATCCATATTTTACTGTTAAAATTTGTACAAAAAGTCAAGCCCTGAAGTAGTTTTTTTCCCCAGGAAAAAAGTTCTGATGCTAAAACTTAAAAAGAGAGAAACGGTATGTAAAAATATTTTTACTTAAAATGTCGAACTCCTGTGCCACTTATATGATAAATGAAATATATCCTTCTATCTCCTAATATGATTTTGCCATTAGAGTCAAATGTATAAGACTCGAAGAATGTTTAAGCCAGAATGTCATTAAAAAATAGTGGTTATATAAATAGAAGAACTTGGGCAGATTCGACAAAAAGTACCTGGTATTACATAATATTGTACAGTCAGTTAACAGTTTACTGATAATATGCTTAGTGGTAATGTGAACAAAATACATTAAAGTATTCGGAGTCAAGCGATCTTCATTTACTCAAGACTTCTACATATATTTTGCCACATAGAGAAAACATCCTTCAAAACAGAGTCATTTGAATCTTCATTGCTTCAATGCACGCAATTGCTAAAAAGGTATTCATACTAGCCCTGCCATAGAATTAATTGATAAGTAACTCTCCATAGTGGTAGGGAATGTATGTACTTCATAATAGTTTCTGTATACAAGCATACTCTGTGTTTATGCACTCTGTACAATGAAATCAAGCATGGGATGAAAGTTAGCAGCCTTACTCTTATTTTTTTTTCTGAGATGGAGTCTCGCTCTGTCACCTAGGCTGGAGTGCAGTGGCATGATCTCCGCTCCCTGCAACCTCCACCTCCTGGGTTCAAGTGATTCTCCTGCCTCAGCCTCCCAAGTGTAGCCTCCCTATAGCTGGGACTACAGGCATGTGCCACCACATCCAGCTAACTTTTGTCTATTTAGTAGAGGCGGGGTTTCACCATGTTGGCCTAGATGGTCTGGATCTCCTGATCTCGTGATCCACCTGCCTCAGCCTCCCAAAGTGCTGGGATTACAGGCATGAGACATCACACCCAGCAAGCCTCACTCTTAACTTGTCCTAAGTGGATGCACTGGAAAGTAATAAACAGCCTTGTAAAATTAATAGTAATAAACTCTGCCTTTCATAGGGGAATCCTACATATTTTTCATAAAGTGTAGACGATGTTTCTAGAAATTCCATGAGAGAAAGCTCAATTTTCTTCTACAAAAAGTGCACAAGTCTGTCCTGTGTGTAAAAATATCTTAATTTGGGTGCATTTTTTTAAACAAAAAATGATTCATACCTGAATACATTAAAAGAGTATAAAAGCACACTGACAAAACACACTAACAGCAAAAGGGGTGATTTCCAATGAGATTAGGAATGAGGATAAGACTAAGTTAAAGAGGAGAGTCTTCCATATTTCTAGCCAATGGAATTACCTTTTAAAACATGAATTACACCCATATGGAATTAGTTTGCAAATACGAATGCTATAGGATAGACAAATACAACTTGAACAACTGCTGCAGTTTTGTAATTCAGGAGTATAGCTTCGGTGTTTTACAACATGGGAAGCAACTCCTTAAAACAGCCAAGTGGTTTGAAGAAAGCCTCCTTTCTTTGAAACTTGAGTCTTTTATGTAGAGAGTAAATATAGGAACCAATAAGAGAACAACAAGAGGGTCATTCATTCTGTGGACAGCCAGCCCGTCATGGCAGCAAAGCCTGGGACCTCTGTAGCATCCTTCCCACAGATGTTGTGGGTGATGGTGAGCATATGGAAGGAAAGCAGCTAGCCCAGGCAGTGAATTACAGGGGAAAATGTGTTCTTCATGTAAATTCTCATGGTTTGCCACCACATTTTTATTCTATTTATGTAGCAATTTAAAATTATATCTGTATCATGACTAATAAGCAATTAAACCAGACATACCACTTAACTGGTGGCCCATTTTTGAACTGCAAAAGGCAGCTTCCTCATCAAAAAGCAACAGAGATCGACATTTGATTTTAAGTGGACTTGGCTTTCAGGTGGAGCAAGGGTGACAGTGTCATATAAACCCACGTCAGGAAGAAGCAGCAGCACGTGCTTCCACTGAGAGATAGCTGCTGCTGACAACATGGAAAAAGGATGTGCCGTTAGAATTAAATACGGAAAGCTCCCAGAAGACTGTCCATCACTCTGACTGAGCATTGGGTAAGTCCTGTTAGCCATCTGAATCATCACCACAGCTTTCACTTAAAGTTGTTTCTTTGCCAGTTAAAGGACCTTCTGCCTCCACCCCAATTTAACCACAGTGCCCATCAGCCTGATACTGGGCAGCAGCACTAGATGATGGCAGGCCTGCCTTGTGTCCCTGCAGAGCACAGGCAGGAGGGGTCTCTGCCTGTGGACTACATATCCTTTATTCATTCCCAGAGTGGGAAGTTACACCTGTGAGAGCTGTTTTGCAGACTCAGAAGCCTCACGGACCATGGGGACTGACTAGAGGAACCATCATATTCTCTGGGGAGTCAGGCCCACAGAGCTTGGTATTTATCCACAGCACTCTTGTTAGTGGCTGCTATGGTCTGAATATGTGTCCCATCAAATTTCATATGTTGAAACGTAAATCCCCAATGCAATGGTGTTGAGAGGTGGGGCTTTGGGGAAGTGATTAAGTCATGAAGGCTCTACCCTTGTGAATGGAATTAGTGCCCTTATAAAAGAGGCTTGAGGGAGCTCCCTCGCCCCTTCTGTGTGTGAGGAGGCTGCAAGAAGGCATCATGTATGATGGACAGGTCCTTACCAGACACCAAATCTGCTGGTGCCTTGATCTGGGACTTCCCAGCCTCCAGAACTGTAAGCAATAAGCTTCTGTTGTTTGTCAATTACCCAGTGTGAGGGATTTCATTACAGCTGCCTGCATGAACTAAGGCAGAAGCAGAACTGGGTTTAGAATCCAGGCACAGAGAAAGCCCAGTCCAGGGTTCTTCCTTCATGGTAAACACCAGCGTGGCCTTATTTATTATACCATAGGGGCCTCTAAGACTGCTCAGAAACTCACACTGCAATTTCTTACCCTACGCATCAGAAAAATTGAAAACAATGATGTCCTTTCATTTACTGTTTAGATTGATAAAATGTTTCCATACGCATAACAAAATGAGCTTGTTTCCCATGACATTAAACCTGTTATTTACCCAGGGTTTAAACCTGGGCACAGCAGGAGGTGTCCTTGTCCTCCGGTGTCCTCATAGAAAGGGGGCTACAGCACATAGAGGCTTTTCAGATTCAGGTGTTTGCCTGATGAATCAGAGACTCTCTGATTTTCCCAGAAATCTCGGGATAACAGCTCTTGTTCCTTACATTACGTTCCCAGGCCTGTTGTAAGTGGCAGTGTGCATTAGGTCATCTTACCTTCACAGCATCACCAGGAAGTGAGGACTGTCATTATTCCCATTTACCACTGAGAAAATGGAACCCAGGAGTGGGTAAACAGCACACCCAAAGTCACCCAGCCAGTGCTGCTGAGCCAAGACTCAAACCCAGATCTGCCTGACACTAGAGCCACCAACACTGCTTCACCGTGGGCAACAAAACCCTTTGTATTCAAGTGTTATCAATTTGGGATCTGACATATTTTGGATAGAGATAAATCAAAAGATCACAGGAGGCAGTGTTAACATGACATATAAGAATAAATTCAAAACACTTCAAAGTCTGTCAAACAGATGACATGTTAATTACAAATGTCATATTTCCATTTGAGCAAATCCCAAAAGACTCCCTCTTCTAAGCAATTTTCTATTGCTCGAGGTTGAAAGTAATGAAACCACATTTCCTTTAAAATAGTATAATTCTGTGGCTCAGCTGTTACGAAGAACTAAGTGTAAAATTATGGCTTTAGTTTTACATGATGAAGAAACTGGACTTTTAAAATATCCAAGATCTCTTTTATTGCTTAAAATTGAAAACATGAATCTTCGGATAAAACTTATAGTCAAAGTTTTTATAATCTAGGAAAGCTATTTGATTCTTCCCACTGCTAAAACTACATTTCCTAAACTCTGCTTAATTTGCTAAAAATTCTATTAAATTTAAGCTATAATGAAATCTTCTTAGTGTAAATATTGTTAGATACATAAAATGTTGCTTTATTGTTCTGCCATTTCATTTTCACCAAATATTATTCTTTAGGGATTTCATCCAAGCGAAGAGTGCATGGAGTTACCTACAAAAAAAAAAAAAAAAAAAAAGTCTAATTCTGACGGCATGCATTCAGGTCAACCTTGACTTCTTGCCTAAAAGACTACTTTTGTTTATTAAAATACAAAAGAAGTTATAGCAAGTAACAAATTAAACAAGCAATACATCATTTCAGCCCTGGAAATAAGGAGCACAGGGACATAGACTTACAGAAGAGAGAGGAGTTCATAACAAAGCCACAGCCAGCTGTCACGAAAGTCACTAACTGTCCCCACCTAAGAAACAAACATCAGGCTCCAAAAAGGCCAGATGTCTTCAATGTCTCAGCCCGGCATTTACTTCTGTTTGCTATCCAGATTGATTCTTTCTTTGATGTCCCTTTCTTTTGCATGTGCAGTTACAATATAACTTAATTTTGAGGCATCATCAATGTGGTTTTTAAAACCAACTCCAATAATACTGCCTTAGTCTACAATTAGGATTAGGCACTTAAAAGGGTTCTTCTTACATTTCGTTTGAAAATTGAGATCTGCAGTGCTTGTTCATAATCCCCCATTACAATCACTGGGAAATTAAAAGGGTGGGATTGCGTTCTCGTTTGGTGGAAACGGCATGCTGGTTTTCATGCTCTTCCCAGGCAGCGATCTCATCTACCCTGGGTGTTTGACAAAGAAGAAAGCGGAAGAAGTTAACTGGAGAACTAGAAGATAGAAGTTTGCCATGTGGGCAGGTTAAGGTTCTGTGAATCTGTCTGCTGATATGCTTCTAATTCAGGGCAAAGAGGGGTAAGAGAAATGGGCTGGCAAGAAAACAAAAAGTGCTTTTTAAGCCAGGAAGAGATCTGAAATCTTATGTTGAGTGGCCACAGAAGGCTTACTAATCACTGAAGCGCATGGGAGATTCCACTTCAAAAGAAAGAAAGGGAGCGATGCATTAATCCCCCAAGGACGTAATATTCTAGGGGTCCTTAGGGACTCTAGGACTGTCCCCATCAAAAGCTGAGAGCCATAGAGAAACCACACAAAGCCAGGTTTACTTAGAGCATGTCATCCTTACTGCTCCTCAAAGGCTATGTGACATGAAGCTGTGTCTGTATGGGCCCTTGAAACCACAGGATGCTTAAGCCAGAGAGGAATTGATTTAGGATTCAGAGGTACCAGCAGTGTCCACAGGAAATCCAAGAGGCTTGTCTGAGAAATGAAGAAAACCAGGACACCTTTCACTGATTCCATCTGCAGAACTCCAAAATCTGAATTTTTCTCCTTTATAAAAGTGAGATACAAATCCAAATAACTTTAAAATAAAGTTTTTTAAAAACTTTAATGCTTAAGAATCCAGAAGCCCTCCAAAGTCATGGTGTGGAATGCAATGTAATAACTGGAATCATTTGAACAAAACATTGCTTAAAGAAACTGCATGTTTATTACATGACCACCTTGGATATCTTTCCTTACAGAACAAGAGGTTTGAATCTGGATGGCTGAAAATTAATACACTTTATTCACATCACCTGCTTCCTCACTAGGTTAAGATAATAGAAATGTTATCAAATGAAAGGTCAAGACTCATTACTAGGTGTGCAGCTCAGAGCTTCATTTGTCTCTTTTCCAAGAGTCCTCTGCACTGTCATTAATCAAAGCAAAGTTCGCAAACTGTAGTTATGCAAAACTTGCATAAAATCATTTGGTCCTTGATTTTTTCTCTTTGTTCCTTTTCAGTTAACTTTTTAAAAACTTTTTCCCAAACATCTCCCACTTCAGGAAAAAATCTGACAACCCCTTATAAGCCTGCATATTTTGTGACAGATCTATGATTATACTTAAGCAGCCTTGTCAAGAGAAGCACACTCCAGCTTTTTTCTGAACCTTGATTTTAAAGAATGCAGTGAACTCATTGATGTTTTAATAAGAGCTTTCTGCACATCAGAAAAGGAAGGGAAATGGGTGGGACTTATAGAAGGTGATGTCTATCATTAATAAATGAAAGGAAAATAAATAAACATAGGTAGCTAAGCTATGCTGCTGAAAATCAGTCTGGACCTAACTCTCCAGGGAAACTAAAGCCAGGAAAACATAGTGGTTCAGTTGAGCTAAGGGATGCTCGGGGAAGAGCAACCTTTCTGGAACCCAGAAGATACCAGGTTTTGTGCTGGAATCTCTGGAATGCAGCTGCCAGTAGATGCAACTGGAAAGTGGGATTCCTCTGATTATAGAGAAGAACTTGACAACAATTAGATATGTCCATAAACAGAAATGTCAGAAAACAATTATGTACTCCCCATCACAAGAAGCATGCAAGGAGAGGCCAGGTGATCACCTGGCAGAGAGTGTGAGGAAAGCGTTTCTTCTTTGGGTTGGAGGTGAAACTGGACAACTAAACGCTTAATGTACCTAAACCTAACCCTAACCCTAACTCTAACCCTAACCACACCCACCCCTTTTCCAGCTGAACCCTGACCTTTGCCTCTTGTTATAAGCCAGCATAATTACGAGCAGCAGAGACTACCAAAAACTCTACACACACGTGCTCTCAGACTCATACACAGACATGGAGCTGCTGTGAACGAACTGTTCAAGTGCATTCAAGTTCAGGAGTGGGATGGGAAAGGGGAAAGAGATTTTAATCTTTGGCCTGTCACATGGGAGAAGACTGAACATCTCACGTCCCCATGCCTGTGTCCTGTAATGTTTATCGTCTGAGATCACAGGCAACAAATCTCCTCCCTGTGTCCCTTTTCCTACCCCAGCCCTGGCGTGGGGATGTTGGCTTGGAATTAGAGAAGACCGGATACATGCTGACTAGGAGAGGAAAAGGGAAGACTGAGTTCTAGATGGAGCCTCAGGGGCTAGAAGATGGACCTAACCTGGGGTATCTGTGCACCCTGACCCACTAGAAATTATGTCTTAATTTTTTACGTCTTTGCAGGTGTAGTTAAGTAGAGATGAAGTTCTACTGCATTAGAGGTGGGTCCTAAACCCAATGACTGTGTCATTATAAGAAGGCCATGTGAACACACGGAGACAAGTACCCAGGAAGAGCACCATGTGAAGAGGGAGGCAGAAACTGGAGTGATGCCACAGCGAGCCGAGGATGGTCACAGACGGCCCAAACCAAGAGGCTGTGGCCTGTGCCTTCTGCCATATTATCTTGGGTTGAACAGTGTCCTCGCTCAATGCTCTGTAGATACTGGGGCAGTCTGAGGCTGGAATCTCTTTTTAAAGATAATACATGTATGGGTTTGCCAGGGATGGTATGACAAATTAGTACAAATTAGATGACTTAAAACAACACAAATTTATTCTCTCGTGTTCTGGAGGCCAAAAGTCTGCAATCAAGGTGTTGGCAGGACCACACCCCCGGAAGGCTCTGAGAACAAATGCTTCCCTGACCCTTTCTTGCTGCTGGTGCTTGTGGGCCATCTGTGGCATTCCTCGCCTTGCTGTGACATCCCTCCAGGTTCTCTCTCCCTCTTCACATGGTGCTCTCCCAGCGTAGGTGTCTCCGTGTGTTCAATATGGCCTTTTTTTTTCTTTGAGATAGAGTCTGTTCTGTCACCCAGGCTGGAGTGCAGTGGCACGATCTCAGCTCACTGCAGCCTCTGCCTCCCAGGTTCAAGTGATTCTTCTGCCTCAGCCTCCCAAGTAGCTGGGATTGTAAGCACATACCACCTGGCTAATTTCTGTGTTTTTAGTAGAGATGGTTTTTCCCATGTTGGCCAAGCTAGTCTCAAGCTCCTGATCTTGTGATCTTCCCTCCTTAGCCACCTGAAATGTTGGGATTATAGGCATGAGCCACTGTGCCTGATCAGCCTTCTTTACTTTCTTTCTTTTCTTTCTTTTTTTTTTTTTTTTTTTTTTGAGACAGAGTGTTGCTGCTATCTCACCCAGGCTGGAGTGCAGTGGTGCGATCTCAGCTCACTGCAGCTCTGTATCCCCAGTTCAAGCGATTCTCCTGCCGCAGCCTCCCAAGTAGCTGGGACAATAGGCGTGCACCACCACGCCCGGCTAATTTTTGTATTTTTAGTAGAAATGGGGTTTTGCCATGCTGGCCAGGTCTCAAACTCCTGATCTCAAGTGATCTGTTCGCCTTGGCCTCCCAAAGTGTTGGGATTACAGGCATGAGCCACCATGCCCGGCCTGGACCTAACGATTTATTTCTAATGAATCTGGCAAAAGTGTTAGGGTGTCACTTCTGAGATGAGGTCATACAGAGACTCTGGCTTCTGTCTTGCTCACCCTCTGCTGCTGTGTCTCCCTCTCACTTTGAGGGAAGCAGCTGCCATATTGTGAGCTGCTTTATGGAGAGGCCCCATAGCAAGGAACAGAGGGAGGCCTCTGGCCAAAGCCCGTGAGAAATTGGCAGATCCTGTCAGCAACCACTTAAGTGAGCTTAGAAGCAGAGCACTCCCAGTTAGCCCTGAGATCACTGCAGCTCTGGTCAAGACCTTGATTAGAGCCTTGGGAGAGACCTTGTGTCATTATGTCATAATTTCTGGGGGTCAGGAATCTAGGCACTGCCCTTTGGGTCTGTGTCCAGATTCCTGACCCCCAGAAATTATGACATAATACATGTTTGCTATTTTAAGCCTATAAGTTTGGGAATAATTGTTACACAGCCATAGATAACTAATACAGTTTATTAAATCAACTTGAAAAGCAAGGAACAAGAGGAAAGAGACGGGTTTGGATGCAAGCAGAGTGAAGGACCACATGACCTGAGCCCTGACTTTGGCAGTATTCATATATCCAGTTTCTCTCCCTGCCTCTCCAGCCTTCCGCACTGATGGCAGGGATTCTGAGGACTACAGCTGAGGTGTGAGCAAAGGGATCGTTTTTAGACCTCATGAATAGTGAGTGCCTCATATCATGTGTATATTTAGTATATCATGAATATTTGATGCTTTGTTTATGTATATTAAATGCCTGACAAGTGTGTTTAATGCATACTTGGTCTCTCCATCCCTTTTTGTTTGTTTAAAAAGTACTTTATTAATCTTAAAATATTACAGAAATAGGAGAAAATGTCGTCATTGTTATTCATGCCTTCTGCTTTTCTGGCCACTCATTTGCCGTGTGTTTACTTTGCTTAAAGTGCCTTCTGCCAAGCCTACCAAACTCCTCTTCATCCTTCAAAGCCCAGTTTTAAATCCATCTTGTCCAGAAAGCCTGCCCTGACATTTCAGTCACCAACGTAATAGAGCTGGCTCCCACCAGCTCACAAGAACCCGTTGTTAATATTTCATGAATTTTGTGAGCTGGTTATGGAACACTGGCATTATTAAAAATTAAATTATGTAAACTCACAAGTAAATAAATTATATTAAAAACTAAGGTAGGAAATGTCCAGAACTCATCACCTCTGAATTATAATACATTTTACTATAACCTGTGCTCAAGTTTATTTACATCTATTGCACCTTTAAAGTGGAACTGCCCTGTGACGATGTACTCATGTGTCTCTCTCCAACTCCACATTGAATGAGTCAACTTGGCAACTTGAAATTGACCATGGTAGAAGTGTGGTATTTACACCGTGAATATTGGCAAATGCTACGAATCAGAGTTTTTATTTTCTTTCCAGGCAGTTGTTAAACATTCACCAGCACTGCTACTGGCTCCAGCCAAAGTAATCTAACCTCTCACAGCCCTCCTGTCTTTTCTGCTCAGTGAATGGGCATTTCGCTTTTGCTGCCTAAGTTACTAGGTACATTCCGTGTGTATGTTTGCATGCATGTGCATGCCTCCTCCCCTTACCTGGGTTATTGCCAGCTTTAGAGGCAGGGACTGTGTCTCCTTCAAACTTCTTGAGGTCCTTTCCTTAAATAACTGAGCAAAATGTATCCCTCTACCAGTGTGAAGCCCAGCACCATCCTCAAACTTCCTGGCACCTTCCAAAGGACCTGCTTACCTGTCACCATCTCCCCTACTCGCCTTCTGGCTACTGACCTGCTCCTGTTGCTGCTCTCTGAGTCTGCCCTACATCAATCCCTGTCTCTCCTCCTCTGTCCCCCAGAGCACCATGGACACAGCAGTGTAATTTTACCAAGGGTTTGGTAATGGGCTGGAGTACAGCAGAGGAATCGGTAATAATGCAACATTCAGGTATCACTTCCTTGACGCATCCATTCCCATTCCTGGGATCTCTCTCTGCCTTTTTTTCTCCACCAGGACCCTTCTCTGTATGTTTGAGGGTCCCCAAGCTCCAGCTTCCTTACTCACCAAGAGAAGATTTACAATCTGTATCACTCTATAATGACAAAAAATTTGTTCTTAGTATTTCCTAAGGCCCCATCTTTGCATATTTTTTTTAAAAAAGATGACTTTATTAAGGTATTTTGATAAATACAAGAGTTTAACAAGGCAAGGAATTGTAAAAGTTTTGAGAACATTTACATGTTATTTAAAAAAAACATACTCCAGATCGATTTCATAGGCATCTATCAGAACATCTATCAGAACAACCCAGAGGCATTTCCCTTCTCACTATGCTTCTGAGCATCATTTTGGGTGGACTGAGACGGAATGCATCCCCTCCTGGGTGACCTGACCCTGTGCTCCCAGCATCTTCCTGAAGTCTGGGTGCCAGGAAGCCCTAGCAGATGACCTCCCGGAATCCCCAGCTGTTCTGCGATCAACTTTGAAAACCGTCATCCTCTCATCCTCTCCAGCCCTCTATCCCTGAGTTCAAGACCGCAGTGAGCTATCATCACGACACTGCCCTACAGCCTGGTCAACAGAACGAGAACCTGTTTCTAAAATAAATTAAGAATCCAGACAGCTGCCCATTGCCGCACCCAGGCAGATGGGCTTCCTTTCAGCCTGTGAGCAGCCAGTTAAGACGCCCCACCCTACTTAAATGCACTTAACAGTAAATCCTTTGAGGCAGTGAAGAATCCCCTTTCCCCCTCACCCTTTCTTCTGTGAATTGAAATATTTGTGAACAGTGCTTTCTTAAAGCAGAATCCCCTCTACAGTCACGAGAAGGAAGGCTACCCATTGTCATGGCTGCTTTGATGACATTCTCATACAAGAAAAGCTTTTTCACTTTATCTGCCACCCCACAACCTTTTCTTCAAACGACAACAGCAGATGTTGGAGATGGGGTCAGAGGCTGCTGGAGACCAGCTTTCCTACAGGAGGGTCCCACGGAGGGGTTGTTCTGCTTCTTCCCCACACCTCCAAATCAGGGTTTTAGAGTCCATTCTGATGGCTTGGACTTGGGCCTGTGCTGGTGCAGTTTAAGGTCTGGAGTGTCCCTTGAAAAAGCTTTAATATTCCTGACAGATCATCAATAAAATCCCTGTGTCCTCATTTGGAGTTTCCAGCTCTCTGTTTCAACTGAACTCCGTTCAGCTAAAAACGGAAAGAGAATACTCTATGTGCTCTTTATTGCAGGATCCAGCCAGATAGGAGCCTACCTTCCTTTCAGTGGCACCAAACTCCAGACCATCTCCCTGGCTGGAGACTCCAGATAGTTCCCCAAGGCCACGAGCCTTGTGTAGGCTTGGGGTTGGGAAGAGGCCACTTTAAATCTCACAAAGGCACCTGAGTCCACCTCCGGAGCCTGAAAATGTTTATCAGAATGATTTGAAGTTCAAATTAACATCAGATGACTTTAGCCAAGGCACCCCCATTGGTGTTATAAAGTCACGTTTTCCAAGCTGGACAGGATCTTGGAGATCTTTGAGCCCAATCTCCTCATCCTACAAATGAGGGAACAGGGGGAGGGCAGCATGTTGAAGACGGTCATCCGAGGACATGCTGCTGGTTGGTAACAGAGGCAGGGCCAGAACCCAGCCAGGTCTCCTAATTCCCCATGATCGTCATTCTTTCCACTACAGCTTGTCCTAATTTCCAGATAACCAAAACATTGACAAGACCCTGCTGATGGCCCACCAACTTCAGTCAATATTTGCTATGATGAAATTCCAGCAGAACCTAGAGATTTTGAAATCTGCACTCAGGTGACTTGATGTGCCCAACTGGAAAACGACCATTTTTGACTTTTCTCTATGTGATCAAGGCTATCTGTTGATTTAGTTCACCCACAGTGAGTGTTTTGTACTCCTTTACCACGTTCACACTCCATAAATGTTCCATAAACATCCAGTCCATTTCTCCTGCTTCTTCAACCCCGGAAAGAAGCCACATGACAAATATTTTTTGGTCCCTTGAGGCAGATTGACCAGAGGTAGCAGAATTAGGGTGAGGATTTTCTGGTATTTGGTCCTGGGGGCTTCACTCGATGGGACCATTGAACCTAAAGTCAGGGGACCTGGGTTTGAGCACCCGCCTGCTCAATCCCTACCTGGTTTCTTTGGAAAGGTTCACACCTGGCCTGGCCTGCAGAAACCAGGGGGTTTAAGCAGCTCCAGCCCTGGGTTCTCAGCTTCAAGTCCAGCCAGCCTCTCATTTCCCAGGTTGGTGTCTGCACTCTGTTCTTCTGCACCTAAGGGGTACCTGCCATGGTATCATCATCAACAGGTTCTGTGCTTTGTTTTTCTCTGCAAACTCATTCACTTACTTTCTCCTTGATAACCCTTTCCCTGACAGACTCCCCCAGTGCTTGATCCTGGACTCTGTCCCTGCCCTGCCCTCCCCACCTCTTGGGACATATGGCAATCCTGGGCTAGACTCCTTCGTATGGCTTGGCTGTGTCCCTGCCCAAATCTCACTTTGAATTGTAATAATCCTCATGTGTCAAAGGCAGGGCCAGATGGTGATAATTGAGTCATTGGGGCGATTTCCCCCACACTGTTCTTGTGGTGGTGAATAAATCCCATGAGATGTGATGGTTTTATAAAGGGGAGTTCCCCTGCACAAAAGACATGCCTTCGCTTCTCCTTCGCCTTCGGCCATGATTGTGAATGAGGCCTCCCCAGTCATGTGGAGCTGTGAGTCACTTAAACCTCTTTCCTTTAGATATTACCCAGTCTTGGGTATGTCTTTATTAGCAGTGTGAGAACAGACTAATACACCCCTCCAGTACTGAAAGCTCACCTGGTCTTGGTTGGGGTGAAGTGCCTGGTGGCTCTGATTCTACGTGTCTGTGTACGTTCAGTTCCCCAGACTAAACCTCTCTCTGGCTTCCCTTCCAGTCTCAGCTAGGTCTCCCTCCCATGTCCACTCCCACTGTATTAGTCAGGGTTCCCTAGAGGGACAGACTAGTGGAATATACATATACACACACGCAAAGGGGATTTTATTAAATATGAACTCACATGATCACAAGGTCCCACAATAGGGTGTCTGCAGGTTGATGAGCAAGGAGAGCCAGTCCAAGTCCCCAAACTGAAGAACTTGGAATCCAGTGTTGGAGGGCAGGAATCATCCAGCACGAGAGAAAGATGTAGGCTGGGAGGCCAGGCCTGTCTCTCTTTTCACATTTTACTGCCTGCTTATATTCTAGCTGCACTGGCAGTGGATTAGATTGAACCCACCCAGATTAAGGGTGAGTCTGCTTTTCCCAGCCCAGTGACTCAAATGTTAATCTCCTTTGGCAACATCCTCACAGACACACCCAGGATCAATACTTTGTATCCTTCAATCCAATGAGGTTGACACTCAGTATTAACCATCACACCCACCAACCCCCCTCCCCACCTTTCATCACTCCACAGCCCTTGGGTGGGCCCAATTTCAGAGTAAGGCTACCCTGTCTTACTGAAATCAAGGGGCCAGGCTGGGCACACGTGATTCATAGGAGTGCTGTATATACACACACATGCAAACACAGGCACGAGAATCAATGGAACAGGATGTGAAGAATTCGGCCATTAGAAAAGCAAGGCTGGGCTGGGTGTGGTGGTTCACACCTATAATCCCAGCACTTAGAGAGGCTGAGGCTGGGGAAAGAGAGCTCCTGGGAGGGGATCACCTGAGGTTAAGAGTTCAAGATCAGCCTGGCCAACATGGCAAAACCCCATCTCTACTAGAAATACAAAAATTAGCTGGGCGTGGGGATGGGTGCCTGTAATCCCAGCTAGTCAGGAGGCTAAGGCAGGAAAATCACTTGAACCCAGGAGGCAGAGTTTGCAGTGAGCTGAGATTGCGCCACTGCCCTCCAGCCTGGGCAATGAGCAAAACTCCATCTCAAACAAACAAACAAACAAGAAACAAAGAAATAAAAAAAGAAAGAAAAGCAAGGCTGCTGGGTTTCATGATATAAGTTTATCTACTAATATCTTTAAAGTGACCTAGTTTTGAAACATACCCACTAAATGAGGAAGATGAACGCTGAAAATCTGAACATGCTGGTGGGTTCACCCTGTCCCCAGGCTCACATAGGTGTCAGGGAAATGTGGAAATTCATCAGCCATAGTAGAGACCAAAACAAGACTGAATTTTCAGGGCCTGTTGCTGAAATGTGTGTGTATTTCTTGTTAAAAGTCCCAAATCTGGTGGTATAATGAAGAGCCTTTGTTTCTATTTAAGTTTTGTTGATCAAAAATCTGGGTTCATGATTTGTCGTCACACATCCCTCAGATGAATCCAGCATGGGCCCGTGTCTTGCACTCGGGACTCTGCTCCCTCCTAGAGCCCTGAGAAAGGTCACATGGGGAGCGCAGTGGGAATAAGCTGGCGACCCCTGCGTGGAAAGCGGTGCAGGCTGAGCAGATCAAGCTCCGTGGAGGCCCCAGAGGCACCGGAAGATTCATCACAGCTCCCAGTTGACGTGGGGACAGGCGTCACACACAAAGCTGGGGTGTGGTGGTCGCGGAGGCTGAGTGTGCTGAGGATGTGAAGGAACAACTGGCTTCAGGGCACATTTTGACCTCTTGTTCCATCCCGAACCTAGTAATTCAGAGATGTGAGATTTGTACAGTCAGTCCGGCAATTCCTCCAATGGTAGGTCTGCTGGGGCTCAGGGGAAACCTCAGCTTCCCTAAGAGGATGTTTCTCCAGGTTCTTGGTCTATCACTCTCTCAAGAATGAGAGAGGAGACCACAGCATAGTGTGCTCGTGAAATAAATACCAGACCCCAAAAGTGTTGCAGAAAAGTGATTTATTTAGGCAGAGGGAGAAAAAGGAGAAGGAGAGAGAAAGAAACAGCTAGCTCTCACACTGAATGAGAGAAAGAAAAGGCACTCTCACACTGAGGAGAAGGGTTCCCAGAGGGAGAAAACCAGAGAAGGAAAACTCCCCTCACACTGAGTGAGAGAGTCCAGAAAGATGGAATCCAGGAGAGGAAAGACAGCTTCCACACTGGGCGGAAGGGGACCCCAGAGGGGAAATCCAGGAGGGGAAAGAGAGCTCCCACTATGAGGGAGGGGATTCCAGAGAGCCGGAAATCCGGTGTCCGTGAAGGAGCAGGGGAATTCATCCTGGGAGAAATTCCCACCTCCCCAAGTTCCTCTGTTCAATGAAAGGTGCTCCTTTAAACTTCCGCTGGGGTGATTGACTCTTAGTTTCTTCCCACTCCCGTGAAATTTAAACATAAACCATTAAATCTCCCAGATGGAGAGAGGGGGAGGGGGGCATGGTGCTGGGAAGTTCTTGCCCTTAAAACTACGCCACCTTGTGGACTCGGAAAGAGAACACATTCTCTCTGGTCCTTAGACGTTTTACTGCAATGTTTTACTTGCAAGTTTTCAAAACGCTTTCCCACACTGTCTTAGGTTGTGTTCCCCAGAAACAGCCTAGGAAGAAGATTCGTGTGCAAGTGACTTACAGTGAAAGTACTCCCATGAGAAACCAGCAAGTGAATGGGGAAAACAGGGCAGGGAAATGGGAAGAGGCCCAGCACAGGTGAGTTCAGTTGCAGTCGCAGCCTCAGCAGACCCAAAGGGGACTCGAGAATATAAATTACAGCTTAGGGTTTTATCCCCTGGTGAGGAAAGGAGCTGTCCCTGTAAGCGGACTTTTCTTACTGCCCACTGTCATTATCCACCCTGCCCAAGGTGACACTCACCCAGGGAAAGAATGTGATCAGGAAGTCAACTCAGCTGCATTCCAGAGCCACCTGGAAATTCCTTTCGGATTTGCTGCTGGTTTTTATTATACCCAGCCATTAACCCCCTATCAGAACAGGTTATCAGGATCTGATAGCAACTTCTTAGAATCTCAACACCTCTGGGAAACGGATTGCAGAATAAGTGAGTTTTGATGAACGAGCTCACCATTCTAATGTGCCTTACACTGTGCCCACTCACTCCACCCCTGTGCTTGTGCCATACCTGTCCTACCTGTGCAACGCCCTCTCCTCAACTTCCTTCGAAGTCATATCCTACTGGCAGGCAAGATCCCCACTTAAGCCTTTGAGCAAGTTTTGCCAAGACACCCACCACCCAGGGCCTGCTCCCCTCTGACCTTGGAAATCAGCTGTGCAGCCTCCTGGTATGTCTCGTTCTGCCTCCCTTTTTAATGGGTTTCTCTCCAAAAGCAAAGATCAGTTTCTTAGCACACCTGCAGCCACACTCTCTGTATCCTCTTCAGTGTCCAGTGTGATGCTTGTAAACAGTGAATGTTTGGATAGCATTAACCACTCAACGCTGGAGATAGAAACGTGGAAGCATCTGGATCAACCTCAAGTCATGAGCTGAGCTCAGCCTGGAAATGTGTCCTTCAGACATTCAGATGTGTGTTTCCTCTTTGAAACTGGAAAGGATCTAAGACCTTCTGTTCAAGACTACCCCTCTAAGGGATGCCAGGGAAAGAGGTGGGCTCTGGAGTCAACCTGCCTGCCTGGGTCATTAACTATGTGACCTCAGGCACACCTATTTCACTTTTCTCTGCCTTCATTATCTACTCTGTAAAATGGGGTTAATAATATAAAAAGCACCTGTCTAATGAGACAAAAGAATTAAATGAGTTAATGAATATAAAGAAGGGTGCAGAATAAACACTCTAAATAGACCTGCTGGCTGGGTGCGGTGGCTCACGCCTCTGGTCCCAGCACTTTGGGAGGCTGAGGTGGGTGGATCACCTGAGGACAGGAGTCTGTGACCAGCCTGACCAACATGGTAAAACCCCGTCTCCACTAATTAAAAAAATTAGCCAGGCATGGTGGTGCATGCCTGTAATCCCAACTACTTGGGAGATTGAGGGAGGAGAATCGCTTGAACCCAGGAGGCAGAGGTTGCAGTGAGCTGAGATTGCACCATTGCATTCCGGCCTGGGCAACAAGAGTGAAACTCCATCTCAAAAAAAAATTAAAAAATAAAGAGACTTACTCTTAAAAGCAGTATTGCTATTGTTATTTTACAAAAATCAGAGGGTTAAGGAATTTGCCTAAACATTTTATATCTAGGAAGATTATGCTCAAATATCACCTTCTCAATGAGAACTTCCCTAACCACCCTACTTTAAATGGCGGCCATTCCCCTTCCCATACATCTCAACCCCCTCCTGCTTGTTCTAACCTGCTATGTAATTTACTTATTTCATTATCGGTTCCCCCCACTATGGGGGAGGGCAAAGGCAGGGGTTTCTGCCTATTGTGCTCACTGCTGGATCCCCCAAGAGCTGGAACTGTATCTGGCACACAGTAGGGACACAAAAAATATTCATGGAATGATGAAACGGCAAATCTAGGATTCAGAGATGTTTCGGCGACTGTGAGCACCAGCAGACACCGGCTTGGGTGATGGCTGTGGGTGTGGCTTTCCAAACACAGTCTTCCCTCCTGGCCCCTACTCCCAGCACCCACAAATATACGGTGATAGTTCAGCAGCAAGTTACAGAAAAGGCTCTATTTCTACGCGGAGGCACTGCATGAATGAAAAGGAAGATAGGCCATGAGAGGATGGCCATCTCATCATTTTTATTCTCCTATTTTGGTAACAAAGCCCTCAGGCATGGGTTCACCTGAGACTGAACCCTACTGTATTGATCCGTGCTGTCCAATGTAGAGGCCCTTTGCCACATGTGACTACTCAGCATTCCGCATGTGGTCAGTACGGATGGAGATGTTGCTGCCAGTCAAAGGCTCCAGTCCCAAGCCCTGCCTTTTATCAAGCTGCGCCAGATCCTCTGCTTCTGCTTACCCCCTCTCTGGTATGGTGTTTGCCAGGCCTCTCTCAGCTTCCTCAGTCCTTGCTTCGAGGCCTCCCTACTTGCAGAATCTGAGAGCATCAGGGTTTTCCTGGCCTTCCTTGTCATTGCTGATCTAAACCAGCAAGGGCGGCTCTGGGCACAGCTGCTGTAAATGCAGCCCCTGCCTGCAGGAGAGGAAATGAAGGGAACCGGCCTCTACAAAGCCTGGCCCAGCGCTCCCTGGACGGGCCCTGGGGCAGCTTGGAGCGGGAGGGGCTGGGCCAGTGGCTGAGTCCTTTGAAGCTGGAATAGCTATTTGGGTGGGGCAAGCGTGTGGATGGGGGCAGGTCTTTTTTTTCTTATAGGCAAGAATTTCCTCTGCCAATGGCATTCATCTTTCCCAGGAACTCCCTTCAGCTAGAAGAGAAAAGAAAAAGCAAACAAAAGCAACCCTCCCTGAACAAGGAGACTTTCTTTCTATGAGTGTGAGTCCCTGATAAGAAAATCCCTCTGCCAATTGTGGCATCCTGTTCTAGAATTGTGCCTGCAGCTCTTCTCCCTGGCAAGGCCTCTCTGGGTGTGATCAGTGGCAGTGGAGGGCTGAGTGGCCTTCAGGTGGTTGTCACAAGGTCACAGTAGATGAACTGTTGGTGCTCGGGGACATGCATTCAAGCTGTCAGCCAAGTGTGCAGAATTACCCAGCTGAAGCTAATTTAATTCTCTCTCTCTCTCTTTCTCCTCTCTCTTTCTCCCTTCTTAATTATAACTCAGACACATTGCCTGGTAGACACTTAAAAGGTTAAAATGACTATATCATCATATTTATTCTTTCACTTTGGTAACAAAACCCTCAGGCATGGGTTCACTTGACATTGAATTCTGCTGTTTGGATTTGTGCTGTCCAACCCAGAGGCCATTTGCCACACGTGACTATTGAGCATTCGAAATGTGGCCAGTCCAAACTGAAATGGGCTGCAAGTGCAAAATAGGCACTGGATTTCAAAGACTTAATATGATCAAAAAAAATAGGTCTATAAGAATTTTTATATTGATTTCACGTTGAATGACAGTATTTGGGATATATTGGGGTAAACAGAATGTATTACTAAAATTAGTTTTACTTTTTAAAATGTGACCATTAGAAAATTTATAATTGGGCTGGGCACAGTGGCTCACACCTGTAATCCCAGCACTTTGGAAGGTCAAGGCAGGCAGATTGATTGAGTTCAGGAGTTCGAGACCAGCATGGGCAACTTGGCGAAACTGCCTCTTCACAAAAAAATACAAAAATTAGCCGGGTGTGGTGGCATGTGTTCGTAGTTCCAGCTACTCAGGAGGCTGAGGTATGAGAATCGCTTGAACCCGGGAGGAGGAGGTTGCAGTGAGCCCAGATTGCGCCACTACACTCCAGCCCGGACGACACAGAGAGATCGTCTCAAAAAAAAAAAAAAAAAGAAATTTAAAAGTGTATACATGGCTCACGTTATCTTCTATTGGACAGTGCTGGTATAGAACTTAGTTTTCTTACCATTCTAAGTCTCTACATTCAAACAAGGAAGACCAACATGTTTGCCATGCTCACCTTCCTTGCACAGTCAACCCATTTTTCCCAGGCTGCAAGATAAGCAAGAGCAGAGCTTTACTTCTCGCTCATTATTCATTCCAAAACTCCTGAGAAAGGAGGTGAGCATGCATAGGACTTTCCTCAGTCACTCACCAGCTCTTTGACTAACAGCTGCGTGATCTGGAGAAATCCACTTCCCTGGGCTCCATATTCATCATTCATAAACTTGGCAGGTGCTTTCTAAGAGTCCTTCTACATTTTATGTTAGATGTAAAATGCTAGACTTAACCTCAGTTTTTCATATTGCACCTTGACTGGGACAAACTTAATGATTTGTGTCATAATTAAGATGCAGTAACAAAAAGTTGAGATTTTTGTAGTCAACTTTCCAATATTAGGCAGAAGTTTTCTGATTATCTTATAATATTTTTCTTCTTTTAAGTTTGGGGTTATCAAATCTAAGCAGCAGAAGAACCCTTAGTATATATTAATTTATAGTAAACTCTTATCTGGTTTGTGTAATCCCCCTAGGGGAGCAATTTAGTAATGTCTTTCAGGAACTGCAGAGGTCACCTCCCATGATCCCATAGTCTCCTTCTTGGAATCTTCCATAAGGAAATTATTAGAAATTTAAACAAAGATAAACACAGAGAGTTAATGAGCCAGGCTACTTAATAAAGCAAAATAATAATAATAATAATAGTAATAATTGGAAAGAGCCAGATGTCTAGTAACAGGTAAATGGCTAGATAGATAGGCAGATGATAGATAGATACACAGATAGATACATGCGTAGACAGACAAGTAGACAGATGATAGATAAACAGATAGGTAGATAGTTAGATGGACAGATAAAGTAAATCCATACAATAAAATGTTATTACAGTATTACCAATGATTTTTAAAAGCTGCTTCACAACAGGGGAAATGCTCCTGGCATATATTTTCAAAATCAGGCTGGAAGACAATTCTTCAAAATCTGAACAGCCGTCATCCCTAGGGAGGGGCCTTTATGGGTGATTTTTATTTTCACAGGCTTTTCTGTATATTTTCCAAATTCTTTAATAATTCCAATTACTTTAACAATCAAAAAAAAAGTGACTTTTTTTTTTTTTTTTAGATGGAGTCTCTGTTTCCCAGGCTGGAGTGTAGTGGCACAATCTCAGCTCACTGCAACCTCTGCCTCAGCCTCCCGAGTAGCTGGGATCACAGGTGCACACCCAGCTAATTTTTTTATATTTTTGATAGAGATGGGGCTTCACCATGTTGACCAGGCTGGTCTCGAACTACTGACATTAAGTGATCCACCCATTTTGGCCTCCCAAAGTGCTGGTATTACAGGTGTGAGCCACCGCGCCTCGCCTTGAAAAAGGACCCATCATGCTTTTCTCAGCCCTGCGGTGCTGAAGGCTTTCTTTGCTCCTGTGGTGGATTCGTAGCTGAAGTGGAGACTCTAGCAACTCACTGGCCCTTGAACAGGACCCAGCGCATTGTGTTGTTCAACAAAGCTTTGGTTCATGATCAAATGAAGACCTTAGAGAGAAAAAAATAAAACATGAAGAACCAAGTAAAATAATTTTTATTTTCAAATGAATGCTGCAGAAAATAATTTTTTTTTTTTTTGAGACAGAGTCTCATTGTGTCACCCAGGCTGAAGTACAGCGGCATAATCTCAGCTCACTGCAACCTCCGCCTCCTGGGTTCAGCTGATTCTCCTGCCTCAGCCTCTGAGTAGCTGGGACTACAGATACACACCACCATGCCCGGTTAATTTTTGTATTTTTAGTAGAGATGAGTTTTCACCACATTGGCCAGGCTGGTCTCGAACTCCTGTGCTAAAGTGATCCACACGTCTTGGCCTCCCAAAGTGCTGAGATTATAAGTGTGAGCCACCACGCCAACCCTGAATGCTACAGAAAATAATTGTGATGAATGGAGAGGAAGAGTGATCACTGGAGCTTGGTGGAAATGGAAATATTTATGGGGGACACCTCTACTCATCTGCACAGGCTGCCATAACAAAATATCACAGGCAGGGTAACTTAAGCCACAAAAATTTATGTTCTCACACTTCTCGAGGCTGGAAGTCCGCGTTCGTGGTGTACCTTTGATTTCTTCTGAGGTGTCTTTTCTTGGCTTTCCTGATCTGTCCAACTGCATCCCTGGTGTCTCTCTGTGTGTCCAAATTTCCTCTTTTTATAAAGATACCAGTCAGATTGGATTAGAGCACGGCCTAACGGCTGCATTTTAATTAATCACTCCCTTACAGGCCCTATCTCCAAATGCAGTCACATTCTGAGATACTGGGCGTTAGGGCGTCAGTATGTGAACTTGGTGGGACACAATTTAGCCCTTAACACCACCCATCCCAAGCGAGTCCCCCTGAGAGGCTGAGCGGCAAGGAAGCTGGGCAGATGATTATTCATCAACTGACAGCAAGTGCCGGTTGAGAGATGCTCATGGAACTGAGGAGGAGAGGCATTAATTCCCTGGCATTTCCAGCCAAAAGCCACGGACTTCATGCCTGAGAAGGTAAGTACGGGCAACTGCAGCTGAGACAGCAGTCAAAGATTTTTATCTGGAGCCCAGAGGTCCCTGTAGAGATGTTTTTGGAGGAAAAGTGGGGTACCAAGTTAGAAGAGTCAGAATGCGAGACATTCTTTCATCCTTGGCTGAGAAATTCGACTTGACCCTATAGATAGTGGGGAATCATTAGACACTATTTATATAATACTTGCATAACTTCCCTCTCAACTTCCCTGATTTTTGTTTTGCTTTGTTTTGTTTTTAACTCCAAGGACTAAAAGTGACTGTTCTATGTGAGACTATGGAAGTGTTGCTTATGAATACAGAGCATTTAAATAAAGATAGTCTTGGCAATCAAGTCTTGGGGTTGAAATAAAAGATAGCCTTTGTTCTGCTAAATAAAAATATCACAAAATTGACATAATCACTGCTCTGCTTCACTGTGCCCACACAGCCAAAGCAAACAGTCAAGTCCGTTATCCACATAATTGTGTTTTATTTATGGAGATTTTGACTTCACTGTAGGATGCCTACCTAGTCTTGCTCTCTTCTAGAAAATAATTAAATCCTGAGCCATCTAAATGCCAGAGGTAAAATGAACGTTCTTTCCAGAGTTTTCTTCTTTAAAATATGGAGTTCTCATATTGTACAGACTGTCAATTCTTTCTTAACTTTTGACTTCTTCCGTTACCCCTAAGAGTTTCCAAGTTCCCCACCAAAGATCCCGAGAGGAAGTTAGTGACAAGAAAGCTGTCAGCGGGCTGTGATGGAGCCTGCCTTTCCTATTGAAATAGAGATTTTAGGTCAGGGAACCAAACAAAAAAACCAAAATAAAACAAACTCATCGAAATGCAGGTCCCTAAATTGAGACTAACACTCCTTAACTTTTAATTTAAAAGAGAAATGGAACAGAATGCCATTGGCTTCCCAGAAAAAGTGGCGCTGTTCCCTACTTAAGCAAAAGAGATTTAATTTGCCTTCTATTTTAAGACTTGGCCCCATCTTCTGTCCCTACCCTTGTTGTCCTGTTACCTCATCTGTCTTCCAGATTAACGTTTTTATCTTTGGAAGCCACCTTAATTCCTTTTTGGAACAAGACACAAATACAGACACACGTACCCCGACAAATAACACTTGAGGGCCCTTGTTGATGGTTGCCACGAAGGCTTTTCTTCTTTTCCCCATTTTGTCTCCTGAAAGACTGGAGTGTGGGAAGGGAAACATCCCAGTCTTAATCATCTATATTTTTAACTGGGTGCTGGTGAAGGTGAAGTTCAGAAAGCATCCCACAGAGGGTCTATTATCTGCACCCTGGATAGTTACTATGTGTTTGTGTCCCCCCTCCCCCGAATTCATACGTAGGAGCCCTAACCCCCAATGTGGAATTAGGAGGTGCGGCCTTTGGGAGATAATTAAGTTTAGATGAGGTTAGGAAAGTGGGGCCCCCAAGAGGGAATTAGTGCCCTTATAAAAAGAGGAAGACAAACCAGAGCTTCCTCTTTCTGCCATGTGAGGATATGTTGAGAAGGAGGCTGTCTGCTGGCCAGGAAGAGCGCCCTCACCAGAAACACAATCTGCCCATACCTTGGTTTCAGACTTCCCAGCCTCCAGAACTGTAAGAAATAAATATCTGTTGTTTACGCTAGCCAGTCTATGGCATTTTGTTATAACAGCCCTAGCAGGCTTAAGACCTGCAGGGATTGCATCAGCCCAGCCTTGATGGTAAAGCAGCAAACCTCTGAGGAGTCTTCCCTCTGAGCCACCTGGCAAGTCATGTGCATGGGCACAACAGCACTAATGCATTTCCGTCAGCTCTCTGCTGAGTGCCTGAACTGGTGTAGCCTTGGCCAGCCTTGAGGATTCCAGAGCCTTGGCTTAGTAGTTTCTTTCTCCCTTATGAGAACTGGAAGCACCAGTCTTTGTGTCTCTGATGCTCACCCCAGAGTTTCTTACACTTGTGACATGTGGTGGAGCTTCACAGAGTAACAATTTTCTCCTGTGGATTCTCTTGGGAGCTGGCCTTTTCTCTTGCAGCTAATGTGATAGTTTCCATAAAATTTCTCGATGTGCCATCTCTCTAAATTTATGGTTAATTTCCTTTTTTTTCTATCTCATTCAATGAAAAGCAATCACAATAAATTACACCTTGCATTTTTTAGTTGGGCAGACACTCCAAGTTGACAACAATATGTTAATTACAGAAGCTTGTCCTGTTCATCTAAATGAAGACGAGTGAGACTTAATTGCCTGAATTGGGGAGATGGGGGTGATACTAAAACCTGTGTCATTGCCAAGATATTTGCAGCCTAATAAGCAAGCTGATCATGTTTCCCTGAAGCAATTTACACAGTGCAGTGGAGCAGAATTACATAATTATTTTGAAATTAATCTATATGAAAACCTACATAAACTAGCTTGACATTTGGATTGTGATCAAAACACAATTTGACGTTTCCTCTCTCTGTCTTCAAATTTTATCCAGTGAAGGTGATCTTCACTGGCACCTGCATCACTCAGGCCTTTCTGCAATCTCTTGAAGACCCACACATAGTCTCAATTCAGTAAAAGGAATGTCTTCCCTCCCTCCCCAGGGTGGAACTAGTTTTGGGTGGGAACCCTGATCAATTCTTCTGATCTTTACTCTCTTCCTGACTGCTGGCCAGGTAGAGGGTCAAAGGATGTTGGACAAAGACAAGCAGAGGCACAAGACGGTACCTATTGCAATGGGGCATCCCAGGTTGGGCCCTGTGCCCATGCTTGGCAGACTGTTAAGGCTGATGCTCTTGCAGGACCCTTTCAGAAATCCCCTGCTGGCCCCTCTCCCCTGTGAAGGGGAGTTCCCTTGATGGAGCAAATACATCCTAATCCCCAGTAGCCCCTTCATCAACCTGAGACACTCTCCAGCTTGGGGCCTCCTGGACCAGACCTATCTTGGTGTCTGTCTTAGTCCATTCCGGTTGCTATTAACACAATACCACAGAGCAGATAATTTATCAGCAATAATATATATCCGACAATTTTGAAGGCTGCAAAGTCCAAGATCAAGGCCCTAGTGGGTTTATTTCTGGTGGGGGTGTCCTCTGCTTCCAAGATAGCACCTTGTTTCTGCATCCTTTGGAGGGGATGGATGTTGTGTCCCCTGGTAGAAGGGCTGAAGGGCAAAAAGGGGGCCTAACTAGTTCCCTCAGCCCTTTTATAAGGCACTGATCACATCCTTGAGGGCTGGAGCCTTATGGCCTAATCACCTCCTAAAGGCACTACCTCTCTCAATATTGTTGCATTGGGGATGAGGTTTCAATGTGAATTTGGAGGCATACAAATAGTCAAACCATAGTAGCCCCACAGCTGCCTTCCTGCTCTCACAGATGTGGGGAGCAGGGAACCCCCAGTCCAGCAGCTCCCTAGCACCTCCAAAACACTTAGTCCTCTCTGGCCTTCAGATTTTTTTCACAGCACATAGGCCCCAGTCCGTGGAGCCAGAAGCCAGCCCTTGGGGTCTCCCAATGGCACTAACACGTTGTCAAAGCTCTCAAAGTTCCTCTGGAAATCTTCCTGGATTACACTCTGGGGAGGGGTAGGCAGGAGCCACAGCAGAACCCTGTGTTGCACTATCATGGCTCACTGAAGTATTGAACTCCTGGGTTCAAGCCATCCTCTGCCTCAGCCTCTCAGTAGCTGGGACTACAGATGTGTGCTATTGAGAACTAAGTCTCTAAACGTAGGATTTCAGATGACAGCTATAGTCTGGTAAGGGAGAGTTCCTTCACAGCAGCCCTTTCCACGTCTGCACAGAGCCAGGCGTGGAGGCTCACACCTGTAACCCTAGCACTTTGGGAAGCCAAAGCAGGAGGATCCCTGTTCTGTATCCTGCTTTGACTTCCTTATCATCTTTCCCTGGTAACACAGATCCTTCTCATTTGTCTAATAGCTGGTTGTATTTCTTTGTTGGTTAACATATTTATCAATTCCCTATTGAAGGCTTTGAAGCATTATCGTTTCTACAAGTGATATGGTTTGGCTGGGTCCCCACCCAAATTTCCCCTTGAATTGTGGCTCCCATAATTCCCACATTTGTGGGAAGGACCCGGCAGGAGATGATTGAATCATGGTGGGGGGGTCCTCATACTGTTCTTCTGGTAGTGAAAAAGTCTCACGAGATCTGATGGTTTTATAAGGCAAAACTCCTTTCTCTAGGTTCTCAGTCTCTCTCCTCCCTGCCACCCTTGCCTTCCGCCATGATTGTGAGGCCTCCACATGCACTTGGAAATGTGAGTCCATTAAACCTCTTTTTCTTTATAAGAGTCTGACATGTCTTTATCAGCAGCATGAAAACAAACTGATAGCAACAAGTCAATCTTTTTTTTTTTTTTTTTTTGAGACAGCGCCTCACTCTGTTACTCATACTAGAATGCGGTCGCAGGATCACAATCACGGCTCACTGCAGCCTCAACCTCCCAGGCTCAAGCAATCTTCTCATCCCAGCCTCCCAGATAACTAGGACTACAAGCACAGGCCACCATGCCTGGCTAATTTCTTGTGCTTTGGATAGAGCAAGAGTTAACATCTGAGAAGATAAAAGTAGAATCTGAAAGGAGGGAAGCAGCAGAGAGGCTGGAAGTGTGGCAGGGCCAGGGCGTGGTTGGGTTTGGAGTGGGAGACGTGTGGAGACAGGTTTGGGAACAGCCTCAGTTTGGGAGAAGTTGGAAGCTGGGAGAATTTAGAAGCAGGTTTCTGAAGGGCTGCAGGCCATTTATGCTTTTTTGCTTATTTCTTTTTGAACTTTCTCTTAGGTTTGGGAGTTTGCCAAAGGAATGTGCTCTGCAAATAAGTCAACAAATAGTTCCTGAAGATCTGCTTTATGAAAAGCCCAAATTGTCTTTGAAGAGCATGCATTGTTTAAAAACATTTAATTGTGGTAAAACATACATAACATGAAATTTACCATCAACTATTTGTTAAGCAATATTTTAAATGATGCATAATAGATGTACACAGTTTCAGGGCTGCCATCAACCACTTTTAAATGCACAGTTCGGTCGTGTTAAGTATATTCACACTGTTATACAACCAATCTCCAAAACATTTGCATAACCATTAAACAACGGTTTCCATTTCCCTCTCCCTGGACCTTGGCAACCACCCTTCTACCGTCTGTTTCTATGAGTTTGATTACTTTAGATACCTCACGGAAGTGGGATCATTCAGTCATTGTCTTTGGGTGGCAGAACAAGCATTTTTAAGTCTTGCTGTGTGTCCATCACTGTGTGTGACTCTGAAATAGAAAAGGAGGGAGAGTTTTAAAATGGATCATTTTTTCACTGCCACTGTGATCAGCAGAACTAGGGAAAAGGCAGACCTTGGCTATGACCTCTCACATTGCCCCAGTCCACGGTATGAGTTCCTTACCCAAACTTCTATTCTGGCCCTAACTTTCCCCCCTGACCCCATCCAATGCTGTCTGCACCAGCTGTCATATTGGACTCTGGGACAAATTAATTCACAGGAAACTGCTAACAGCCGACAGAGTAATAAGTCAGATTGTGTGTTTCAACATAAAGAACTAAATCTCTTTTAAAAAAAAAAATATAGAAAAGGGGTCTCACTATGTTGCCCAGGCTGGTCTCAAACTCCTGGGCTTAAGCAATCCTCCTGCCTCAGCCTCCCGAGTAGCTATGGTTGTGTCCCAACAAGAACTAAACCTCTGAAGCCGGAACTTCAGATGACAGCCGTAGCCTGGTAAGGGAGAGCCTCTTCACAGCAGGCCTTTAGGTGTCTGCACAAAGCTACTGGGTTTCTCTCTGACCATCACGGTAAGCCTGTGGCCTTCAGGTCCAAAACACTTTGCCTTACAGGTGCATCCTAACAAGAATTCATCCCACTGAAGCCTCCATCAACTGGCTGAGCCCTCAACTGGCAGTGCTGTGACATGCTGTCCCCCTGCTGTGCTGGAGTACAGCCTCTGTGACCTGCCTCTGCCACAAGCAAAGTCCTAAAGGAAACTAGGTAAACTGGACTGACTTGGGAAAACCATTTATGACACCAGGTAAAAGACCTTGGAATGCCAGGCCCTTCCAGGCCATTGATATAGGGGCCTACTTCCTGTCTTAGTTCAGGTTCTAGAAACAGAGCCTAAGACAGGGATTCCAGGGCAGGTGATTTCTCCAGGGATTGCCCTTCAGGAAAAAAACTCCATGAGCATTAGGGAAGGACGGGCTAAGCAAGGATGGGTCTTGGGTAAAGCAGAGCTGTGACCTGAGGCCCAAGGGCCACTGGGGCATTTCCACAGGGAAGTCACACCGTCCTTCGGTGGAGGGGGCTGGCCTTTGTGCCTCCTCATCAGTCAGCCTCTGGCTGCAGTAGTGGGGCTAACCTCCCAGGTCACAGCAGCTTGGGACGAGGTCCCTGCCTGCTGAAAGGATCTGGCTTGTTCTTTTTCAGAGGAACGTAACATCTGCATGACTCATACGTGCAAACCACCCGCACGCTAGGAATCTGAAGTGGTTGCTCCTAGAAACAGAAATAAACGACCATCCAGTGATGAAGAGTTTACCCCAGCCAAAAGACAGCTCCAGGGAAGAACTTTCCAGTGTGAGAACCGAGGTTGTGGTTTAAGGTAACTAATGATTTACATAAAGGCACCTTCCATATTATCTGCTATTTGGTGAAATACGGACACAGTGCTTTTTGAGAGGTAGAGAAAAATAAGTCAGTACGCAGGCTTACTGCCTGAAATCCCCAGCACCATAAAAGTCCCTCTGATAAGAATCGGCACCAGATAGGCATTGAAATATTTAGCATCTTCTGAGATGTAATTACTGCTCCGCTGTGTGCATCTGTGTTTGCTGTCCCCTCCGAATGGAACAGGATGCGATTTCACTGACTTGGCAGATTGATCCACCTGGCTTTTGAGCAGTTGGTCATTTTTCAGTCTGGTGATGAATGCCTTTCCCCAAACCCCCAGCATATAGGCAGGCACCCTCCACCTCCAGCTCCCAAATCCAAGAGAAAAACTCAAAGAGAATTCAACCAAGGGTGGATGGCTTTTCTGTCAGTTACCTGCTTTCTGATCCTTCCAGAACCTACAACGGCCAGTCGGCTGTGACATTAGGGGGTAGATCAGGCATCTATAAATGACATATGACTAAGAAGCAGAGGGATACCAGCTGCTTATTGACAAAGTGGGTGGCTCTCGGTGAGGCATGGAAGGACAGAACTGGCCCAGACCAGCTGGGAGGCTTTGGCACATAAAACAGAGCCTGCTGGGTTAAGGCACTGCCATTGCCATCCTGTGAAACTTGAATCTGACCTTCTACCCAACAAGCTATCTCACATGGGTTTCTCCTTGGTTTCTTGCAGGATTTAAACTCATCAAGGTAGCACTGATTTCAAGGAAGTAGCTTTTCTGTTTCTTTATAGCTGAATACTGTGTCAACTAGTGGTTTGCCCAACCCAAAAACTCAGGGTGATGAGACTATGCCCTTTAGGGTGGGATGCACTCTTCAAATTCCTGCATCCTGTGGGCAGGTGGGCTTCAGTCCCAAGGATTTAGCCTCTATGGGGTGAAAATCTCATGCTGGGGCCAGCAAAATGTCCAGTTGCCCTCATCACATGAAAAACGTACCTCCTCCTCTACTAAAGTTCACTGTTAACTCTGCCCCAGGGCCCCAACAGTGCTAACACCAGCCCCCTCCACTGGTGTAGAAGGGGGTGTCGTAGGTGCTGGCTGGGATGTGGAGATCAGCCAGCTCAGGAGGCTTCACACTGGCTTTGGTTTACAGTCTTCAAATAAAAGTCAAATATAAACATGAGGCAGCTCAGGTCAGTGCAGAGGGGAGACCTGACTCCTGCCCACTTGCCCACTCCCATCCAAAGGCCTCCAGGGAGCTCCAGGGGTGCCCCTGGAATCCCTGGAGCACTTTGGAAAGCACCGAGCCAATGCAACCCCTCCTTCTGCACATGAAGAGACTCGGACCTAAAAGGGAAAGCCATGGTGGGGGCTGAGTCCTTCTCATCACCCTATGCAGTTGGCCTTCTGGCCTGCAGGCTTCAGAAGGCTCCTATTGGAGCCCTGCCCCTTCCCCAGGTCAAGTCCTCTCTCCGGTCACTGCTCTGCACCAAGTGCCAGGCCTGGTTTTTATTGTTCTCAGACTCAGGCCTTGCCTTTCATCTCCATAAAGCTGAGGCCCCCGCAAGCCCCTGTCTCCACCTGTGTGTGTTCTGCCAGGGAGGCACCTGGGCTGGGGCAGCGATTATTTACCTTGTTGAGGCAAAGGACAAGCGTGACTTCCTTTGTTTGATGTTGCTACGTTATTAGAAAAAATAAAACCACAAGCCTGACAAAGAGGTTTCAGATATGACTGGATGGCACCATCTCCCAGGGTCATGGGGGTTGAGGCCAGGGCCCAGATGGGGGATGAGAACCACCAGGACACAAAGACAGCAGACTCTGTGATGATGACACAGAAAAATGACAAGGGAATGACATCACTCTCCTGGAATCTTCAGAGTCCACCTGCCTCCCTAACGAGGCATTTCTTAACGCCTGAAATGGCTAAGGCCTCACTCCGCTGAGTCCTTCCTTTTCTTATGTCCTGTGCTCTACCTCTGCTTCTCGCCCTTTGCCCTCTATCACTTATTTCTCCTCTCCCCGCTTCTCGTACCCACTCCTTCTCTCTGTATCTGGCCTCCACATGTCTATTCTCTGCCTTCGCATGCTGGCTCTCTTTTTCTTCCGTGCTTCTATCCTGCCCTCCTTTCTGTGTCTCCTTTAGCTATGTGCATAAACATACTTAACTTGCACACAAGCACATACAATGCAGGTATGCACATGCATACACAATCCCACACAAGTTCATACTCAGAGAACCACATACAACCACACACAGGAGCATGCGCACATGCTTGCCCCCACACACAATGCATGTGTGCACACACACGATCATCCACAATCATGTATAGTCCCACATAGACAATCGCATACAGCCTGTGCTCACACAGTCACACACACATACACACACACACACATTCTCTCTCTCTCTCTCTTTCTGTCTGTCTCTCTCTCACCCATCTCTCTCTAGACCTGCTAAATAAACTCAGAAGAGACCTGCTTTTAACCCACAGGCTTGATGACACCTCTTTGTACTAAAGTGATCAGCAACCACAGGAGTGTCTCAGCTAATCAAATAAGTCCAGGGCCAATAAGTTAGGAGTCCTCTTGCGTAAGTTAGGAGTTCCAGGCACGGCACCCCCTGGAAAGGAGCCTCCTGTCTCAGTCATTTAGTTAGGAGTCCTCTCGCGTAAGTTAGGAGTTCCAGGCACGGCACCCCCTGGAAAGGAGCCTCCTGTCTCAGTCATTTGACTAGGTGGTGACCTCAGCAGCTGCAGCTAGACTGCTAAGAAATGGGACTCCCCACACTCCTTTTGCAGACGGTTGTGGTTAGGGTTTGGAGCCCGACTTTGGTTCACATCTTCAGAGAGTGGGTTTAGAAAGGAAGCGCTATTTTGAGAAGGGAGATCATAATCGCAATGGCTTTTTTGATTGGTGTCTGCAGTCTGGCCTAAAGGGTTCCTCGGGAGAGATGCAGGGTTTACTACTTAAGTTGAAAGCGGGCTGGTAGGTCTGCCAGGTCAAAGAACAGAAACTAAGAGATCCTGAGTTTTCATCGTGTCCCTGCTTCTACAAATCAGCTGCTTGACGCAAGAGTCAATTGACTTCTCATGGCCTCCACTGACCTAATCTCGCCCTGCTGGTAGCTCAGTGGTCCATTTCCTAACTAAAAACGTTGTGCAGAAAATTACTGATCAAGGTTGAAAAGTAACAAACCGGAAGCTGCAAAATATTCTGATTTCTTTTTAATGTATTTGAGGCAAACATAATTGTTTAGGATCCCCTGTTAGATGGTAGCTTGAGGACATTTACTGTGAAGACAAGTAGAGTTGCAACTAAAGTGACATGATGCCCGAGCACTTTAGCAGGAAAAGGAGTCTGATAAGATTAAGGAAAGTAGGACAGCATATGTAAAATTGGGACCTTTCCAGAAAATCTGCAATATGTGGTAGTTTTCTGATATTCAGTCATTGCCAAGGGCAATGATGTAGTATTGGATAATAATTAGTCCTCAAAATAAGTTCTCCCACATATCACAAAAATGTTAAAGTTTAATGTATTCTGTGTAAGCAGAATGGAATATGTAAGAACATAATCTTTATATATATGAAGAAATATATATGGAGACAAATATAGAGATATATATGGAGTTATGGTATATATGATTTAGACAGAATTTAATCTTCCTACGGGTTAAAAATGTTCATCTGGCCGGGTGTGGTGGTTCACACCTGTAATCCCAGTGCTTTGGGAGGCTGAGGCGGGATCACTGGAGACCAAGGGTTCAAGACCAGCCTGGGCAACATAGCAAGATCTCCATGTCTACATAAAAAATTAACTGAGAGAGGTGGCGCACACCTGTAAGGCTCAGGTGAGAGGATCGCTTGAGCCCAGGAGTTTGAGGCTGCCATGAGCTGCATTGCACCACTGGACTCCAGCCTGGATGACAAAATGACGCTCAGTCTCAGAAAACAAAAAAACAAAAAACAAAACAACATAAAAAACAAGTTTATCTTACAAAATGTTTAAAATAAAAAATGTTTTGGGTCCTAAACAGGCAAACCCTCATCTCTGTGGAAAAACTCAGATATCACCATGGCATATTTTGCAAGAGTCCCAAGAAGCAGAGATTTCCTCACATGCAGTTCAAAAGCAATTCTCAAGCGCCTAGTAGCTGTGGGGAATTGGTTGCTTTTATATCTTCGAGGACACACCAATCTACACTAGGGCAGGACATTAGTTGTCTCTTGCTACTGCAACAAATTACAACAAGCTTAGTGGTTTAAAACAACACACATGTATTATCTTACAGTTCTATAGGTCAGAAGTATAAAAATAGGTCCCACTGGGCTAAAATCAAGGTGTTAGCAGGACTGTGTTTCTTTCTGGAATTTCTAGGAAAGAAATTAGAAATTGTTCCCTTGTCTTTTTGAGCTTCCAGAAGCCCCTCACATTCCTTGGCTCATGGCCCCTTCCTCCATCTGCAAAGCCATCAACGGCAGGTAAAGTCCTTCTCATGTTACATCCGTCTGACCCACAGTCATGTTTTCCTCTCTCCACAGCTGGGAAAGTTCCTCTCTTTTTAAGGTTACATAGGATTAGAGTGGGCTCACTGGGTAATTGAGGATAGTCTCTCCATCTCACAGTCCTTAAAATTAATTATATTTGGGCTGGCAAGGTGTGGCTCATGCCTGTAATCTCAACACTTTGGGAGGCCAAGGTAGGTGGATCATGAAGTCTCCTAAAAATACAAAAATTCGCTTGGCATGGTGGCACGCGCCTATAGTCTCAGCTACTTGGGAGGCTGAGGCAGGAGAATCGCTTGAATCCAGGAGGCAGAGGTTGCAGCGAGCCAAGATCGCGCCACTGCACTCTAGCCTGGTGACAGAGTGAGACTCTTGTCTCCAAAAAAAAAAAAAAATTAATCATATTTGCAAAATTCCTTTTGCCATGTAAGGTAACATATTCACAAGTTCCAGACACTGGGGGGGGGGGGGGCATCATCCTGGTGCCAACCACAGTCAAGTAGAGGCCAGGATCCCAGACTTGGAATTATCAGAGGTCAATGTAAGTGCTCAATTAAGCAATGGAGCAAACTATTGCACAACTAGAGTAGGGCACAAAAGCATGACACACAGTCCTAGGACAAAGCCATTTGCAGTGCCCTGGGGGAAGCAGGGCACAGAGAGAGCTCAGCACATGTCAGAGCACATCATGAACTACCAGCTTCAGAGAAAATAGCTACCTGATCAGTACATTGGGTCTGACATCGCTGAGCAAAGCTCTAGGGCGCATTTCAGGAGACTTGGGCTCTAGCACAGTGATGGTAAGGGAGGAGAAAACAAAGATGATCGAAACCCTTGAGTCCCCAGATTCTAGTTATTTATGACTTAGTGAAGGCATCAAGCACGTGCATAACTCAGATACAGGCAGAATGAAAACAGCTACCCCTTCAGGAGGATTGGGCTATAGGACTCGTGCCTATGGTTCATCCAGGTTTTGGGATAGGTCAGTCAAACTGAAAGGCCAAGAACATCCCCTAAATCTGCCTAACTTCACTCTAATAATCCATTATTGTTCTATCTTACACGAATTCCTTTAATCTTATTTTTTAAAACCTAATACAATTGTATAGGCCTTTTAGACCCTGAAAGCATGCACAGCAGATGTGGTACTTTTTTTTTTCCTAATGACATAGAAGTTTGTGAAATGCCTCTTGTCTTTTTTCCCGCTAGGGATGCTGATGGACTGGCTATCTGACTCCCCAGGATAAAAGCAGTGAGTCACCTGTTTTTCTGAGCTTAGTGTTGGCAAATGTGGCTAATACCCAACTGTCCAGGTGTTCATGAGGGGCTTACGATCTTCTTAGCAGTGTGCTTATTCACCACGTTGGAACAAGATTTTTCAACATGGAGTTGTTGCAGAGTTTTTGGTGTTTTGCTTTGGCATATTCAAATGGATGTAACAATATACAAGAATATAAAAGTAAAGGCATAGTGAATAGTCTGTGGGGGGGAAGGTGAGTGGGAGACGAAGTATGAGGAGCATGGAAATATCAAAATCCCTACCTTACAGACAGAGAATCAAGAGTTGATATGGATGATTGATGGCACAAAAAAAAACAGGGGTCTGGGCATGCGTTTGAAGTTGCAGAGAGAACTGACGGAGGAACTCAGGGTAGTGCATTTAGCAGGGAGAAAGGAGAGGAGAGAAGGTGATGGGGAGGAGGGTGAAGTGGCTGGCGGGCTGCAGGGTGGTGGGAGGTGGGGGCTCAGAGCCAAAGTCACACCTCTCAGGACAAGAAGTCAAAGACAATGCCTAAAGGTGGTGAACTAAGAAGCAGTGGCATAAGCATGTTAGGGAAAGATAGAGAAATAACCACCAGAAACAAACAAATAAAAGTGATTAAATGCATTTAGCTCAGGGAGCAGGGCTGGGGTCGAAGAGGACTGTGCAGAGGTTAGCTGCTATTCAGTGAAAAGCCCTTCTAACCCAACTGATTTTCTAAAAGCCAATGCATATGTATTAGCTGATGAAAAAATGTTGAGCAAGAAGAGTCCTTTTATTTTCACCATATTTTACTCTTTCAAAGAGGTTTAATTCTTTTTTTGATAAAATGAGTTATAAATGTTAGCTACATATATAGGGTAGGTATCATATGCTGCGTGCATGTGTGTAAATGTTAATTACTGCACTGAGGTTTTATTCTTTCCCAACATCTTATTGTGAAAATATTTAAACAAAAGAAAGTTGAAAGGATTTTACAATAAACACCCATATACCCACTGCCTAGATTCTACCACTACTATTTCATTACGCTTGCTTCGTTACCTATCTGACCATCTATCTATTCCTCCATCTGTGAGCTCATCTTTGCTTTTTGATCTATTTATTACATTGATGTTTTTATTATGGTAAAAAAAAAACACACATAGCATAAAATTTACCATCTTAGCCATTTTCAAGTAGACAGCTCAATAGTGTTAAATAGATTCACATTGTTGTGAAACAGATCACCAAAACTTTTTCATCTTGCAAATCTCAAAGTTTACATCCATTAAGCAAAATCCCTTTTTCCTTCCCCTCTCCCCACAGCCCCTGGTAACCACCATTCAACTTTCTGTTTCTATAAATTTGACTACGTTAGATACCTCATGTAAGTGGAATCATATGGTATTTGCCTTTTTGTGACTGGTTTTTGTCACTTAGCACAATGTCCTTGAGGTTTATCCATGTTGTCTCAAATGAGAAGATGTCTTTCTTTCTTAAAGTCTGAATAACATATATGAAGATACCAAATTTTCTTCATTCATCTGTCAGTAGACATTTGAGCTGCTTCAATATCTTGGCTCTTGTGAATAATGGGTGTGCATATATCTCTTTGAGATCCTGTTTTCAGTTCTTTTCTATATATAGAAATTCTTTTCTATATATATAAAATTCTTTTCTATATATATAAAAGTGAACATGGGTGTGCATATATCTTTTTTCTATATATAGAAATTCTTGTCTATATATATAAAACTCTTTTCTCTATATATAAAACTGAACATGGGTGTGCATATATCTCTTTGAGATCCTGTTTGCAATTCTTTTCTATATATACTCTAAAGTGGGATTGCTGGATCATATAGCAGTTTAGTTTTTTTGAGGAATGTTCATACTGTTTCCCACTTTTTTTTTAAAGTAGCCATTCTAGTGAGTGTAAAGTGATTATTACAATGATTTTTTTAAAGTTCATGTTAATCTTCTTCTAGGTAACTGAGCAAATAGAGTTCCCAGGAGAAATTGCAATGCTGATGACTAGCTTAGGCTGTACTTTCCTTAGAAGTGGATGATTTGTCACGGAGCTTTCAGAGCAAACCAGGGATGAAGGAATTTCTCTTCATGGTAAATTTCATTCTTATTTCCTTGGTTAAATCATGTCACTTCATAGGCTAGTTTAAAAGACTACAGGTTAGTCAACATTGCAGGTGCTAAAAGAACTGTAATTCTATGTGTTAGTGGTCAGATTATGAGCCATATTTAATATGTTGAATTTCTGATTGATTCTAAACTAGTGGGTACTTTGCAGTGTCTATGCCAGATTAAGGGTTTGTTCTCTAGTTGAAAACATCTTTGAGGTGAAAGACATATTGGTTTTTGAGCCAAAGTTACCTCTTCAGGCTTCTGGAACTTTGACTCAATTTTTCTTGTATGGAAATGTTCGTCCTTTTGCTTGACAGAAAGGCATTCTCTTTTTGTTTCTGTTTCTGTGCAGGAGCCTGGAGATCACCTTTTTAATTAGCTCAGGAAGAACCCAGGGACAGGAGTACACTCTGCTTTAGCGGTATTATTGTAGATGGAGCTAGTGCTAAACATGACCTTGGGGTATTTGTGAAGCTAGTGAGAAGATTAGCAAACAGAAACCTTAAGAACAATTAATCCTTTTCTGCGTAGCACCATGGTAGTTGCTCTGTAAAGACAATTCTCAAAACAGACTTCCTAGTCACTTTCAGTATTGTGCTTGCATTCGGGGGTGGACTGAAAGGCTGAAGCTGAGCAAGTGCGTGGGAAAGCAGGTGATTACTGCTCCCCAAATACCGTGTGATACATTCAGTCACCCCTGACAAATCAGTAACCAATTAATCCCACCATAATTGGTTGACCCTTGGCTAATCCTGTTTCTGGATCATATTTACTTGGAAGATCATGCCAGTCATCTAATCAGCATTCTTCAGGGTTACTCCACCCCCTCACGGACCCCTTTGGAATACCATATGTACAGTGATATTTGGAAAGAATCGAGATGTATGTGTATGGCACTTTTCTTTGATTAGTAAATAAATTAAGTAATTGATGTTAATTTAGACAACAGAGTACTTACCATGTTAACCAGCTCTCTGCTAAGCATTTTGGCAGGCAAGATCTTACTTCATTCTCACTATCCCATGACAGAGGTACTGTTGTTATTCTCATTTCAAAGATAGGCGAGGTGAGGTTTAGGAGGGGTAAGTGATGTGCCACAGGAGAGTTAGGATTCAAGCCAGGTCATCTGAGTCTGGAAAGACTTTTTTTTTTTTTTTGAGACAGAGTCTTGCTCTGTTGCCCAGGCTGGCGTGCAATGGCACGATCTCAACTCACTGCAACCTCTGCCTCCTGGGTTCAAGTGATTCTTCTGCCTCAACCTCCTGAGTAGCTGGAATTACAGGCATGTGCCACCACGCCTGGCTAATTTTTGTACTTTGTAGTAGAGATGGGGTTTCACCATGTTGGCCAGGCTGGTCTCAAGTTCCTGACCTCAGGGTGATCTGCCTGCCTCAGCCTCCCAAAGTTGCTGGGATTATAGGCATGAGCCACCATGCCTGGCCTTGAACAGACCTTTTAACCACCACCTCAGTTACCTTCCTTTGTGTTCCCGTGTTCTTAGAGCTACTCCCGCTCCAGTGAGCTAGGTTGTTGCTGTTTACCGTGTTGTGTGAGTTGTAGCTACCCAAACAGACAGTATACTCTCCAGGAAAGGGACCATGTTTTCTCTTCTTCACCTGTCCCACACAGCACCACCTGGGTGCATGGTAACTATGTGGCGAATGCTTGGTGACCAATGAAGGTGTCTACACTAGGATCCCGCACTGACATTTACTTAAACCCAGGAGGCAGAGGTTGCACTGAGCTGAGATCCTGCCATTTCGCTCCAGCCTGGGCTACAAAGCAAGACTCCATCTCAGTCTCACACACACACAAAAAAACAATGCTTTCCAGACTCAGATAGACCTGGCTTGAATCCTAGCTCTCCTGCAGCTTAACTGCACACAGCACACCAGGAATGGTGGGGAACTTGGGCTCCAGTTACGTGTCTATCCACCAAATACAGAGTGGCCTTGGACAAGTGGCTTAGCCTCCCTGGGCATTTTTTCTCTCTGGTGATTGGAGGATATTAGCCATCTGATCTCTGTGGAGGTTTCTTACAATGGGATTTGCATTTATAAATATAGATGATAAAAAGGCATTACACTACTTGTGGCCCCAACTGTTAATAACAGCCGGTCGCTGAAAACAGTGTTGCTATGAGAAGAGCCATCAGATATCAGGCCAGGCACCCACTCTAGTGTTTAAGAAGACATGGCAAAGCTCTTCCTTCCTCCTCCCACGTCGATCTTTGGAGATGGGCAGGATTTGGAAAGGCCTGATGGAGAGGAGAGAGTGCTTCTCTATGTTGTGGTCTGATCTAAGCCAGCTTAAAGGTTCACAATCATGAAGTTGTTTTTTCGGGTACTGGTAGCTTCTAATAGTTTGAGGGAGGGGAGTGCTGAAGCCTCTTACCCCGTAATCCAAAAGTCACAGCCAAATTCTAACACACAGGCTAACTTGTATAAGCCAGTAGGCCCAAAACACAACAAAGAAATAAAACAGTCATCAGCCTGTCTAGAAATTTGACAAGGTCCCAGCAATCTGCCTTTAGGCTCCACAAGTACCTGGCATAAAGGAATCTCTTGAGGCAAAGGCAAGAATATTCTACTGGCAAGTTTCAACCTTAGACACAATCAAGATCCCTAGGCTAAACAATTAAGTGAATATTAGGCCCAAATGGTAATCCAGAAGGAATAAGCTGTCAAACTTCCTACATTCTTATATTTATGCAAGGGCAGAGGTGCCTATATACTATTTCTAGCCAACTAATTCTAATTCTTAAATACCACCCATTTCACCAATTTAAATAAAAAGATTTTTAAAAATCCCTATGCTAATTAATAAACCCTCTAGTATTGACTGGTGATCAAACTATTTGTATCTGTCAAAGTCCTGGCAGAAAACAAAGGACATGCTCACATGAGGTGACAGAAGAAAGTTTAATGATGAGCCTATTGCAAAGGTACAGTCAGGTTTAGGAGAATTTATCAAAGGATAGTCAAGCACCCTGGACTAGCAACTTTGAGAGCCTTTGCTACTCTTCTCCTAAGCCTGAAGGGACCAGATTCATATTGTGGTCTTCTTTTACCTCCTCATTTTCCCCCACTCAGGGTGTTTTTCTAATAAAATTTGTGTAAGTCGACTCATACCTTGGAGTCTGTTTGTTGGAGGACCAGACTAACACAGTAATGACAAAGCTTTGGGGAAAACACCTCCCCTCACCAGGCCTCAACTTCCCCAATATAAAAGAAGAAAGGTGGCGCAGACATCTTCTAAAGTTCCATTCTGCTCCTAGTTTAGCTGAGCTAGAAGCTGGCCCAGAATGACTTGCAGTTGGGGCTAGTCCCTGCCATCTGCGCTATCAGACTTTATCATGCTTCATTCGGAAGATTCCAGATCCTGATCTGCAGCAGAGTAAGTGGTGAAAGCCTTTTGTCTTGTTCTAAGATCTGTGCACAGACAATAGTCAGGCTCTTTCTATATTGATTCCTCCGCTCTTTCAAATGTGACCACTCACAGTGCAGTGCCCTGGCCCATGAATTAACCCATAGCCACCAAAGGTAATTGTGCATTTCTAGAAAGCTCTATTACACAAGTTCCAGCTTCGGAGGCACCTTCATCCTTACAAAAGTACCTTCCAATTCAAGGTCTGATGTCTTCCCTGACCCATGATAAAGAACCAAAATAAGCCTTGGGAAAACTGGTTTTTGCTCAATGGGGAGACTTAATTTTTTTTTTTCTTTCTGGGAAATATAGTCTATTCCTTTCTGCTTTCAGAACAAAGGGTAACTGGTTCTTTGGAGGAGAGATGACTTACGTTCAGCTCTACATCAAAATGTCTCCTAATCTTGAGATTCTATCTAGGACAGTCTATATTTTCAAACTTCAGTTCAAGTTCATGTCCTTTGGTTGCCTTAAATTCACATTTGTCCCGCTTGCTGACGCAGGGTAAACATGTGCTTTGCTCTCAAAAATAAAAAGGAAAAAAAGAAGAAAAAGAAGGTTTACATTTCAGTGGTTGGGTTTGTTCTGAGGTACTGAAATGTCTTACCTCACTTAATAAAGGCAATTTGGATTTTCTTGACTTTGTAGTATGTCTGTCTGTCTCTCTCTCTTTTCATTCACTCCCTATTTCTCTCCCTCTCTCTCTTTTTTCACTCTTACTCCCCTCCCAACTCAATTAGTTGATTACACCTGCAGTTTATTTGCTTCTGCCTCTGTAGAGTTTGGTTTCATACCAATGGAATTAATTTAATTGATAGAAAGTGAGCATTTTTGTTGAGCTGGGGTTTAACTCAATTCAGCCCAGTTGGCTTCAACCTTTCAAGTCCCAGATGGGCCATCCAGTTAGGTTGGCAGGTGGTCAAATACTCAACAGAAACAGGAGTGGAAGAGCTACCTAGCCCAGAGAGCACCTCAAATGTGGAAGAAACACATAAAAACAGATGAGGGAGGTGGGCATGGCAGCTCAAGCCTGTAATCCCAGCAATTTGGGAGGCTAAGGTGGGAGGATCTCTTGAGCACAAGAGTTTGAGACCATCCTGGGCAAAATGATGAGACCCCCCCCCCATCTCTACGAAAATAAGGAAACGATTATTTTTTAAAAATAGCCTGATGTGGTGGCACACACCTGCAGTCCCAGCTACTTGGGAGACTGACGTGGGAGAATCCCTGGAGCCCAGGTGAGCTGTGTTCACACCACTGCACTCCAGCCTGGGTGACAGAGTGAGATCCTGTCTCAAAAAAAAAAAAAAAAGACAAGGGCTGGAGCGGGGTTTTTTTCCCCCCCCCAAATTCTACCCCCTTCTGCTCCCACATAAGCTTTGAGTTAAGCATTGACAAGGAAGACCTTTGGGACGGAACGTGCCATAGGGTGGAGAAATGTCTCAGTTGTAGCTTTCATTCTCTTATTTTATCCCTTGTCTGCATTTCTGGCTGAATCCTCCATCATAATTTAGTGCTAGTGGACTGTCAGTAAAGAAGAGAAAGAATTATAAACCAGAGAACTTGCTGTTTAACAGTCACACTGAGCCCTAGAGCCAAATAAATGAGACCTTCAAAGTAATCACCCTGGGAAGTTGTGCTTTGTGATTTTTTTTTTTTTTAAACAATACTATGGCTGGTCAAAATACTTTGAGAATTCCTCTTTTGGAACCCCCTTGAAAGACTGCTCAAAGAGCCTTGCAGGACAATGGGCTGCAATAAGTTGTGATAAATCTCTGAGTAGTTTGTGAAAGATTATCACCCACTTTGAAGCCAGCACATTTCTCTCGTTGCTGTTTCATGTGAGGAACTATCTAATAGTTATGTTAGTTTATGTTGCCACCAGGCAGGTATACATGAGCTGTCCTAGTCAATTTCTGGTAATAGGGAAGATTGGGTTATGCAGCAATTGATAAGTAATACACCTCAGAGCAAGAGCGAATTCAAAGTCAGCCCAACCCTCTCCTTCCCACCTCTCAGTTGGAAAACAACTCTCCATGAATCTCTGACATTTCTGCACATCTTGTGAATGGAAGCACTGATTACCTTCATTCCAGACTATCTTCCCAAGGATGTTTGTATAATAAATGATAATAAATGGCATTAGAAGACAGAGATAGTATCTCTTCAGAGCAAAGGCCATGCAGGCTTACTATCTAGTATAGGTAATGCCTCCTTGTGGTAAAAAAGGCAGGCATGGTTTTTGACCAGTATAAAAGATCTAGTTCACTAAACCCAAGGTTTTTTTCCTATAATGAAACCCACTGTATGTGCAGGTATTATTTGGTTCTCATGCCACTCTATGTGAATTGGGGTTTGAGAACTGATTACAAATGCTGATACTCTGGCTACTGCTATTACTGTAGGTAATAAACCATCCTTTGTCTCTGACCCAGGAGTCTCATGTCTTCTGCCAGCATCCATGAAACTGTAGCAAACTTGTAGGTAAAATGCCCTTCAGTTTTTTATATTCATTCCCCAAAGGACAGCAAGGAATGATGTCCTGGTGCTGAGCAGGATGGGAAGTGAGGGAAATTCCCAGAGAAGCTGTAATGACAGGCCAGCTGGTGTGGTGGATTTGGAGCCTATATTGGTTTCCTGTAGCTGCTACAACAAACAACCACAAACTGGGTGGCTCAAAACAACAGAAACGTATTCTCTGACAGTTCTGGAGGCTGGAGGTCTAAAATGCAGGAATTAACAGGGCTGTGCTCCCTCCAAAAGCTCTGGGGGAGATTTTAGTCTGTTCTGGTGGCTGTCAGCATTTCTTGGCTCATAGCAGCATCACTGTAATTTCTGTTTCTTCTTTGTGTGTCTCTCCTCTGTATGTCCCTTATAAGGATGCCTGTTATTGGATGTGGGATCTGCATAGATTACCCAGGATGATCTCATATCATGATTCTTTAATTTATTTACACTGGCAAAATCCTTTTTTCCAAAATAAGGTAACATGCATAGGTTCCGGAAATTAGGAAGTGGGCGTATCTTTTGGTGGAACTACCATTTAGGCCACCACAAGAAAGCCCAAATTCATAACACCAGGATGATCAAAATAATCTTAAACCATTAATTTAATTCAAAGTGATTCTGGACTAGTAGAGGCTCTAAGTATTTGGCAGAAGCCAACACAAATCCTCGTTGAAACAAATGCATCTCCATCTTAGACCTAAAAAATGTCCCACAAATAATTTCCCAAGGAAAATGAGAAAATCATGGTAAAAAATAACGAAGCACACAAGGAAACAAGGCAGTATGAGTAAAAAACAGCTGAAAGAGATCTCTGTAAACAATTCTAAGGATAAGAGTGTTACAATGTAACTAAAATACTAAGGCCAAAATATGCCCCCTAATAATTGGAGTTGTTTTTTTTTTTTTTTTAATTCCCAGCACAACAACTGGAGTTTTTAACCAGGGCTCAGTCGTTCCCTGGGAATCTTAGGTGAAGGTGAAAATCCCCTGGAATCTTTTGAAAAAAATTTTACATGTGAATATGCATATTCGTCTTGAAAGAGAATTCTTAGATTTTATCAGATTTTTAAAACAGCCCTTAAGCCAAAAGAGTTTTATAATTATTTCAGACCTACCGTGCACCAAGCTAAAGTAACTTGGGAAGCTATTAAAAAGTGTTGGGCTATTGCATTATAGGAAGGGCTTTCAAATCATAGAAAATAAGATGTTATAAAAATCACAATTATGACTACTCTTTATTTATTTATTTATTTATTTGAGACAGAGTTTCACTCTTGTTGCCCAGGCTGGAGTGCAATGACGTGATCTCAGCTCACTGAAACCTCTGCCTCCTGGGTTGAAGCAATTCTGCCTCAGCCTCCGAAATAGCTGGGACCACAGGCATGCATCACCATGCCCAGCTAATTTTTATATTTTTGAGATGGGGTTTCACCATGTTGGTCAGGCTGGCCTTGAACTCCTGACCCCAGGTGATCTGCCTGCCTCAGCCTCCCAAAGTACTGTGATTTCAGGCATGAGCCACCTGCCCCAGCAATTATTACTATTCTTATCATGATCATTTGGTTATGGGAGGGATGCAGAAGTCCACAATGAATGAATTTCTGTTTGAAAATTAATAGATGAAGTCAACTTTAAGAAAACAGTGTGAAAATGGTAATGTTCCCAACTTTTATGGACACACTCATTTCCTCCTTCATTCCTTCCTTCATGATATTTATTTCATGTGGTAGGCTCTCCCTCAGCCCTGCCCTTTATCATTTTATATTACATCCCTCTTCAAAGTCAAGCGCAAGCTTGATCACCACAATGTCTTTCCTGGATTCTTGAGCCAGTTCTCCTTTCTCTCTCTTCCCATTTTTCTCACTTGTTCTCTTTCCCCTTAGAACTTCTATGGCTTTTAGATAAAGTTCCTGAATTGTTCACTTAACAAATTTTTTTTTTTTTTGAGACAGAGTCTCACTCTGTCACCCAGCCTAGAGTACAGTGGCACCATCTTGGCTTGCTGCCACTTCCACCTCCCAGGTTCAAGTGATTCTCATTCCTCAGCCTCCTGAGTAGTTGGGATTACAGGTGCACACCACCACGTCCGGCTAATTTTTGTATTTTTAGTAGAGACGAGGTTTCACCATGTTGACCAGGCTGGTCTTGAACTCCTGACCTCAAGTGATTCATCCGTCTTTGCCTCCCAAAGTGTTGGGATTCTGGGTGTAAGCCACCATGCCCAGCCAACAAATTTTGATTTAATTAAAATGATCAAATTTAGCATTTGTTTTAATTCAGAACTCCTTTGGTTGAAACAAAAAGTCCACTTTAACTAGTTTAGGGAAGAGAGAAGGGAGGGAAGGGAGGAGAGAGAGAGAGAGAGAGACAGAGAGAGACAGAGACAGAGAGACAGAGAGAGAGAGAGAGAGAGAGAGAGAGAGTGTGTGTGTGTGTGTGTGTGTTTATTAGACCTCTGAACCAAATAATAAGAGAGTAAAATGAGTAAAAAACAAGGATAGAATTGTCCTTAAGCCTGCTGGGAATGAAACCTGTCAACTTTTTCTCAGCTTCTCATCCCACTTCTGATGGAATGATGTTTTTATTCTTTCCTTTGCCTGATGGAAAACATGGCTGCTGGTGGCATAGCAGTTCTGTGATCAGGCAGAAGAAAAGGATCACTGTCTTCCAAAGCTATTATTAAAAATCTTGGGAAGAGGTCTTATTGGCTTGATTTTGTCACATGCTCACCCTTGACCTAATAACCATAGCTAGGGAATTGACATCCACTAATTAGTCCAGGCTGGGTCACATGTACTCCACCGTGGCCAGGAAAGATGAGAGGAAGGGTTGCTAGACAGGCAACAAGAACATACTCAATGCAGCACCTAATTCCATACTGATTCATATTGATCTGCCTTTAGGTCTTATCTCCCTAACTGTAGTATGCTCTTTAAAGAGTATGGCTTATTTTACAAGAGAGGTCAAGCACTGCTTGCCACACACTTACTTCATTCTTTGAGAAATTCCCCACAGGCTCCTCTGCCTGGGAACCTATGTTTTGAACCAGTGGATATTGACCTCTGTCCTTTACCTCAGCTGATGACTAAAGTGGGCATCAGACCTGAGGATGATCAGTCTTCTGGTTGGCTCATGACTTATGACCTGATGCAAATAGCTGGCCTGGCTAATTCTCAATCACTCTCTCTCTCCTCCTCCTCCTCTTCCTCCTCCTCCCCCTCTCCTCCTCCTCTCCTCTTCCTGCCCTCTTTCCTCCACCCTCTCTTCTCTCTCTCTCTCTGTCTCCTCTCTCATTCACTCCCTCTAAAGAAACTCAAGGATTTGATTTGGTTCAAGAATTGGAACCCATAGAATTAGTCAGCTAGTGGTGGAATCTAAACTAAAAATCTCATTATGTGTAAGATGTTGAAAAGACCATGATGGTCAGGTACCACCCAGAGTAAGGGGAGGAAAAAAAACGGGTAAGCAGAGGAATCAGAGGAACCAAGTGAGGGCAGATCTGATAGACACACAGTTAACTGGTCATTTACATGACGGAGGATAAGGCAATGATCTGTGAACAAAAATACAAAGAGTACCTCCTTTGTGCTGGGTGCTGGGAACACAGCTGTGAACAAGATGCACACTTTCCTTATAGCCTAACAGGAATGTAGAGCCAAATGAATAAATCTGCAAACAAACATTTTTATTGAGCGGTATGAAGAGAAAAAAACATTCTATTGACATGCCCAGCATCAATCAAAAATCACTTTCCATCTCCATTCTTTGAGATGCCCAGTGCCCATGCAGCCCTAATGTTGAATCTCTATGACATTGTAGCACAAGAATCATTATCTGAGCTCACCCAAGTAGATCCCTTTTCCAATGCAATCAAGAGACAAACCAAAATACTGAGTCTCCTCTTCTATCCTTTACCTTAATCAGTACAATGAGCCACCGAGATTGGCTTTGGATGATTCAAAGCAGTGCAAATTGAATAGAGTCAAAAGCCCACTCCTTGGAATCTTATCAATAGGCAATTTACCTAGATAGAAAGGGAAGAGCTTTTGTATCTCCTTGCTACACCAACTTCAGCCTTGATGCAAGATTTTAACACTGCAGGATCCTTTCAGTTCAGCACCTTTGGGTCAGTACAAGTCCAAAGCTATTTTCTGGGCTTTGATCTGCCTAAAATATGCAAATAAGACTTTCCCTGGGATATGTGCCACATACTCCAAGTGGGAAAAGATGGGTTCAGACCAAAGAAGAATCCTTTGGTGGGAGATGACCCAGTGACAAGAGAAAAGCAGTAGTCATCTGTGATGATGAAGGAGGGGAAGGAAGCCAATGTTACCGTCTCCTCTGGGTGCCATGGAAGAGGTTCAGGGGGACACGTGTTCTTTCTGCCTACCTCACTCCTCTTTCCCATTCTTCCAGAAATATTTTTTTCCTTTGGGAGTTCCCTCTTTCCAGCTACATGACCTAATCAATTTCAAGTTCTTTTCCCATTCTTTTTCTGAGCTAATAGAGTCATTTAAATTTGGCTTCTATCATTTGCTCCCCAAAGAACTAGGAAGCTTCTACTTGGCTCTGTCTCTGATATCAGGAACAACACACTTAAACAAAAGGAGTTGGCTGGGCACGGTGGCTCACCTCTGTAATCCCAGCACTTTGGGAGGCCGAGGCAGGTGGATCACAAGGTCAGGAATTCGAGACCAGCCTGGGCAATGTGGTGAAACCCAGGCTCTACTAAAAATACAAAAATTAGCTGGGCGTGGTGGCGGACACCTGTAGTCCCAGCTACTGGGGAGGCTGAGGCAGGAGAATTGCTTGAATCCTGGAGGCAGAGGTTGCAGTGAGCTGAGATTGCACCACTGTACTCCAGCCTAAGTGACAAGAGCAAAACTCCATCTCAAAAAGAAAAAAAAACAAACAAGCAAAGGAAGCCTACAAGCCTTGTAAGTGGAGGGTTTTGATGGGGTTAATAAGAGATTGGCTTCCTTATGGGGAGCGTCCAGCCCAGACTCTTATGCCCTAGGTGTGAATGGGGGCTGTGCAGGCCATCTTGGCCACATGTTGACCGAAGAGATTAAGCTGCACTACATTACTCTGTTTAAGAGCTACTTTGATTGACAGAACAAACCAAATAATAAGGGTGATAATTATAACTCATTTCCCTCACTGAGTTCTATCTTTTTATGAAGGCCACTTGAAAACAAGAATCTCCCCTTTGTGTGCACATGGAAATGAGATACCTGAGAGTGCGCTCACCATGGGTCACAGCTTATGGCATTTCCCTGTTCGCTGCCTTTAATGCTCTCAAAAGAACAGAGTGCTTACACTTTTCTTTGTTTGTGTCTCAATGCCTTTATCGGTGGTTTCCTTTCAAAATTTTTTTAAAGCCTCTTGATTTTCTTTATCTAGCTTTAAAGAGATCAGTACATTTTAAGCCTACTTTGTAACTTTGCTGACCACACCAGACATTTTCACATGGACACAATGTGAAGAGCGAGGCCCATGGCAAGCTAGGCAAACACTGTGACACGCTGTCTTGCAAAATCTCTCGTGGCCTATGTAGAGTGAAAAGTCCAACTTCATTTCATCCAGTGTGAAAAAGCCCAGGGGTCAGGGACACTGACCCACTGTGGTCTGGACAGCCCTGCTTGTGACTGGTGAAAGCTCCCTCCTGTAAGAGCAGTGAGGACGGCCAGGGGAAATGTCTGCCCTCCTGGGTCACTCAGCCTGTGCCCCTCACTGGGCTACTGGGCTGAGCTGGAAGTCCAAGAGGGAGCCTTTTCTGGCCGCCAGGCCACACGGGACCTGCAAAGCCATTCCAATGCTCCATGAAAGAGCATAGAGAAGCCATTGTCATGTAAAATTAGCCTGGGCAAAACCCCAGAGAACACAGCGTTGGACGCCATCCGGCATTCCCTGAACAAGGGCATGTGAGAGATAAAGATTGTTCAGCGCCTGCTTTTGGTCATCAGCGTTTTCCCAATTCCTCACTGCCCATCTGCTACTTTTCATCTCCCTCCTGCCCTGAATTCATTGATCACCACTTTGCTCCCCAGCAGATGAGATCCAGGAGAGGAAAGGCTCCTCGTAGTTACAGGGGACAGGGAGAATCCAAGGAATGAATCCAGTGTCCTTGTATTTGCCAAAGCTCCATTGAAACTGCACTCCCATTTAGCAAACTGATTTTTGGTTCTCACCCCTGCCCCAACTTCCTTCTCTCCATCAAATGTCTACTTTGCCTGACATCACCCTTCGGGCCTGATAACCCAGAATCAGGACACTGTGTGGTGTCTCCTGAGGCCTTTTATTAAAAGCCAAGACTGCTGACATTCTGCATAATACCTCCCCCAAAGAAGGCTTCAGCTTTCTCTCCATGCCTATGAAAACTTTGGAGCTTGCCAACAGCGAATTGTTCTGACCCACTAGAGCCAGCCAGAGCCAGGCAACTTTTCTGTAGGCCTCTCATCAATTATCATTTATTTTCCAGGCCGGACAGTCCTTGTGCAGCAAGGCAGGAAGCTGAACTGTGCTCAGAGACTGTCCTGGCAGTGAAAACACCAGAGCACTAAATGAAAAATCAATTTTCCAACTTCTCCAAGAAGTGGGACTCGCAGGCCACTGCAAGGACTGATTTGAATATTGCCATTTCCTGAAATCTCAGGCTGGATTTTCCAGGACACAAAGGTATAAAGTGTTCCATCATCTCAATCATTTTGATGGCCAATGGGGAGATAAAAAGGAACAAATAATTGGATGCACCAAGCTATAGAACAAATGAAACTGTCAAATGCTTGCTGTCAAGTCCTGGGTCAAAGTGACTGGCTCTTAGATATGTAGGAAATTTGGGTTTTCTCAGAATAAGAAATGAGAATGGAGCCTTCAGCAATAAGTCAAAAAATGAGTCTTTCCTGGGCTTCAAGAAGCAGACAGTGTTTCCCATTAACCATCCAACATTGAAGAAAAAGAGCCACCTAAGAAATTGATTTTGGGTTACAAACTAGGGAGAACTATTGGAAGGGAAGAAAGAAAACAGGCATACTGGTGGTGCTGTGGTGAGAGGGTTGGTGCTGGGTATTTTTTTCTCTCCTAACTCCCTGTGTGGTATAATCATCTATAAGGTGTATTTTTTAGTATTTTCAAAAAGCTTCTCTCCCTTTTTTAGCATGCATGCCACTCGAATACCTCGTTCAACAGTTCGGCACTTATTCTGAATGCCTTTCTTGGTTTCTCCTTAAATATCTCAATGTATGTCTCAGCCTGTCTCCACCTCTCCGTTCTAGAGGAGGCACTTGGTGCCATTTCACTCCTGTTTCTGGTCATTGACATTCTCCCCAAATGGCTTTCCAGTTGCCGATCTGATCTCACGCATTGTCCCGCCCATCCTCCACCAGCAGCCAGAGGCAGCCAGAGGGAGCTTTCTAAAATAGAAAGCTGGTAGCGCCACATTCCTGGATACTCTTTTCAATGCTCATCACTGCCTTCAAAAGACAATATCAATTCCTTTCCATACCCAAGGCTCTCCAAATCCCGATCTACTGTGTTCTTCAACCCCATGCCTCTCTCTACAACCACTCTCCCCACTTCCCCTCCGGATCCCTTCTCTCAAGAAACACTCAGCTTCTTGCAGTCACCTCGCCCATCACCTTCCACCCCCATAGCTTATTCCAGCCATAGGTCTTCATGTACCATTTCCTTTGTCTGAAATGCCCCTCCACCCATCGCCACCTCCCCACCAGTGAGGAGCTGCTGTGCCACCTCCCGAGCCTCCATAAAGCTCAAGCATCCCACACTTCCCACCCAAGCAGGAGCGAATGGCCATATACTTTGTTCTTCACTGACCCTGTTGTGATAGCACACAGCCGTGGAGCTGGGCATCCACATTTTTGTCTCTCTCACTAGACTGTGCACTCCAGGAGGGCAGGGACCCAATTTGGATCATTGCTGTACCCTTAGTACCTGGCTTCAATAGTGCCCGTCACAAAGGAGAAGCTTTAATGAATACTTGTTGATTTACTGAAAGGACGAGGGTAAATCAAGGTATGAAAATGTAACTTCCTGCCATCCTTGTGACCATATTTAAAATGGTATCATCTAAAGTACTCAAGAAAATGCAAGTCACATCAAGTGTCTATTGGTTCTCCCTTTTGGCTTTTTATCTCTCTCGCTGCTTTACCCCTTCCAGGCCCCAAACAAGTGTCTACAAGGAAAGTATAAAGCAGTACCTGCCAGAACTTGTTGTGTCTTAGTGTAGCTGTGCTCAGGACTTCATTGGCAAAGGATTATGGGTGGCATAATGGTGGGGCCTATATATTACAGTACAGTTCAGTGGCAAAGGATTATGAGTGGCATAATGGTGGGGCCAGTGTATTACAATGTAGTTCAGCGGTAAAGGATTATGACTGACACACTGGCGTGGCCTATGTATTACAATGTAGTTCAGCGGTAAAGGATTATGGGTGACACACTGGCGTGGCCTATGTATTACAATGTAATTCAGTGGCAAAGGGTTATGGGTGACACACTGGCGTGGCCTATGTATTACATGATGTTTCAGTGGCAAAAGATTATGGTGTCAACACTGTGTATTACAGGAAGGTCCATGTTTTGAAAAGGAGGACATTCCTTATAGAAATATCCACTATAATTACAGGCACCCTACCTCAATCTCCTCTTTGTGCATCACAGATCCTTAACTATTTGACAGAGGATAAGGTAAACATACAGAGAAACCCAAAGCCAGCATGGTAGAAGGCACTGTCAAATGAAGATTAGCTAGAAAGGAAGATAAAACATCCCTAAAATTCTAATGTAAAGCCATGGGAAAGAAAACCTTGTTAGTACACTGCTAAAACGTCCAGAGTCTTGGTTCTAGCCCTTCTAGCTATTAGTTGTGTGACCTTGGACAAGCCCTCTAACCTTTTAGAATCTTAGTTTCTGCAGTGTAAAATGAGGAGGGGATTGAAGTAGGTTTCCTATGAGAAGATGTGAAATTGCTTCAGAACACTAAAAATCTGTGCACAGTCCAACAGTAAGAACCCAGGCCATGGTGAGAAAAGTGGGTTCAAGTCCTGGAACTGCTGTGTTTCACTTGTGTGTCCTTGGGCAGACTCCCTAAGCTCTTTGAGCTGCAGTTTCCTAATCTGAAGAGTGGAGCTTATGCCGTGGCCCTTCTAGAGCAATTGGGAGGAAGAGAAAAGAGCAAACATGTAGTGAAGTTAGCTCTGGTTAGTGCTGGGTTCTGAGGCCACACAGCACAGTAGTTAGGAGCACAGACCTGCTTGGTTGGAAACCCCAGCTGTGCTGTGTGACCTTGGGCAGGCTACTTACTTTCTCTGCACCTCTATTTTTTTCCTGTGACAAATGGAGAGAATGGTTTTACCTACCTTAAAGAGTTTTCGAGAAGATTCAATAAAATAAATATAATAAATAAATGTAAGGATATCGCTCAGGATCTGGCTGGCAATGCTTCTGCCCTTTCACTGCCTGAACTGAGTCCACAGGACCAGGTGCTCGGGCCCCTCCCACCCCGGCTCCTTCTCTGCTCAGCCCCCTTCAGTCAGAAGGGCCCTTCCTTCCCACCATTCACGAAGAAAGAGGGAAGAGAAAGGCAAGGTTCCAGTGACAGGGGAAGGGCCCAAGATGACCTTGGAGGCAGAGAAAGCTGGCCTGGAACTCATCTGCCCTCAGAGCCCACTGGTTCACCCCGCCTCACCTCTCTTGGTTTCCGAAGCTTAAAATAGCCTGAACTGGTGTGGCCACATTTTACTGTCCTACTCAGAGAGAACCCCTAGGGTGTTTCCTTTTCTTTTTTCTTTTTTTTGCTTTTTTTATTGTACTTTAGGTTCTGGGTTACACATGCAGATCATGTAGGATTGTTGCATAGGTACACACGTGGCAATATGGTTTGCTGCCTCCATCCCTCCGTCACCTATATCTGGCATTTCTCCCCATGTTATCCCTCCCCGACCTCCCTACCACCCGCTGCTGTCCCTCCCTTGGCACCCCGCAACGGACCCCAGTGTGTGATGCTCCCCTCCCTGTGTCCATGTGTTCTCATTGTTCAACACCCGCCTATGAGTGATATCATGCAGTGTTTGATTTTCTGTTCTTGTGTCGGTTTGCTGAGAATGATGGTTTCCAGGTTCATCCATGTCCCTATGAAGGACATGAACTCATCTTTTTTATGGCTGCGTAGTATTCTCAGGAGACAACAGATGCTGAAGAGAATGTGGAGAAATAAGAACACTTTTACACTGTTGGTGAGAGTGTAAACTAGTTCAACCATTGTGGAAGACAGTGTGGTGCTTCCTCAAGGACCTAGAAATAGAAATTCCATTTGACCCAGCAATCCCTTTACTGGGTATATACCCAAAGGATTATAAATCATTCTATTATAAAGACACATGCACACATATGTTCATTGCGTTGCTGTTTACAATAGCAAAGACCTGGAACCAACCCAGATGTCCATCAACAATGGACTAGATAAAGAAAATGTGGCACATATACACCCCTAGGGTGTTTTCAAAGCTAGCACTCAGCTCCTCGCTGCAGGCTCCAGCTGTAAGTTATTCATAAACACCCCAGCTCCACCGGGTCTGCTGCAAAAATGTGTTCTGAGTGCTTTTCTGCAAGGCCCCATCTACAGTCAGCTCCACTTGCTGGGAGCGGTCAGATCAGTCAGCTACTCTATTTCATAAACAGAGATTGTGAAACCCTTCCGTGGCTGCTAGGAGTACTGCTGGCCAGAGCAAAGCAACCCCGCCTCCTCCGCAGAGGCCAGGGCTGCGTGATAGGGGAAGGCGTGGCTGGGAGTCAGGCAACTGGTGTTCTAAATCCACCTCTGCGCCGACTGTTAGGTGACCTGAAATAGGTCACCTCTCCTCTCTTCACCTCTGTAGGTCTCTCCGACTGGTTCTGTTCTCTGCTACCCCTATGTACTAGTCTCATTCTTAGACCTTACATGATGTCAAGATGGCTTCCAGCAGCTCCAAACCTACTTCCTCTCATGATCATATCCATCAGGAAACAAAGAGGACTTCTCTTCCCCTTGTTAGCCAAACCAAAGTCCTGCACTGACCCTTGTAGCTTGAGCTGGGCTAGGTGCCCATCGAGGGTGGGAGCCATGGTGAGCTGGCCCACAGAGCCCACTCTGACCTCTTTCTAGGGCTTCCATATACTGCAAAGGCTGGAAAACTGAAATATACACCCACAGCCTCCCTCTAAGCTGGGGTTCTGCAAGCACATTAGGTCCCAGCCACAGGATGCTCTAGGCTAACATCTGGAAGACAGCAGTGAGAGGGGTACTCTTTTATTTTCTTTTCTCTCTCTCTCTTTATTTTTTTTATTTTTATTTTTTTTGAGATGGAGTCTCACTCTGTCACCAGGCTGGAGTTCAGTGGCACCATCTCAGCTCACTGCAACCTCCGCCTCCCGAGTTCAAGCAATTCTCCTGCCTCAGCCTCCCGAGTAGCTGGAACTACAGGCATGCACCGCCAGGCACAGCTAATTTTCGTACTTTTAGTAGAGATGGGGTTTCACCATGTTGGTCAGGATGGTATCTATCTCTTGGCCTCATGATCCACCTGCCTTGGCCTCCCAAAGTGCTGGGATTACAGGGATGAGCCACCGCGCCTGGGCAGTACCCTTTTCTTGCTCTGGCTCCTGGCCCAGAACAGGTGTTCCAGTGTCCAGTATCTAGCCTCTCAGATGAAAAAAAGCTTCAGAACCCTGGACTGTAGCAACTGAATATGTTATTGAATGCAGGGGTTCCAGTGGGGGTCTCCTCACTCTCTACCTTCCTGTTTGATCACTGGCGGGCAATGGGCATCTTTTGGAAACCCAGCCAGAGCTTGCTCCTTCAGTCCTTCCAGTGATTTCATGAGCACCTGTTGCTCCACATTTACCTTTCTGATTAAAAACTGCCAGAATAGCTCCCTATATCTGACTGCTGGCCCGGGCACCATCCCTGAACCAATCTCTGGGCCAGAGAGATAGGAATGTGCTGATTGCCTAGAACTTGGACACACATATTCATCCCTGGGGTCTGTGTTGACCATCTCTGCCAACAGATATAGACTAAGAAAGAGAAGAATTTCCTGAAATTACTATTACTTTAATATTGCTAAATTGCTTTAATAATTAAAATACAATGATTAAAATGGGGACTTGAAATTGGGCAACCAAAATCAGCAAATGCCCACTACCTATCCCAATTCAGATCTCAGGGTGGGGAACCCTAGAAGGTAGGTAAATGGAATAGCAGAAGACATCAAGATTTGGTCCAGGACAAACTTATGATGCAGCAGACATTGACGGTGCCACACCCAGATATCCTCAACCCCCCACCCCTTGTGTGCCCGCCACCTGGTTCCTTGAGGAAAACTAGCCTGAGTGACCTGAACCACTTTGTCCATACTCACAGACAGCTGGTAGGGGTGGGTTCCTGGAAGCTCACTTTGCCCAGGTTGGCCCTTGACCAATGACCGACCACAGTGGGGGGCTGAAAGGCCATCTCACCTGCCTCAAGCATGGACTGATTCTCAAGTTTAATTTACATTCCAGAGCTCACCTGTGGAGTTGGGCCGAGGATGGGACTTGGCTGGAGAGTGAACCTGCACTTAGCTTCTTCCCCTTCCTTATCCTGCTCCCCAAGTCCCTGGAGGACTTTCTGAATGAATCGCTGGCACAGGAGTCCTCCTCTCAGGGTCTTCTCCAAGCAACCCAGCCATATTAGAATGGCCAGGATCATTCAATGGCTTGGCATGGCAATAGTCACAATTTTCAGCCAATGAAAACCCTGACCTCTACTCTGTCTCACTTTGAACACGACCCTGTCAATATTGGAGTAAGTCTTACCTCCCAGCTGGGATTCAGGCTGTAAAATAGTTTCCTTCTTTTTAGAAAAGAGGCCATTACTAGGGATCTTCTATAATTCCTTCTTTGTCCTTCAGCCAAGATTGGAGCCTTGCAAACCTGAGACAGCATCAGTTAATCTTGTTTTTATTTCCACTGCTCCTTGATTAGAAAATGTTAACTAGTTATCAGAGGCAACCCCAAGTTCCTTAAGAAATATTTGAATAAGGAACTTCTTTCCTTTCATTAGCTCAAGAAAAAGGTCATTCTGGTCTTTGTGTTTTAACACTGAATATTTTTTTTTTTTTTGTAGAAATCAGTAGAAGAAACTTATTAAGTGTCCTTTTCTTTTTCTGAAAAGAAAGCAAGTTCATTGCACTACTAGCAGATACTTAAAGGCTAAAGCCTGACCTTGCAATGCCCAAGAACAATTCCTGACCCCAGCCAAGATGAACATCGGGAATTTCCTTCTTAAGCATCGGTTCAAGTGTCCAAATCAGTAAACATCTTTGTCTGGGCCCTGTGCAACCCACAGTCTCGCTACCTCCTACTGCGAGGACCCATTATTTAGGAGATGGTTATATTGTAAGAAAACCTCTGTTTGCCAAATTGGAGGGTTGGGTAATTACAATTCCAGGACTTCGCGTAGGTGATTTCTTCAAAGGCCTTCATTTATTTGCTGTTTCGTGTAGAAGAAACTTCATTTATGCAGTTTCTTTTTCTCCCAGGGAGGCTAAGAACTTGGTACAGCTAATGGACTGCTTATCACTGACTTTAATGTAGTTCCAGGCAACTTAATGCTAAAGCAACTTGATGATTTGATATTATGAAAAGCATCTATTTTTGCTGAGAATGGAAGATTAACTACTCAGGTGTCCAATCAGAAAACAATGTAGCTGCCCAAAGACGTTTGTTTCTAGAAACAAAGAGAAGAGAGAGGAGGGAGACAGGGTTAGAGAGAGAGGAAGAAAGAGGGGAAGGAAGGAAGGAAGGGAGGGAGAGACGGGGGGAGGGAGGGAGGGAAGAAGGAAGGAAGGAAGGAAGGAAGGGAGGGAGGGAGGAAAGAAGGAAGGAAAGAAGGAAGGAAGGAAGGAAGGGAGGAAAGAAGGAAGGAAAGAAGGAAGGAAGGAAGGAAGGAAGGGAGGAAAGAAGGAAGGAAGGAGGGAAGGAAGGAAGGGACAGAGGGAGGGAAGGGAAACAGGGAGGGAAGGAAAAGAGGGAGGGAGGGAGGAAGAGAGCATATACATGAATATATGCTGATAACTTTCAACCCATGCAGACAAGGCCAGCTCTGTCCAATAGAAATATGATGGGAGGTATGTGTGTAATTTAAAATTTCTAGTAATCACATTTAAAAAATTAAAAACCAAAAGAAAATAAAACTACATTTAATAACATGTTTCATTTAACCTAATGTATCCTAATGTAACCTTTAATAATTATTTAATAATTAATATAACCATTGATATTTGAAATGAAATTATCATTTCAACATGCACTCAATAGAAAAATTATTAATAAGACACATTGCATCCTCTTTCCCTACTTTTCCTAAATCTTTTTTTTTTTCTTTCCCATTTATTTATTTTATTGCATTTTAGGTTTTGGGGTACATGTGAAGAACATGCAAAATTGTTGCATAGGTACACACGTGGCAGTGTGATTTGCTGCCTTCCTCCCCATCACCTACATCTGGCATTTCTCCCCCTGCTATCTCTCCCCAGCTTCCCCCCCCCACCGTCCCTCCCCTATTTCCCCCCAACCGACCCCAGTGTGTAGTGCTCCCCTCCCTGTGTCCATGTGTTCTCATTGTTCAACACCCGCCTGTGAGTGAGAACATGTGGTGTTTGATCTTCTGCTCTTCTGTCAGTTTGCTGAGAATAATGGTTTCCAGGTTCATCCATGTCCCTACAAAGGACACAGACTCATCGTTTTTGATGGCTGCATAATATTCCATGGTGTATATGTGCCACATTTTCCCTATCCAGTCTATCGTCAATGGGCATTTGGGTTGGTTCCAGGTCTTTGCTATTGTAAACAGTGCTGCAATGAACATTCGTGTGCACGTGTCCTTATAGTAGAACGATTTGTAATCCTTTGGATATATACCCAGTAATGGGATTGCTGGGTCAAATGGTATTTCTATTTCTAGGTCCTTGAGGAATCGCCACACTGTCTTCCACAATGGTTGCACTAATTTACACTCCCACCAACAGTGTAAAAGTGTTCCTATTTCTCCACATCCTCTCCAGCATCTGTTGTCTCCAGATTTTTTAATGATCGCCATTCTAACTGGCATGAGATGGTATCTCAATGTAGTTTTGATTTGCATTTCTCTGATGACCAGTGATGATGAGCATTTTTTCATGTTCGTTGGCCTCACGTATGTCTTCTTTTGTAAAGTGTCTGTTCATATCCTTTGCCCACTTTTGAATGGGCTTGTTAGTTTTTTTCTTGTAAATCTGTTTTAGTTCTTTGTAAATTCTGGATATCAGCCTTTTGTCAGATGGGTAAACTGCAAAAATTTTTTCCCAATCTGTTGGTTGCCGATTCACTCTAATGACTGTTTCTTTTGCTGTGCAGAAGCTGTGGAGTTTGATTAGGTCCCATTTGTCTATTTTGGCTTTTGTTGTCAATGCTTTTGGTGTTTTGGTCATGAAGTCCTTGCCTACACCTATGTCCTGAATGGTTTTGCCTAGATTTTCTTCTAGGGTTTTTATGGTGTTAGGTCTTATGTTTAAGTCTTTAATCCATCTGGAGTTAATTTTAGTGTAAGGTGTCAGGAAGGGGTCCAGTTTCTGCTTTCTGCACATGGCTAGCCAGCTTTCCCAACACCATTTATTGAACAGGGAATCCTTTCCCCATTGCTTGTTTTTGTCTGGTTTGTCAAAGATCAGATGGTTGTAGGTATGTTGTGTTGCCTCCGAGACCTCTGTTCTGTTCCATTGGTCTATATCTCTGTTTTGGTACCAGTACCATGCTGTTTTGATTACTGTAGGCTTGTAGTATAGTTTGAAGTCTGGTAGTGTGATGCCCCCCGCTTTGTTCTTTTTGCTTAGAATTGACTTGGCTATGCGGGCTCTCTTTTGGTTCCATATGAAGTTTAAGGTGGTTTTTTCCAGTTCTGCAAAGAAGGTCATTGGTAGCTTGATGGGGATAGCATTGAATCTGTAAATTACTTTGGGCAGTATGGCCATTTTCACGATATTGATTCTTCCTAACCATGAACATGGAATGTTTCTCCATCTGTTTGTGTCCTCTCTTATTTCGTTGAGCAGTGGCTTGTACCTCTCCTTGAAGAGGTCCTTTACATTCCTTGTTAGTTGTATTCCTAGGTATTTTATTCTCTTTGTGGCAATTGTGAATGGAAGTTTGTTCTTGATTTGGCTCTCTTTAAGTCTGTTATTGGTGTATAGGAATGCATGTGATTTTTGCACATTGATTTTGTATCCTGAGACTTTGCTGAACTTGCTTATCAGTTTCAGGAGGTTTGGGGCTGAGACGATGGGGGTCTTCTAGATATACAATCATGTCGTCTGCAAATAGAGACAATTCGACTTCCTCCTTTCTTATTTGAATACCCTTTATTTCTTTTTCTTGCCTGATTGCTCTGGCTAGAACTTCTAATACTATATTGAATAGCAGTGGTGAGAGAGGGCATCCTTGTCTGGTGCCACATTTCAAGTGGAATGCTTCCAGTTTTTGCCCATTCAGTATGATATTGGCTGTTGGTTTGTCATAAATAGCTTTTATTATTTTGAGATACGTTCCATCGATACCTAGCTTATTGAGGGTTTTTAGCATAAAGGGCTGTTGAATTTTGTCAAAGGCCTTCTCTGCATCAATTGAGATAATCATGTGGTTTTTGTCTTTGCTTCTGTTTACGTGGTGAATTACGTTTATAGACTTGCGTATGTTGAACCAGCCTTGTATCCCCGGGATGAAGCCTACTTGATCATGGTGGATAAGCTTTTTGATGTGCTGTTGCAATCGGCTTGTCAGTATTTTATTGAAGATTTTTGCATCTATGTTCATCATGGATATTGGCCTGAAGTTTTCTTTTCTTGTTGAGTCTCTGCCGGATTTTGGAATGAGGATGATGTTGGTGTCATAAAATGATTTGGGAAGAATTCCCTCTTTTTGTATTGTTTGGAATAGTTTCAGAAGAAATGGTACCAGCTCCTCTTTGTATGTCTGGTAGAATTCAGCTGTGAACCCATCTGGACCTGGGCTTTTTTTGGGTGGTAAGCTCTTAATTGCTGCCTCAACTTCAGACCTTGTTATGGGTCTGTTCAGGGTTTCGGCTTCTTCCTGGTTTAGGCTTGGCAGGAGGCAAGTGTCCAGGAATTTATCCATTTCTTCCAGGTTTATTAGTTTGTGTGCATAGAGTTGTTTGTAATAATCTCTGATGATGGTTTGAATTTCTGTGGAATCTGTGGTGATATCCCCTTGATCGTTTTTTATTGCATCAATTTGGTTATTCTCTCTTTTCTTTTTTATTAATCTGGCTAGTGGTCTATTTTGTTGATCTTTTCAAAAAACCAGCTCCTGGATTTATTGATTTTTTGAAGGGTTTTTTGTGTCTCTATCTCCTTCAGTTCTGCTCTGATCTTAGCTATTTCTTGTCTTCTGCTTGGCTTTGAATTTTTTTGATCTTGCTCCTCTAGCTCTTTCAGTTTTGATGATAGGGTGTCAACTTTTGATCTCTCCTTGCTTCTCATGTGGGCACTTATTGCTATATATTTTCCTCTAGAGACTGCTTTAAATGTGTCCCAGAGATTCTGGTATGTTGTGTCTTCATTCTCGTTGGTTTTGAAGAACATCTTTATTTCTGTCTTCATTTCATTGTTTATCCAGTCAACATTCAAGAGCAAGTTATTCAGTTTCCATGAAGCTGTGCGGTTCTGGGTTAGTTTTTGAATTCTGAGTTCTAACTTGATTGCACTGTGGTCTGAGAGACTGTTTGTTACAATTTCCGTTCTTTTGCATTTGCTGAGGAGTGATTTACTCCCAATTATGTGGTCAATTTTAGAGTAGGTGTGATGTGGTGCTGAGAAGAATGTATATTCGGTGGATTTGGGGTGGAGAGTTCTGTAAATGTCTATTAGGTTTGCTTGGTCCAGGTCTGAGTTCAAGTCCTGGATATCCTTGTTAATTTTCTGTCTGGTTGATCTGTCTAATGTTGACAATGGGGTGTTAAAGTCTCCCACTATTATTGTGTGGGAGTCTAAGTCTCTTTGTAAGTCATTAAAAACTTGCCTTATGTATCTGGGTGCTCCTGTATTGGGTGCATATATATTTAGGATCGTTAGCTCCTCTTGTTGCATTGATCCTTTTGCCATTATGTAATGTCCCTCTTTGTCTCTTATGATCTTTGTTGCTTTAAAGTCTAATTTATCAGAGATGAGAATTGCAACTCCTGCTTTTTTTTTGCTCTCTATTTGCTTGGTAAACCTTCCTCCATCCCTTTATTTTGAGCCTTTGTGTATCCTTGCATGTGAGATGGGTTTCCTGGATACAGCACACCAATGGGTTTTGTCTTTTTATCCAATTTGCCAGTCTGTGTCTTTTGATTGGGGCATTTAGTCCATTTACATTTAGGGTTAATATTGTTATGTGTGAATTTGATACTGCCATTTTGGTGCTAGCTAGGTGTTTTGTCCTTTAGTTGAGCTGGTACTTGTTGTTCCTTTATATGTGTAGAGCCTCTTTCAGGAGCTCTTGTAGAGCTGGCCTGGTGGTGACGAAATTTTTCCTGAATCTTCATAGTCCCATGTGTTTTCTTCACTTGGCACACGTCCCACCTCAGGCCAGCCACATCTCAATACTTAGCACCCTGTGCCAGCTGCAGGATGCTGCAGTGGACAAACCAAGCAGAACCCACCTCCATGGAGCTAACATTCTAACGTGGCCTGGTCTCTGCCTATACCACCCGAATGAAACTCTTCTTTGAAAGGACGTGAGTGGCCCCCAAATGGTCTCTTCTCATTCCCAAGCCTCCTTGGCATTCTCTTTGATGACTCTGCAGTGTGAGTCACATTTGATTATCTACACCTTGAAATGTTCTCTTCTTGATTTACAAAACCCAACATTCCTGGTTCCTATCCTGTCCCTCTGGAGCTGAACTCACAGTGCTTTCTCACTGCCCTCCAGATACAAGTTCCCTCTATGTCTGTCTCCATGTGAACAGCTCCCAATCCCAGGCTCCCAGGCTGGACCTGGCTCCTAACTCCCAATTGCCTGACCCCTACCAACACCTAAGAATAAACACTCTGGACCAAAACTGTCATTTCTCCTGCTATCCATGCCAGCTCTCTTCCTTGATGCCGCAGGTTTCCTCCATGTCACTATCACCACTGAACAAATACTCAGTGAGCGCTTACCCTGTGCTAGCCGTGAGATACTGAAGTAAATGAACCAGACAGAACCCATCTCCAGGGAGCTAACGTTCTAATGAGGAAGGAAGTCAAATACATATTGTGTTAGAAAGTCATGTCTGAGACAGGGAAAAATGTAGCAAGAGGAGAATGAGGAGGGATGGGAGGGGTGGTTAGGTGACCTCAGCAAGAAGGGGACACTAGAGCAAAGATTTAAAGGGGGCAATAGCTCAAGCCATGCAAATATGTTGGGAAGGGCTTGTAAACCAAGATACCTCATGGCTGGGGATGTCCAGTGTTTGGAGTTGGAAGAAACCATGCCACTGGAGTCAAGGGAGCAAATGGGAGGAAAGAAGGAAAGGAGATCTGAGGGTGGTGAGGACCTGACATGGTCTGGCTGTGTCCCTACAGGCTTAGAATGCAGGGCTGATCTCACCCGTTTTTTTCCATTCATTCAATCTGCAGAGCTGGCCCTCGAACTCCCTTGATCTCATTTCCCAATACTCTTTGTTTTATCCAATCTTGCCCAACCACCTAACATTGATGAGTTACTCTCTCTAAAGCACGGCAGTGGTCATGTCCTACTTTTTCACAATTTATCCCCAGCACCTTCTGCATAAGGTTTAAAGCCTCTGAAGAGTCATTTAAGGCCCCTTCCACAATCACCCTTCCATCCTTGCCCATGGCTGCACCTCCCTCCAGCCAGATTGGAGTTTTTACAGTTTCCTCTGCGAGGTTTGTAGCCTCTCTTGTTTTCTGCCCCTGGACTATACTGAGTCACTACTCAGTTCAGTATCTTCTGTGAAGATGTCCCTCAACCAGGATCACCCCCAAGGCGTAGTTGCTTCTTTGAGCACTCACGGCATTTTGCATTTGTTTTTAGTACTTTGCCATTTTTTTGACTTGCATTATTGTTATAATTGTCTTATTTCTTCTCCTAAATTTGTCTAGAAAACTCACCTTCTTGGTCTGTGCAGACCTCATAGTTCCTAGGGCTATGCCTCCCCAAAATGTGGTACCATGTATTTGCTGAATATTCTAGTGAATGAATGAAGGAATCACAGTCATATAATTAAATGCTGTGTTATACAGTTGTGTGAGGGCAGTGGAATTGGACATTTTCTTTCTTTTCTCTAATCTCCAAAAGTGGATAGTATCTGTTGTATTACTGAAATAGAATGTTTATAATTTTTAAAAATCACTGTCAGTCATGGTTAGTCATCAATCATCAGGCAGGCAGCTAAACTTCTCTGAGCCTGTCTCCTCAGCTCTAAGACGAGGACAAGTATTCTCATCTCATCTACAACCTCATAGAGTTGTAGTGAGAATTAACAGGAGATCATCTATGAAAGATTTTAAGTATCTAGCCTGGCACATGTTAGTTGCTCAACAAAACTATGTGATCATGATGATGGTGTTGGTGATGATAGTAATTATGACTTTCAAAGAGCTAAAAATGAAGGGCTTAAAGGAAAAGTTCTGTCTGGTTGGTTGAGTGATCACAGCTTTCAATGTAAGGTAATTAAGCTTTCTCTCCATCTGAGGCTATTTGCAAAACCAAAGGTCATCTGATATATTCATAGAAGGTTCCAGATGTATCAATTATTCATTCCCATGCCTGAGACTTTGAAACATAAATTTCATGCTTTGACTGCAGATGACTAAAAAGGAAAAAAATCTAGCTACCACAGCTATTCAGTGTGATGAACTGTGTACAGCTGCTTTATTAGATGTATATGTAGTTTTTTAAAAGGAGTACATTTTTCCTATAATAGTTATATGGTTTTATTTTTACATTACAAAATAATGCATGTTTATTGTATACAATTTGGAAAATGTAAAAAAGTAAAAAGAAAATAAAATCACATATAATTCCATTATTTAGGAGCAACGATTGGACATTTTGAGGTATATTTTTCTTTCCGATGTTTTATTTTTTTTCTTTTTGGAAAAAGTGCAACGTATCCTAACTGTGTTACTGGTTAACATTCATTTAAAGTCATTTTTCTCTAATTCTTCATGACAAGAGTGAAATAATACCTATTGCTTTTCTCTTATGTAAAATATGATATTTAGTACATTACTTACTTTCTTCTTCCAACCATTCTCAGCTCTGGTTTGATCCATGTGAAATTTTTGACTTAAATTACTGTGACTAATAATATGTATGTTCTCTTTCAATAATTATTTTAATATTTACAGTAAGTTTTATAATCATATTAACAATAATTATTTGGATTTACTTATATTTAACTGGCTTCACAGTTTAAGGCCTATACCCTTATTCTGTGTGTCCTTCCCATTCTGAAGTTATTTGTTTTACTTCATCTGTCAGTTCACTGGCTCTGGTCAGTTCTTTGGGTGACTCTTTCAGCATGGTGTGTAGGTGGTTGACTTTCTGAGGTCTAGAATGTCTGAGTGTGTGCAAACATCACTCGGCTGAATGTGATGTTGTTGTCTCTTTTGTTTCATGTAATGGAGGAGAATTCTATATTTACACTGATATTTATTCATTTGTAATACTTTTCCTGAATGCTTACAATGGTTTTTTTTCTCTTTCCCCTCGAAATTTGAAAAGTTCATTAGGATAAATCCATTGATCTATGTAATAAATCTTGCCTGGTACTTAATGACTCATCTCTTTTCTATAGCAATTTAGGGTCACTTTTTTTGGTAGCGGGGTCAGAAATAATGGATTTCTGAGTGTCTGAAATTCAGGCAAGCCCCAAGCTTTTTAAATAACTGCATTGGTGAAAGGCAGTCAGAGGTGGTAGAAGGAGCTCAGTCTGTTGAGTCAGCTCTGCAAATGATCAGCTGCATGACCTTGGACATGTCACCTGATTGCTCTTGGAGCCTCAGCATCCCCATCTATAAATGGAGATAGAAAGAACTCCTTGCAGATTTGTTGTGAAGAACAAACAAGGAAACCCTCAGTTGTGTTATAAATCATGCCTCCTCTTATGCAAGGTGAGGAGAGTCATTCCTCCCTAGGCTAAGGCCGTACAACTTTCGTTCAAGAAAAAATTCAGATTCTATATTGGGACTCAGAGCTGCTCTTCTTACTAAAGGGAAAGGGTCTTATAAATGTGACTCCCTCCTTGAACGATGAGAATATTCTAGGGGACCAGGATGCCTGCCAAGGGAGAGAATGAACATTAGCAGATAAGACCCAGTTACAGGAGCACAAACTCCAGCTTTGGGAAGAGCAGAGGGAAAAGAAAGGCTGTTTCTCTCTCAGTCACTGACATACACCTCTCATCCTGTCTTGAGCTTTCTGTTGTCCTTGCCTGTCATGATTCCAAACCGTAGACAAGGTGTTGGTAGACCCAACTGGTCCACAGTCCAGCAGCTTGTCAGAAATGTGGGATCTCAGGTCCCACCCTGGAGCTACTGTATTAACATCTGCATTTGAACCAGGTCCCCAGCGGATTCATATGCCTGTGAGCTTAAGAAGCTCTCATCCAGACCACATGTTGATAAGAGCCAATGTTTTAAGTGGTTACTTTGTTGTTGACCAGTGATTTTATTTTCATGCCTTTGGAAAACAGCAGTGAAAGCACAGCAGAAAGTTCTAGAAGAGATGAAAGTACAGCATATAGAATTTTAAAACACAGAATAAAGTCCAGTGGTTTCTGTCTCAGCCAGTTTCATGGGAGCCAGGGAAGGGTCTTGTTCTTCTCTCTGAGGCTGCTTTAAACTGCTTCCTTGCATGTTAGTACTTAGCAGGCTTGGGATCATTCTCTTCTGTACACGTTCTCAGCCTCTCTGCTTGACCACAATGATAAGAACACAACTGCTGAAAACCATCATCATGGCATGCATGGCTCCTGTGGTGCCCCCATGCCTCATTCTGACAGCTCACACTGTGTCCATAGATGTGGTCACAAAACAGAAATTGGCATGCAGTGCTGTGGCTTCTGTGGGTATTCTGTGATCCCAGCCTTGATCTCTCTCTGGGCCTCAGGTTGTCCCTCACCTCTTCTCCAGCTACCACCTGGATGGTGAATGTGTGTCCCCAGCACTGGCCACCGGCCCCTGGCCAGGGGCAGAGGCGGAGCCAGAGTTGACACTGGATGATAACTCCAAGACTTTATGGCAACTGTCCATGCAACTCGAATTTCCAGAGAGGTAAAATAGGAAGTTGTTGGAGTGAGGGCCTAGGCACTTTCTGGGGCTTTCCACAGTCCTTGCGTGGCTGTCTGCCTCCACTGTGTGAGATCAGGGAACGTGTCACTCCTGTCCACTTTTGTATCTATAGTATCCACTAGAATGTCTGCCATGTAAGAGGCACTTACTATGTATTTGAACCTAAATCACAGTGCGACAAAGAACCTGCATGAACTTACACCAAAAGAGTGAGATATGGCTTAGTGAGAAATGAAACTAATACCCAATCTATTGATGGGGGCCACTGCTACCTTCTAGAAGAATGGCATGATTCCTCTCTGCTGCAGACTGTTGCTTCTGTCTTTCATTCTTGAGTATAGAGTATCCTCATTGGTTTTGTGGGCCAGGTGATGAAGGGAGGAGGGGCCTGCAAACATAATCTGCCTGGGGAAGGGTGCGATCAGAAAGCTTGGAAGCAGGCTTGGTGCGGTGACATGCCTATAATCCCAACACTTCTAGAGGCCAAGGCTAGAGAATGCCTTGAGCCCAGGAGTTTGAGGTTAGTTGTAGTGAGCTATGGATCACATCCTGCACTCCCACTTAGGTGATAGTGTGAGACCCTGTCTCAAAAAATAAAAAGAAAATTTAAAAAAGAAAAAAATCTCAGAAGCAAAATAAAGTGGGAGGAATGTGAAGATTTCAGGCTAGCCTAGCAGAGAGGAATGAGACAACCAGGGAGGAAATCTGGGAACAGTAAGACCAGTTCCCAGGAGCAAAAGGGGACCAGGACCGCTTCATGAGACCCAGGGCCTGGGAAGGAAATGCACACACAGGTCACTGCGGCATCACGTTCTGTTGCAACTCCGCCCCATCTCCCCAAGCCATCAGTAAAGTCAGCCAAGTGCCACAGTCTTATAGCAGGCTGTCTTGTGGAAAGCAAGCTGCATTGACATGTGGGTGGGTGAGAGAGAGAGGCAGACAGATAGTGGGGTCCAGGAAGGCAAGCTGTCGAGTAAGGAAACCAAATCAGGGGAGTCGCTGAGGCAAGGACTGGGAGCAGAACGCAAGGCTCCAGCGGGAATCTGCAGAAATCTGGGGGTGGATTCAAGCTGGCTGCTGGATGCAGGATGGGACTGGGAGCCAGTGAGCGTTGTGCTGATGGGAAGAAGGGAGCCTGAAGGCTGCAAGATTTCGAGACACCTGGTTGCTGTAACATGGGTTATATAAGGCTCTGCCCAGTTTATGGAGCCACCTCTGGCTCTGGGGGAGTCAGTCTTTAGCCTGTGGAAGCTGCCAGCATACGACTGAGTCTTAGTCACAATGTTGTAAAATGTCTCTGCAGATTCCTGGACGAAAGTGAGAATTGTCACTATTAAATGACAAATGAACTGGGATAACCAGGGTTGGATGACCTCCACCAGTGGACTGGGCTGCTTCCCATGACAGCAAAGCCCTCCCTACTTAAAGGGACATAGGTCCTGATCACATCACAGGCCTTCTGGTGTGAAAGCCCACCCGCTCTGGGGAAGGGCCCTTTTCTAAGAAACCCACCTAAGTTGAGCTCTGAGGCTCTATGAAAACAGCAATATAGTAACAGTCACAGTGGCGCAGTGAGGAAAAATAACCCATCTTATTACTTGGAGAGAGCTATTTTAGAGAAAAATTACACTAAAAAAAAACAGATGGTTTCTTTGTAGTAGTTGCCTATAAATTCTCTACTTTTCTGTTCTGTGGGATTGAAATTGATTGAAATCGACATTTTTTTTTTTTTTAGCATGAGTCAGTTGACAAGAAAATTGAAAAAACAAAACAACCAGTGCCAACAGGGCTTATTTTTTTTTCTATTTATTTCCAAAAAAGTATGTCAAGAGGTTCTGATAAGCTTAAAAAAAAAAAAGAAAGAAAGAAAAGAGAAGGAAGTCAATGATCTGTTTTTAGAAGCCTCTAGCAGTTCCCTTTCTGAAGCTGCTGTGCAGATTTGTGCACACATTTTATCCAGCTGCTGAACATCTGGAATCTTGGAGTTGTCCCTCTGGCTCTCCGTGCAAAACAGCAAAAAAACCCCACACCACTGGTTTTCTGACCCATGTGGTTTCATAGCCTTTTCCAGGAGGTAAAATCCAGACTTGAGCTATGGAAAATTGCTTCTCTTGGCTTGAAAGTCATGGTTTAGCAAGTGGTGTGTTTCAGGGAAACTGGTGGGCCTGAAGATTAATTTGTATTTGCTGCCTCCTGGGGCTCCCAATCAGCCACTTGGTTCCCAGAGCCACCAATCTCCAGTGTTGCAAGGCTCAGCAGGGGTGAGGAAGAATGCGGCACAAATGTCACTGAGACCAGCCTTCCTGTCTGCGTGTCTCTGCCCTCTGCAGTTTCCTCCAAATCACCATCACATATACAAAATGGCTGGTGGCTGACATTCGCGTCCTGCACTGGCCACAAAGTGCCTTCTGTCCCAGAGACCTGGAGGTGGCCATGCTTTGGTACAGCTATGTGACACTTCTTTCCCCAGCCACATGACCCACCCAAGATGCTTCACGCCAGCTCTGCTGCTGAACATGAAGAGGCTGCAGAGACCAGTAGGAAACCCACTGACTGATTAACTATCCTTGACCCATTTCCCCAAACACAATATACATCTGAGAGAAAGGCCACTGGGCTCTGAATATAGTGAGTCGGCTTAGTAAAGTCTTTTTCCCACCCCTTAATAGAAATGAGTCTCCAAGGATGGTGAATTTTCCATACATGACTCTTAGAAATAGGGTAGAATTTGGGGGTGGGGGTGGGGAGATTTCAATCAATAAATACCATATATATGATTTGTCCTGGTTCTAATGTACAATCCTGAGGCCCCAGCATTTTGCTGATTATTAAAGTACTTTGGAGAATGATGCTTTCTTAGATGCACCACTCTCCAAAGTCCATGAGAACAGTCAGTGTAATCCCAGCCCCAAGCTTCAAACTGTTTATGCATTAGCACAGATGCCAGCCCCACATCACCTGTGCAAACCTGCCAAACTCAACTTACTATGAACCTCTCTGCAGCATTCAACATCTGGGTGCCTCAGTTTGCATGGAACATTTGATCACTCTTAAAAATAATAATAATACCAACATTCCTAGGTGTTCTTTGTACTTTTTCAATTCTTTTATAAGTCCCTGAAGGACAAATCTGTGCCCTTTGTATCCCCAGCACTAAGCTCAGGGCCCTCCCTATAGAAGGTTTCAAAATAATTTAATGATATGGAGTGAGTCTCATGTGTAAGCAGGTATATGGCTCACCCCAAGTGAAGACAAGTATCCTGCAATAGGAAATGACAAGGACAGTAGTTCAATTCAGCAAACATTGCTGATGTCTTCTTGGGATCATGGCTAAAAGAGACTGTAATAGAGAGGAGCTCCCAAATTCCAAAGATAAATGTCATTGTGCTGGGCATTTGGCCATTGTCAATGTGACCTATAGTCATGGACGCAGGGAGTGGAGACAATCTGAGAAGGCACAGGAATCAACGCTTTAAGAGTGTAGCCTTGCCATGGGTTATGGAGAGAAATAGGCTGATGTGCTAGGGCCAGCTGTTAAATGCTCAAGAAAATTGCTAGAATTTTGAAAGCCAGTTGTTAAACCACTGAAATTGGCTTAACTTGAAATTGGCTGTTGATAAACTATTTACACCATGGAAATTGACTATCACGACAAATCAGAGCTCCTCCCCAACCTCATCCCACCCACATAGCTGGTTTGCCGGAACCCCGCTGGCATCCAACCTTCTGGGCTCAGGCAAGGGTAATTTTTGACCAAAAGCTTCCAGCTGACTGTGACCTTAAATGGCCTTATTACACAAAGCAGCGGCCTCTGACAACAACTGCTTATGGCTCCAGGAGCAAAGGTTGAACTTTACCTGGAGCTAAGTGTGCTGAGAATTTTTGATTACTTCTTGCTCTCCTCAGCTAATCTGCCCACAGACACCGCTTATAGTCACAGCTTTTCTTATAAAGGGCTACAACATGCATGCATATGGAAAATGCAAGTTGAATTTGTAAATCTCTTTCACTATGAATCCTCAGAGCGCTGCATATGAATTAGATCAACCATTGTTCCCAATAGTGGCTCCCTGATAGGAAAGAAGCAGAACCAAAAATAACGATGGATGTCTAGAGCATTTGCATGACACATTCTTCTTGGATTTTTGCTGCCTTTATTTGCTATCTACAGTGTTTCTCTGGTTGACCTTATCTAGTCCCTTGGCTTTAAATTCCATGGTACACTGATGGCACTCAAATGCAGCTATGATTTCTCCCCTGGCCTTCAGACTCATCCAACTGCTTCTTTGATGTCTCCACTGGGATGTCCAATGAGTGTGTCAGAAACATTAGATCAGCTCATGTCATTCCTCTGCCTCCAGAGGCTTCCCATCTCACCCCAAATACAAATCCATGAGATGGTCTGGTCTACACCCCACCCCGTCACTCCTCAGGCATCCTCTCCTGGGGCCCTTCCCCTTGAGGCTGGTCTCCTTGTCTATGAGGTTTGTCTCTGCCATAGACGAACTTGGCATGCCATCTCCCTGGGAAGTTCTCTCACTAAGTGTCCTCATGGCTTCCTCCCTCACATCCTCCAAGGTTAAAGGGGCCTTCCTTGCCCACTGAACTTAAAATTACAACCTCCTTCGCCCTCTCCCCTTTCCTGATCCCCTCCTCTCGTCCTCCTACTGAGGTTCGGACGTTCCTATTTGTTGTTCTCTCCTCCCCTGCAATGTAATCTCCCGAGGACAAGAATGTTAGTCCAGCTTGTTCACCTATGTATCCCTAAGACCTAGCACAGTTCCCAGCACAGAGGAGGGGTTCAGTAAATACGCGTTGAGTGAGTGAATGAAAATCTCAGTTCCTCTGCTTAAGCCTGCTTCTCTTCGAGTCTTCATCTCTGCTAATGGATTCACTGTTTCACACAGGAGCTCAGGATAACACCCTGAGCCATCTTCATCCTCTACATCTAACATATCTGCAGTGCTGATAGCTCGGCCATCAGAGTAGATCCTGACTCTCACCACCTGCCTCTCCTTCTCTGCAGTCACCATAGACCAAGCCACTCTCATCTCAGCTGGATGATTGCAACTACTTCCTACTGGATTTCCTGCTTCCAGGCTCACCTATCTCCCATTTGTCCCCTACACGTTACCAGAGTTCTCTTTTAAAAATATCAGACACAGCATTTGACTCCCGTGCTGAAAACCTCCCAAAGGCTTCTCAGCACATGTAGTATACAATCGATGCTCCCTGACTTGGCGGCCGCTGACTTCTCCAGGCTCATCCCTGACACCCCAACACTTGCCCTGTTTTTTTCACTTTTGCCATGTTTGTTCTTTCACTCCACAATGTGTACTGAAGGCCCACGAAGCGACAGGGCTGTTCTAGGTGTTTGGGATATATCATGGAACAAAACAGGAATATGTTTATACCCTTGTGGAGCTTCCATTCTACTGGTGGGAAACAAATAACAAGCAATAGACATGATATTAATTCATTACAAAACATGTAAGAAGGGGATGAGTGCTGTGGAAAATAAAATGAAATTAAAGGGGACTGCAAGTGCTGAGTTGGGGCTATGAGAGGTCAGGCTATAGTATTAAACAGATCGGCACTGAGGACACAAGGCGTGAGCAAAGACGAGGGTACTGGGCCGCCCAAGGCATCTTGCTATTCCTAGAACAAGCTGGTGTGGGCTCCTGCTGTGTCCACTCAGTAAAGCTGGAGTTCCATTTCTATTCCCCTCCCTGCATAGTTCCAGGTTGGCATGGCCCACAAGGGATATTGTGCGCAAGATTTGGAAGACAGAAACTCAGCAGCAGCCTTTTCTTTTTGCAAGGAAGGTCCTTGCAGGGCTGCAGGTGCTGTTGCAGCTCGTGCACGCTGAGACTCCCCCACTGGCTCCTGCTGTTGGCCAGTAGCTGGCCACGGCTTCTCTGGTTCCCACAGGATCACTTCCTTCAGCTCCTGCAGCTCCTGGCCAGGTGCATGCTCAGTCCCTAGACCAAGCGCACTGAGGGTGGAGGCTTGAAGGTGCTGAGAGACCAGTGAGGTTGGAGCTCATCCCTGCCCTCACTTCCCTCACTTCTCTCCCCACCTGCCTGCACTGCTGACTTCAGAGGCAGAAACAACAGCCTCACGTGGACTGGCTGATCAGCCTCACATGGACTGGCTGATCAGCTCCCATAGCTCATCATCTGGCTAACCTGTGAACTAACTCACTCATTCACTCACTAAATGAATAGACTTTAATAAGGATTTGTTATAGGATAATATTTCTTTTATTATACTTGCTGCATACAGAATGGGTGGCTTCTTATTTAATCTATAGTCATAAGTCACCCCCTTATAAAAGTCTTAACTAAGTATCTAAAATAAAAGCCTCTGTAATTAGCCCATGTCTCCTTAACTGTTTTATTTTCTTTATGGCATATATTACCCGTGAGGTATATCTTTTCTTTTAGTTTATTTGATTACTCATTTAATTGGTCCTATCCTATTTATTGCTCTCTCTCCAGTGCCTAGAACACAGCCTGCACATGGTAGGAATTCAAAAAGTAATGATCAAATAAATGTGTTCAATGTCTTTCTTTGGCCAGGTTTGGTGGCTCACATCTGTAATCCCAGCACTTTGGGGGGCTAAGGCAGGCAGATCACAAGGTCAGGAGTTCAAGACCAGCCTGACCAACATGGTGAAACCCCATTTATACTAAAAATGCAAAAATTAAACGGGCATGGTATGTGCCTGTAATCTCAGCTACTGGGGAGGCTAAGGCAGAAGAATTGCTTGAATCCAGGAGGCAGAGGTTGCAGTGAGCCAAGATCACACCAGTGCACACCAGTCTGGGCGACAGAGCAAGATTCTGTTTCAAAAAAAAAAAAAAAAAAAAAAATCTTTTTTTTTTGGGTGGCTGTCAACAGATTTCTGAATACCAAAATAAACTAAAGTGGTTTCAATTGCAGACATTTTGAATGCAAATCTTACAACAGCATAACGGAAAACTCTAGCATTTATTCATAAAATCTATAAATGGAAATCAAACCATTTTTTCGGCTTACACTAGTCAAAATTACTTTTTATCAATAGACAAATTTTAAAAGCACAACCAAATCCAAAGCAAACCTTTTATTGCATAAGACTGTTCATTTTGCTTACAAAAAAGTTTCCCGTTTTTCTTAGTAATAAATGCTGAGATAGTCACAAGATATCATTTCTGTTAGTAAAGTACACTCAACTCCAGGAACATCTGAGTAAAAGCTAATGTTTATACTACCTGGCTAGCAGGAAATTGAACTAAAGTTTTTTCCTACCAAGAAAATATAGGGCTAGGCATGGTTGTCCATGTCTGGAATCCCAACACTTTGGGAGGCCAAAGTGGGAGGATCGACTGAGCCTAGAGTTTGAGACCAGCCTGGGCAACATAGGAAGACTCCATCTCTACAACAAATAAAAAGTTATCTGGGCATGGTGGTGCATGCCCATAGTCTCAGCTACTCAGGAGGCTGGGGTGGGAAGATGTCTTGAGCCAGGGAGCCACTCTGGGTGACACAGTGGGACTCTGTCTCAAATAATAAATAAATATTTTAAAGATACAGGATTAGAAGATTCTTTAAGTTGTACTAAAGCAAAACGGTCCTTTAAAACAAATGTCTGTGTTTAACATTTCAATGATTTCAAACCAAAGAAGCTTCCAAGTCAAAACTTCTTTTGCCAATTCTGCAATCGAATGGGGGTAATTTTTGCCAGTTAACCCATTTCAATTATCATTAATCATTCTTCCTGTACATTAGGCTGATATTTGCCCACTTTGCTCTTCCTTCCTTTAGAGTCTGTGCTCGGAGCATCCCACTCCTCTATAGATCTGCACTAGGAGAACTCAGTGTTTTCTTCCTGTGGCCTCTCTTAGCCTCCCCTTCAGCTCCCTCCTAGACATATTTGTTTGTTCATTCATGCATTTAACCAATATGAATTGATCCTCTCCCATGTTCCAGAGGCTGGTTTAGTTTCAAGGTCCTTTCCTTGGAAGAGCTCCTTGCTTTTCGGGCCTATGAATGTTGCACCATTGACCCCAAGCAGTAAGTCGAGCCCTTGCTTTTTTTCCTGGACATTCGTGCACAGATCTTTTGGGGCGTAAATGCTTCCTGCTACTATTTTTACAATTCTCAGCCACTAATTTCTGTTTGTCCTTGGTTAAGTGCTCTTCCTTCCCATTTTTGTCCCTGCCCTTTTAAAATCTGAGAGCATCAGAGAATTTCCTCTGCAGCCTCTGGTTTTATTAGTTCCCTTCCCCTTTTCTTCCACAGGAGAATCACTTGCAATTGCAGATTTGGAGTGACATTTCAGAGAACATCCAAACTCTCTTGAGACATCATTCATCTGAAAGTCCCTGAATGTAACATCTGGCCTATCTCTCCTCTGATCTTTGGGAAATCTGCTTCCCTAAGTCTAGAATGCATGTTTAACTATAAAACTTTCCCCATTTTCAGTGTTCATGACCTCAAAAATTGGTTTTGGGTCCAAGCAGCCATGGATTTGAATCCTGGCTCATACTTATTGGCAGTAACACCTCACCATGTCATTTGTACCTGTTTTCTCAAATTTACAGTAGGGAACTAACTGCTCTAAAGACTGTATTTTCCAAAGGTGGCCACATGAATAAATATATATGTGTGTTTCATCCCATAGGCTTCTCCTACGATGTGATATTGACCCTCCTCTATCTAGGCAAGAAGAAGAACGCTATGCTGCTTCTAGCACTAAACCAGAAAAAGGCAATGGAGCTGCTGCCTGGTTCTCTCTCAGGACATGCACCTCTGGAATAGGGTTGCCAGGTTTAGCAAACAAGAATACAGAACACTCTTTTAAGTTTAAATTTTAGAAAGAAAAACAACAAATAATTTTGTAGTGTAAGTATATCACAAACATTGCATGGCCACACTTATACTGAAAAATTACCTATCGTTTCTCTGAAATTTAGATTTGAATTGGGTATATTTTATCTGGCAACCCCACTTTGGAGACCAGAACCACCATGTCAGCTATTTGGCTACCCTAAGGTTACTAGCTCCTCCGGTTCCTCAATGTTTGTGTGTTCCCAGCCCAAGCACCGCACATTTGCACTAAGAAGCCTTCAGGAACCAGCCCATCTCCATCTCTCTCTGATTCTCCCGCCTCCCTCTTAGAAAGACCCTTGTGATCACATGGGGCCTACTTGGATAATTCAGGATAATCTCTCCATCTTGAGATTCTTAACTCCATCACATCTGCAAAGTCTCTTTTGGCCATGTAAGGTGACATGTTCACATGTTCCAAGGATTAGAAAGTGTGATGACTTATGTTTAGAAAGAAGAAGATAATCAGCCAGAATCTAACCCCACTCTGTCTGCAGTCTCAGGATTCTTGCCTTCAGGATTAAATCTGTCTGTGCTTTATAGTGAGAAAGACACAAGACACCCATCTGTGATAGAGACTGTTGGCTTTCACTAAACCCATCTCCTCTTATTCCTGGGCACCACCTGGACATCATATATCAGACCACCTTGCTGTTGGCTGTGGCCCTGGTGACTGAGGTCACCAGTGAAATGTGAGTAGGTGATGTGGCCACATCCAAGCTGCTTTCCCCCAAACGTCCTGTGCGTGTGTCTGTGTCTGTTCTTTACTCATCCTTTGTTTTGATGCAGATAGTTATGACAACCTTGGAAACCATATTCTGGGGACACCAAAAAATGGGAGGAGCCTAAGTCCCTGAATCCTTCCTTGGGGAAGAATTGCCAGCCAATCAGGAGCACCTGTTTTGGACTTTATGTCAGCAAGAAATTAACTTCTATTGCATTGAGCAATTTATATATTTTGGAGTCATTTATAACAGTAGTTGGCATTACTTTAAGGTAGCACACCATGCAAATTCCAAATATTTTGGGTAAGCATAACCTGTTTTGCAGACAGGCACACCATGTAGGAAGTTGATTGGAGTTTTAGGTTTCACTACGAACACAGCAGGTTTTATAAACATACCTAGAAGAACAGATCTTTGCGGATTTTCCTGGCTCAGCCCAATTAAAGCCACTGCTGATGCAACAAACCCTGTTCTCAGCGCATTACATAACTTATATTAAAAAAAACAGCACACAGTTTTCACATTTTCACCATGGTCTATATCCGAATGAGGAAATCATTTAATACTCTGACTTTGTCAAAACACAGTTTCTCTGGACAGAATATCCAAACATTCTTTGGTGTCCAGGAGAAACTACACTGCTAGAGGGAAGTCCATGTATGTAGCTGGAAACCTAGAAGATAAGAGAGGCTTTTTTCTTCTACCAGGAAAGGCACACTCTCAATTTAGGAAGTAAGTTCCCTTAAGGCATCACCAACTGGGAATATTCGAGTCTTGGATTCATCCAATGGTTGTATCCAGGCCTTCACAAAGGCCAAAGGAGGATGCTGAGGTTAGACTGGCTGAGAATGTGTGCCCAGCTTTCTCTCTTGCACAGCAGGGCAGGCAGGTCACCCTGTATACAGTGAGAACAGTCCCCAGGCAGGATGATAGTGCTGCAGAGGGCCAGTGGACACAGATGGCAGCCAGGAGGGCTCTGTCACAGGGGCAGCAGCTGGAGGGGAAGGGAGGAGCGGGCACTGAGCGTGTAGTGCAACCGTCGGCTCCTCTGCCTGGGATTTCCCTGTCACCTGACTCGAACACTTGTCACTGGGTTGGCCCACATGGCGACTCCTAAAACATTGGGCTGCTAAGTCATTTGTGTGGTACCAACTCCACAGGGCTGTGCATCCCACCTCAAGGCCTCTGACTTTCATATCTTTGAGAGTAAGTAACTTCCAGGAGAGAAGAAATCTGGCTGTATTGCCCTGATGAAAATCACAAGCCATATAAGGTGCTGCCATGTGTCCCAACGCCCCACGTTTTCTAGGCTGCTGTCACCATTTTGGTCATGTCCCAATACTCCCTACATGATTGATTGATTGATTGATTGAGACAGGGTCTCACTCTGTCACCCAGGCTGGCATGCAGTGGCACGATCTCCGCTCACTGCAACCTCCACCTCCTGGGTTCAGGCGATTCTAGTGCCTCAGCCCCCCAAGCAACTGGGGTTATAGGTATGTGTTACCATGCCTGGCTAATTTTTGTATCTTTAGTAGAGATAAGGTTTCACCATGTTGGCCAGGCTGGTCTCAAACTCCTGACCTCAAGTGATCCATCCACCTGAGCCTCCCAAAGTGCTGAGATTACAGGCGTGAGCCACTGCATCCCCTCCCCAAGCTATTATTAACCAAAGATTTTTTTTTTTTCCTGACAGGGTCTCACTTTGTAGCCCAGGCCCAACTCCACTTCCACAGTAGCTGGGACTACAGGCATACGCCACCACACCCAGCTCCGGATTCCTCTTTTTATTTCCTCATTTTGTAAACTCAAATAATTTTATTTTTTTAAAGAAATTGCATATCATCAACATAAATGAAAAGCCAGAATCACTTGACAGAAACATAACAGTCATAAAAAGTTAAGTACAATGAAAGCAGAGCAGTATTACTAAATTCCTGCTTGACGTAATTTCAGATGGAAGGCTCCAAGTCTGAAGCCTGTTCTGTCTTGAATAAAAAGAGACAGTAGCAGAAGTTCAGAGATGCTGTCAACATACTCGTACCACATGGAGATTTTCTCCTTATTAACTGAAAGAGAATTGAAAAAGAACGGTGTCCTCACTCTGAGATTCACTGTTATTTAACCCTGTGTTTTGCACCACCGAAAATCACCTCACAGTCAGTGGGTAATTCGATTTCACTTTAAATGAATTATCTCCAGTGGTCCTCAACATAGACTAATATTTTAATTCTTTCTCTTTCTTGTAAACATATTTTCCCACTGAACAAGATGCTATTTCCAAACCTTTTTCTCTCTGATCTTTCTACACCCTAGTTCTCAACTGCTAATCTTGCCTCACAAATATTTTAAAAAACAAAAACTTGGCCAGGAGTGGTGACTCCTGCCTACAATCTCAGCACTTTGGGAGGCCGAGACGGGTGGATCATCTTAGGTCAGGAGTTGGAGACCAGCCTGACCAACATGGTAAAACCCCATCTCTACTAAAAATACAAAAAATTAGCTGGGTGTGCTGGGGTGTGCCTGTAGTCCCAGCTACTCGGGAGACTGGGACAGAAGAAGAATTGCTTGAACGTGGGAGGTGGAGGTTGCAGTGAGCCAAGATTGCCCCACTGCACTCCAGCCTGGGCTACAAAGTGAGACTTCATCTTAAAAAAAAATTAGCCAGAAATAATTTAAATCTATGTGACTATTTGCATTGATTTAAACCTTCTCAGGCCGGGCGCAGTGGCTCACGCCTGTAATCCCAGCACTTTGGGAGACCGAAGCGGGCGGATCATGAGGTCAAGAGATTGAGACCATTCTGGCCATGATGAAACCCCATCTCTATTAAAAATACAAAAATTAGCCGGGCGTGGTGGCACGTGCCTGTAGTCCCAGCTACTTGGGAGGCTGAGGCGGAAGAATCGCTTGAACCCGGGAGGTGGAGGTTGCAGTGAGCCGAGATTGCGCCACTGCACTCCAGCCTGGTGACAGAGCAAGACTCCGTCTCAAAAAAAAAATACAAAAAAACAAACAAACAAACAAAAAAAAACCTTCTCCTTCCTCTCTTCTCTTATCACTGAGCAAGCATCCATCTGCCCAACCGTGGCCAAACTCTACCAACAGCAAACAGGTGCCCTGGATCATCATTCCTCCTGCCTCCTCCACTGGGCTTTGTTACTATGACCACCTCCCTCCCTCCTTTCTTCCCAGTTAGTGTGTAAGTATATTCATACCTCTAATCTTAAAGAAAACCTCCCTTTGTGTTCCTTTCCTGCTACATCCTTATTTATCTGTTTCTCTCATCCAAATTTCTAGAGGAATTGTTCCCATGCTCGCTGTATCTGCTTCCTTTCCATTCCTTGACCCACCATAATCCAGCTCTTACTCTTCCCACTTTGTCATTCCACTGAAATTGTGCCGGTAGACCTCTAGCTTTTCACCCTCCTTTCCTTGGCTTCTGTGACATCCACGTTCTTGGCGTTCCTTCTGCTCTATGTCTGCCTCTCCTGAGTCTCTTTTGCAAGACCCTCTTCCTCCATTCAACTTCCAAATGTTGGAGTCCACCAGGGCTTGGCCTTGAGCCCTCTCCTCCCCTCCCTCTATTCCCTCTCTTGAGGGGACCTTAGAATTCCCACAGCTGTAAGTATCAGCCATAGGCCATAAATGCCCACATTTGTTTCTCCTGCCTGAACCAAACCTTTGAACTCAGGAAGCTGAATTTCACAGATCGCTATCTGAATGTCTTATGAGCATCTTAGATTTCATATATCCAAAAATAAACTTGTGAGTTTTCCCTCCAGACTGGTTATTCCCTAGTCTTTCTCATTTTAGTAAAAGGCACCACCATCCACCCAATGTCTGAATCACAAACCTGGGAGTCAGGCTTGATTCTCCCTTTCTCTCTTCCACTCTCATCTTCTGCGGTTACCTCTAAGATACATCCCCAATCAATCTTCTCTCAATCTGCACCATTTCCTCCCTAATTCAAGCCACTGGCATCTCTTTTCTGGACTGGTGCAATAAACTCAATATCCCCAATACTCCAGAGGTATCTTTTAGGTATATCATGTCACTTCCTTCCTTGAAGGCCATCTGTGGCTTCCTGGTGGATACGGAATGAAACCAAAACTCTTATTACCAAACCTAAAAAGCCCTGCGAGCTCCACTTATGCCCACCTCTCCAACCTCATCAAATTTCTCTTTCAGTCTCTCTCTTACTGTCTTGCAACCCCCATTGGCTTTCAATAAACAAATGGCTTGTGAGTGAATGGAATGAATGAATGAATAAAATGCCAAAACTTATAGGAACGCAAACTGTGATGCAAGGTTTTTGGATAAAAATTTAAGAAGAATTAAAAAATTTTACAGAGAAAATACATATAAAAGCAAGAGTGTGATCCTGAAACAAATAAAAGGTATTCATTTCACATTTTCTCAAAGGTACTTGAATAACACACATACCCATTCCTGAACATTTCAGAACATCTTGATTTGAAACAGGGTTTACATTGATCTGAGAGAGTACACACCTAATTGCTTCATACACACACAAACACTGTCAGTTACTAAGAAGGAAAAATGAGAGGGACCTATGCCCATAAAAAGAAATCCATTTCTTATAATAAATTAGAAGATACTCATTTGCTGCATGTTAGGCAGAGTCTTGGTGGTCAGGTAGTCTGAGATCTTATTTCAAGCCACCACACACTTGCTATGACTTCGTCTAAGCAGCTCAACATCTCAGTGTCTCTATTTGCCTTTGTCTCTCCCCCACTCAAGGTTGCTATTACAACAAGAAAAATCATTTCCAAGATGTTACCTTATTTTGGAGAAAGTGTCATATACATAAATCCAAAGCTATATCGAAAAAGTCTGACATGAACAATGAGAGATTTGTATATCTTAGGAGTCTCTGAACTGATTCCCTTAACAGGGTCAACTACAGTTATAACGAGGGTTCCAAAGGTGGCCTTCTTGAATTATATATAAATATATGTTGGAGCAAATATTTAAGAAAGTTTTAATATCATAATTAGAAGCAACTGTTACTCGAAAGGTTAAACATCATTATAATAGGACTTTGTAATTCTACTCCCAGATGTATACCAGAATTGAAAACACACATCCACACAAAGATTTGTATGCAAATGCCCACAGCAGTATTATTCATAATAGACAAAAAGTGGAAAGAACTCATATGTTTATCAACCGATGAACGGACAAAGCGTATGTGGTATATTTATATAATGGAGTTTTTATTGTTATTCAACAATAAAAAGAAATGAAGTTCTAATACATGCTGCCACATGGATGAACCTTGAAAACACTTAGTCTACTAAGTAAAAGAAGCCAGTGACAAAGAACCACATATTATATTACTTCTATTATATGACATCTCTGGAATAGACAAATCTGTGGAGAGAAAGTAGATTGGTGGTTCCTTAAGGCTGGAGGTGATGGGGGGGCAGGAGGATTAGAGAGTGATGGTTAAGGGATACAGGCTTTCTTTTAGGTATGATGAAAATGTTCTATAATTGTGGTAATGATTGTAGAACCCTGTGATATACTAAAAGCCACTGAAATGTACTTTTTAAATGAGTAAATTGTATTATATGTGAATTACATCTCAATACAGTTGTTAAAAGCAATAATCATTGCCTACTGTCCCTGAATTTTTATTTATTTATTTGTTTGTTTATTTATTTTAGAGGCAGGATCTTGCTCTGTCACCCAGGCTGGAGTACAGTGCACAATTACAGCTCATTGCAACCTCAAATTCCTGGGCTCAAGTGATCCTTCCACCTTGGCCTCCCAAAGTGCTGGCATTACAGGTGTGAGTCACCATGCCCAGCTTTCTTTCCATTTTTAGAGGAGGATTCAGGGTGTTAAATTAATCAAGAGTGTGTTGTTAAATGCCATCATAAATATTTATTTATTTTTAGTTTATTGTTGTTATAACTTTGTAGAGATAGAATCTCACTAAATGGCCCAAGCTTGTCTTGAATTCCTGGCCACAAGCAATCCTCCTACCGTGCCCATCCTAGAATTTTGGTGATATGAAATCAAGGAACAGAGTTGATGAAACAGCTGATGTTTATAAACTGATGGGTCACATTTCTGAGTCTTCTATTCATGTGCTCATTTGTGATTGCCTTCCTTGGCCTATCTCTAGGGTGAACTTTTAACATTAGTCAAGGAGTTTGCCATTTTCAGGCTGTCTTTGTCAGTTTGGACTGCTATAACAAAGTACTCATAGACTGGGTGGCTTATAAACAACAGGAATTTCTCACAGTTCTGATGACTGGCAGTCTGGGATCAGGGCGCCAGCATGGCTGAGTGCTGGCGAACACCCTCTTCTAGGCTGCACTGCTAACTTACTGTACCCTCACATGGAGGAAAGAAGGCAAGAAGGTTCCCTGGAATTCGTTTCATAGGGGCACCAATCCCATTCATGAGGGCTCCACCCTCACGACCCAGTTACCTTACAAAGGCCCCTTCTCCTAATATCATCACACTGGAGGGTTGGGATTTCAACCCAGGAATTTGAAGGGGATGTGTTTAGTCCAAAAAAAAAAAGCTAGGCATTTTCTGTGCCTTTGAGGATTTGCCTGGCCACGTCCTCCAGAAGACAGCATACCTGTCAGGTATTTCATGGTCTCTCTCCACTGGATAGCTTTTATTTTATATTTTAAAATATTTATATTTATTTCTCACTTATGAATAAAATGTTGCTTTGATTAAAAATTGTATTATTACAATGGATGTGTTTGATCACCATGGCGGAGTGATCTTGACCGTGTCCTCTTGTCACCCACTCAGCTGTAGCTAAGCTCTCCTGTATGATCTGAACTTGACCTTCAGACAATGACAGCCCAAGCATGTTGTTGGTTTAATGTCATGTCAGAACTGTGACCGACAATAGCCATAATTGTGTCCAAACCGTCTTAATAGTCAACAGCGTCAAACAAGACTCTCAAGGGTACATTGTGCTGGTAAAACCGAGCTTGATGACATTGGCTGCTCTTTCTAGCAGCCGTTCTGGATTCTTTTTTATTTTGAAGTTTTACTCCTCTAAGTGAAGTTTTAGTCCTCTAAGTGTTTCTATAGGAGCATTTTACATTTTAACCTTTTGAGTCTCTGTATTCAAGGTTGACAATCATTTTAATGGCCTGGGGTTACATCCATTTTTATAAAGGAAAGTGACTTGTTTCCAAACTTTCCAAAGAATATGGTGATTTTTTACCTACACAGGGTAATCTTTGGAGGAATTCCAGAGAACATATTGTCATTACTGTTAAAACAAACAAACAAAATCATATTCCCCAGAGTCGTTGCAAGCATATCTTTCATGGTTATAGATTTTAACAACTTTGAGTTACATTGAGTTGTTGCAGAATCCCACCTTAATCCATGCAGTAAAAAAGACACATAAATCATAAGAAATATTCTAACTATTTCAAAAGAGAAGATGTGTAGGCCGATGACAGGGTTTATATTTAGGAAACACAAATATCACAATTCCCAAAGAAGCCTCAGTGCTGTGCTCACCAAGAAAATGGCCATGTTAAGTGGTGTAAGATACCACTTGCACTGAACAGCCAACTTAATTTTCCTTTGGTAATAACATCTGTTTGTTAACACCAGGAAGTGTGTCACTAGCTTTTGTTTTGTTTATAGTTTAAGTATTCCATAAAATAGCAAACTAGGAACGGATTTTGTTGGGGAGGAAGAGTAATTTATTCCTTTCCGTAAAACTCAAGCCATGATGAGTTCCAAGATCCCCCAAATAATTGTTGTGTAGATGATAAACAAGCAGTGGAATTCCAAGGCATGAATCACTGATCTTTTTGAGTAAGTTGTCAGGGACTCTAAAGCATTGGAAAATGGGGCTGCTGCGGGTGATGGATGGGAAGATGGGTCGGACCAACTTTGGATACACAGCAGTCAGCAAGGGTGGGGTCTGGAAGTGCAGCAAGTACATGTAACAGGTAGGGAAAGCTTCACAGTGAAAAAAATGTAAATATGACAATGAGTGATTGAACTTCAGACATATATTCCAGCCAAAGAATCTGGTGGCGCATTTCTATCTTGAATCAGTGACAAATGAAACAAATGATTCATTAACTTGGAGTCTCTGGGAGGAGCAGTGAGCCAGACTGCCACTCAGCCATGCTTTTAACACCTGTGACAACTGAAGACCCAGTCCAGGGTCAAGGACCAAAGGTCAAGGATCTCTGGACATCTAAAATCCTTAAACAAAAGTCCCAGGAGTGCTACGCTAAACGTCCTCTATGCATCAGAACTAACCCACCTAACTTTAAAAAAAAAATAAATAAATAACATTGAATTTTCCTGAAAATAAGAATAACATTCATTATAGAAAAAAAAAAACAGAAAAGTGTAAAAAATCAAATTGCATATACTCTTTCTGCTCTGAAATAATTACCATTAACATTGTAGCATTTGTCTTTACAGTTTGAATACAGATATGGTTATGACATCACTGGATCCATGATGAATATTCAGTTTTTATCCTGCTTTTTCACTTACTGAAAAATCACTTAATATTATGTTGTGAGCATTTCTCCACATCATAAATATGCTTAGAAACATGATTTTGAATGGCCACATAGTATTCTATTCCATGAATGTATCATACTTAACTATACCCCTACCTTAGGCATTCAGATTGTTACTGACTTTTCATCATTATGAATGGTTCTATGATGAACATTCTTCCAACTTATTTTTAGCAACCCAGGGCAGAGGAATCTTTGTGTTCAGTATGGATAAAATTCCCAACATGGTCAGAAAAACAATGGCATCGCATACTTAGGAAAAAGTTTCAAAAGTCTTCATCCACCAAGGATTTAGATCTAGGTCCTTGGAAGACGGCATTTCCACTGAATAAGCACAAAATCAGCTAAACGTTGCTCAACATTTTAGGATTAGATTCCAACTGGTCTTGAAATAATGTCAGTCAACAACTTGCTTCCTCTATGGGGTGACCAAGCCTCACTTACATGCAGTAGCACAAACATCCCTGATAAGGCACCGCAGCACGTGCCAGACGCCCAGGGTGAGTGACCGCAGCAAAATGGTGAAGAAGGGTAAGGGGGCCTGTTGGCTCCAGCTTGATTTATTCATGTATTTAATTAACGCCTGTAATCCTAGCACTTTGGGAGGCCAAGGTGAAAGGATCACCTGAGATTAGGAGCTTAAGTTCAGCCTGGTCAACATGGTGAAACCTTGTTTCTACTAAAAATGCAAAAATTAGCTGGGTTTTGTGGCAGCCACCTGTAATCCCAGCTACTCATGAGGCTGAGGCAGGAGAATCACTTGAAACCAGGAGGTGGAGGTGGAGGTTACAGTGAGCCAAGATTGCACCACTGCACTCTAGCCTGGGCAACAAGAGGGAAACTCCATCTCAAAAAAAAAGAAAATGTCTTATTCTAGCTACCTCATATGAGTGAAATCATACATATTTGTTCCTTCATGTCAGGCTTATTTTACTTATTTCACAAGGATGACTAATCGTAACATGGATCAGAATTTCGTTTCTTTTTAAGACTGAATATTATCCCATTTTAGGTATATATCACATTTTGTCCATTCACCTATTGATGGGTATATGGGTTCCTTCTACTTGGGGGATATTGTGAATAATGCTGCAATGAATATTCGTGTCCAAGAACATGTTTAAGACCCTGCTTTTGATTATTTTGGGTATATTCCTAGGAGTGGAATTGCTGGATCATATGATAATTCTAAGTTTAATTTTTTAGGAACTGTCAAGCTGTTTTCCATAGTAGCTGCGTCATTCTACTTTCCACCAGCAGTGCATGAAGGTTCCATATCCTTTGACAACTATTGCCTATTTTCCTCTTTTTTTTTTGTTAATAGCAGTCATCCTCGTGGGTGTGAAGTGGTATCTCATTGTGGTTTTGATTTGTGTTTCCCTCATGACTAATGAGGCTGAACATCTTTCCATGTGCTTATTGACCATTTATCTATCTTTTTTGAAGAACCGTCCATTATTTTTTAATTGGGTTGCGTGAGAGGCTGCTTCGCTTGGGACACACAGACACCCAACCACAGGGTGCTTTCCACATGGAGCACTTGTTGGCAAGGAACACTGATTCCTCAAAAATGCACAATTCAGAAGGGGGTTATTATGAGGCAAAGGGGGCTCCTCCTGGGATCCTGACACGGGAAGTTCTGTGGGCCACCAGGGACCCAGAAAGGCGTCAGGCCACTACCCTGTCCCTGTCCCTCTCTCTGGGGCTGTGTGGTCCTGTCTCCATCTCTCATTGCACGTCTGCTTCCCCAACCCACCCGCCAATGGCAGGCAAGAGCTTCATCTGTGCACCCCACCCCCACCCTTAGCTGCTGGCTTCCCATGACACAAGCCCAGGCCTCATCTTCACATGACCCTACGGCTCCAGCGTCCCCCAGTAGACTCAGGCTTCTCTGTCCCTTCATTCGGAATTTGTCCTCTGAGGTCAGAAGCCTGCCCTGACCAAATCAGCTGTGGTCAAAGGGCCAGTTGCTAAAGGCAAATACTGCCAAGCCGGGCCCTGATTTCAGCAAGGGCTGTGGGTAGGGAACAACTTCCAAGAAGGTTATATCATGGATAAGCAATGATGGCTGTGCCTAGCACACAGAGGAGAAATGTAAAGCTTTTCAACAGTCTAGTGTCCCATTACTTACTATATCCACTTTTCAGACCCCTGAGTGCATTTGACATTGGATATTATTTGCCCTTGGCTTGTTGTACTTGTCTTTCAGTATAACATGACTGTAGTGCTCAGAAGGCACCTTTGGATGTTGATGTGACAATGGTGTGCCCAATGTGGAGAACAGTTTCCACTTCCATTCCAAAGCTAAGCCAGGCAAACTTGCTCAATTCAGAACATTTCCACGTGAATGCGCTACTAATTGGTCTCCCTGGTGCGGTATGCAAGTTATAGTCTCTCCCGATCTTTTCGTTTGGTGCAAAGAAAAAACGAAAATCATCTTAATTTTAGGTTAGTCAGAACCTGTGGAAGTCAAAAATGCAGTGTGATGTAAGCCCACAGCCTCTAGAGCCAGCCCATGTGAAACCCAAATACACTCGTGAAACACTAAATTTTCATCATTATTTACAGGTTATTGATGATCTGTAGTGAAAACAATAAGTGATGATGTCTTGTACTTAGGACAAGAGACTGTTAGAGATAAATTCATTTCTTTGAAATGTAAACCAAGGATAAATCCCAAATTTTCTCACTGTTCATCCCAGCCCCTTATGTCTGGATGGGACATTTGTTTAAATGCTATTCACATTAGTTCCCAGGAAAGGAGAGGTGGGAAAGTACCTGGTTGCCGGTGGTCTAGTCCCAAAGGAGAGGACAGTCCTGTCTGTCTTTGTCCGATGGTGATAGAGCTGGCCAAAATCCCATTTCCATTCTGTGTCATCTTAGGAGGAAAATCTTGTGAAGGATAAAATCAAAGAGGGAGACAGTCAGATAGTGAGGAAAATTAAAGACAACACCTATTGGCAGGTGCACTTAGAGAATTTGTAGGATGGGGGAACCGAGGTGGGTGGGATGCCATTTTGTATTTAGTTCATTACCATACCTTTTTTAAAAAAAGAATTGTATGCTTTATTTTTACAGCAGTTTTAGGTCTACAAAAAATTAGGCAGGTAGTACAAAGAATTCCTATATAACCCCATTCCTATCACACAATTTCCTCTATTATTAACATCCTCCATTAGTGAGATACATTTGTTGCAATGGATGAACCAATATTAATACATTATTATTAACCAAAGTCCATAGTTTAGGGTTCATTCTTTGTGTTACACATCCTGTGGGTTTTGATAAATGCATAAAGCCATGTATTCACCATTATCATGCAAAAGAGTTTCACTGCCCTAAAAATACCCTGTGCTTTACCTGTTCATGTCCCAACCCCCCAACCCATGCAACCAGTGGCAAACACTGTTTTTTTTCTTATTGTCATTACAGTTTTGCCACCATGCCGTTTTTTTGTTTGTTTGTTTGTTTGCTTTTGAGACGGAGTTTCACTCTTGTTACCCAGGCTGGAGTGCAATGGTGCAATCTCGGCACACCGCAGCCTCCGCCTCCTGGTTTCAGGCAATTCTCCTGCCTCAGCCTCCTGAGTAGCTGGGATTACAGGCACGCGCCACCATGCCCCGCTAATTTTTTTGTATTTTTAGTAGAGACGGGGTTTCATCATGTTGACCAGGATGGTCTCGATCTCTTGACCTCGTGATCCACCCACCTCGGCCTCCCAAAGTGCTGGGATGACAGACGTGAGCCACCGCGCCCGGCCCCACCATGCCATTTTTAATGAAAAAACTGGCACAGCAGTGAACACTATTCAGGATGGGATTAGAAAAGTTGATTGCCTCAGTTTACCAAGCATATCCTTACTTTGTGCCAGGTATTCTCTGAAGCACTTTGCAAAACTTAGCATACCTAATTCTCATCATTGGGTAAACTATTCAAGTTACATAGCTAGGAAGGGGTGGACCTGGGATGAGAACCCAGACAGACAACCGAGGCTGTGATTAACCTCTGTACTGCTCTTCCTCCCCAATTTCTGGCTATTTAAAGTTAACATCATGACTATTTTTCCTCGTGAACCAAATAAAAAGATGTGAAGATGTTAGGAGTTACTATGATTAGCATAGATTTATTCCATTTGTCTTATAATCTAAAAGTTTATTTAGAACCCACGTTGAGCATCCCCAATCCAAAAATCCCCCATTTAAAATGCTTTAAAATCCAAAACTTTTGAGCACCTACATGATGTTCAAAGGAAATGTTCATCGAAGCATTTCAGATTTTGGATTTTGGAGTTTGGAATCCTTCAGTATAATGAAAATATCCCAAAATTCAAAATTCAAAACATTTCTGGTCCCAAGCATTTCAAATAAGAGACACTCAACCTGTATAACATGTACATTAGAAAAAAGTGACCGTACTTCTTTTTGTTTTAAAATGAAATTGCCTGGCAAAAATAGACAAATGGGATTATATCAAACTTAAAAACTTTCGTGCATCAAAAAACACAGTCAATGAAAAAAATGGCAACCCTTAGAATGGGAGGAAATATTTGCAGATTATATCCCTGATAAGTAGTTAATATCCAGAATATGTAAAGAACTTCCATAATTCAACAACAAAAAATGTAATAACCTAATTTGAAAATGAGCAAACAACTTGAATAGGCATTTCTCCAAAGATGATATAGAAGTATCCGACAAGCATATGAAAAGATATTGAACATCACTAGTCATCAGAAAAATGCAAATCAAAATCACAGTGAGTTATTATCTCACACCTATCAGGATGACTATTATCAGAAAAATAGAAAATACTTGTTGGCATGGATATGAAGAGATTGGAACCTTTGTGCACTGTTGGTGGGAACGTAAAATGGTGCAGCCACTATGGAAAACAGTATGGAGGTTCCTCAAAAAATTAAAAATAGAACTATCATATGACCCAGCAGTCACACTTCTGGGTATATATCCCAAAGAAATGAAAGCAGAGCCCTTACAGAAATATTTGCACATCAATGTTCATAGCAGTTCTTTCACAGTAGCCAACAGGTGGAAGTAATCAGAATATTCATCAATGGATGAACGGATAAATAAAATGTGGTGTATCCATACAATGGAATATTTACTCTGCCTTAAAAAGGAAGGAACTCTTGACACATGCTACAACATAGATGAACTTTGAGGATATTATGCTAAGTAAAATAAGTCAGCCCTGAAAGGATAAATACTGCACAATTCCACTTACATGAGTTATTTAGAGAAGTCAAATTTATAGAGACAGAGGGTAGAAAGGTGTTATAGCACCAAAGTTTGGAAGGAGGGGAAATGGGAAATTAATTTTTAATGGGTACAGAGTTTCAGTTGGGCAAGATGAAAAAGTTCTAGATATGGTGTTGGCAATGGTTTCACAACAATGTGAATATGTTTAATGCCACTTTGTACCTAATGAATGTCCTTAATGGGCACTTGAATATGCCTAAGACAGTAAATTTTATGTTGTGTATATTTCACCAAATTAAAAAAAAAAAAATGAAGTTACCCAACTTCTTTTCCTCTCAAAGAACTAGCCTGTTCTGAAAACTTACTGTCGTAGGGAATGCCTCCAGGCAAGAAAAACTAAACTGGAGAGAGGCTATTGCTCTGTGACTTTCTCAGAAGTCCCATGTAGAATCTAAACCTGACTGCAGATCTCACTGTCACTGAATTCCAAGTGTCGAGCAATGTTCCATCTGAGAGAAGGAAGAAGCAACTGGAAAACAACAGATGATAAGCAAAGACCTACTTCTTTGACCAGTTGGTAGCTTCTAAGACTCCTGGGTCAGAGAGTTGGAAAGATCAACTCACTTCAGGCTCATGACAACCCCATTTTACCTCTAGGCAGACTGAGGCGTGGACATTTGAGATTAACTTACCCTAGGTCACACACAGCTAGTAAGCAGGGCCAGGAATCAAACCCTTCATAGTCTCACCCCAGAGGCCACATTCTTATTTCCTGTGCTCTTCTGCCACAGAGGAGGGAAGGGGCCACCAAGCCAAAGACACAAATGCAAATAAGGGATTAAAAATGCAACACCAGACACTGATGCTAGCTTGTTCCATCGTGGCACCCTTCTAAAAGATAGTGGCCATTTCTGTGCCATTTTACAGACCAGGAACCTGAGGTCTGGAGACTACTGAATTGGCTTCTCCAGCTCCCACAGCCAGTGAACCCCATTCTCATTCACCAATCCCAGGCTTGTCCAGGTGTCTGTCATGGCTGGAAAATAGAAGTTTCTCCACATGATGGCAGATTTCTGGAGCTCTTTCCTAATGTTTTTAACTTTAAAATCCTAACCATTCCTAATCCTGGAGTGTATCAACCATTTCACCCCTTTCCTGCAAACTAAGAGGCTGTTAAACAAACTTGGCTGAAAGGGCTGAGCAGCCAAACCCAGAGAGACAGAAACCACCAAGGTCAAAGTCATGGGCAGTTCTAGTCTGAGTCCTGCATTTTTGAAAGACGAGACTCCATTTGGCGAAAAAAAAACACGAAGTTAGAGGAAAATGTTGAAAATGGGAATCCACCAACGTGGAAGGCTTTACTCAGGATTTTTAAAGCTAAACACTGTGGGAAACAGTGGCAGATGGGCTGAACATATTGTAGGGATTGGACCGCACAACTGCCAGCACCGTTTAAGTTGGACCAAAGCGAGGAAAATCACAGGCTCCAAAATAGCTCCAGTGCCACTGGGGAAAATGTGAAATGATGTGTTGTGGTAGAGAGCACTTAAACCTGTCGCACACACTAATGAGTTCAGGATACCCAAGGAAATAGACCTTCAGCGGAATCCGGCAGCAGCCATGGACGAGAAGCAACAGGGATTCTCCCAAAAGCAGATTTCAGGAGCAACCACAGCTTGGGGGCTTTTCAGAAAGGGTCATCTTGGATGGCCCTGGGAGGGGTCACCCAGTGGAAATGCCACACTGGTGGAAGAATAAATGTGAGGCTTCGAAGCCCAGACAGACTCAGCTACCAAATCTGGTCTCGCTCTCTTTCACATTTTCCTCCTGCCTCTCTCCCTTCCCACCGTTGCCTTCCCAAGCGACATGCTCTGCGCCTCTCCCCTGCTGCCAGCTACAGCATGCAGCTGCCAACAAGTGACTCTCTGCTCAAAAACCCCCTAGGGGCTCCCCACTTCCTACAGAACAGACTTCTACCCCTTCAATGTATCCCTCGCTGCTCAACCAAACCAGCTTTCCACAGCTGCCAGAACTTCCTCTCTGTTTCCAGATCACACTCTGCAACCCCATGAGCTCCTCAGCACGGGGATGATGTCGCCATCATTTTTGTGTCTTCAGCTCTTTTACCTCATAGATTCTCAGTCAGTGTTTGCTGAATCCGTAGCACCAACTTCACATGCTTCCGAGGCAGAAGACACAAGCTGGAATCTCAACTCCAGTACTTAATAGCTTTGTGACCTTGGGTAAGTTACCTAGCCTCTCTGAGTCCCATGTTCTATGTCAAAAAATGGGGATAAAGGTGTCTAAGTTATTGAATTATTTTGAGAAATAAATGGGGCAAAACATGTAAAATGCTTAGTCAATCACAAACTCTCAATAAACCCTTTTAAAAAAAACCTTTCCCTACCTATGTGAAAGCTACTTGTGCCGTAAGATCCTACCACAGAGCTTGTTCCTCAAGCCTCAGGGAAAGAGAGAATCCAACTAAAAGATTTCAGTGGCCTTTATTGAAAGGAGTTGTTTATGACAGTGCCCAGTTTTAGTTATTTCATGAGAAAGACAGCTGAGAGAAAACAGGCGAGTGAAGAAACGTTGAAAAGACTGGCTAGAAGGAAAGAAAACGAGACTAAGATAGTTATTAATTCAGAAAGAGAGAGACAGCCAAAGTTTTCTGTCTACTGGGGAGCATCATAAGATTGTTCGGTTCTGATGAGTTTCAGGTGCTTGAAGAGACTAATAGTCAAAACCAAGGACAGTACATTTAGAATAAATGAGTGCACATTTGCTTTATGAAGTTGGGCTTTTTCTGTTGGCTGAGACAAGGAGAGAAAATTCTTCTCAAGAACCATTTAGGTGACTGCCCCCTTCCAGCCGCCCACCTCTGCTGAGGCACAGAAGCCATCAAATTGTTGAAAATTCTTCAACATGTAGGGTTTTTCTCTTTTCTTGAGACAGAGTCTCACTCTCACCCAGGCTGGAGTGCAGTGGTGTGATCTTGGCTCGCTGCAGCCTCTGCCTCCTTGTCTCAGGGGATCCTTCCACCTCGGCCTCCTGAGTAGCTGGGACCACAGGGCACACCACCACACCCAGCTATATATATATATTTGAGTAGATAAAGGGTTTTTCCATGTTGCCTAGGCTAGTTTAGGACTCCTAGGCTTACGCGATCCACCTGCCTAGGTCTCCCAAGGTGCTGGATTATAGCATCGGCCACGGCACCTACCAACACAGAATTTTTCACTGGGATGATAGTGCTTCAAGTCCTGATGCAAACAGACTAACCAAGGCTTCAGAGCAGTTGGGTCCCCTAAATCACTAAGCAGGCCCTCCCCGACTCTTTATACCCCCCACCGTCAACTCCCATACAGTTCTCTTGTTCTCTGTTCCTCCTAGGTAGTAAGCATTGTCCTCTCCTCCTTATCTCAAAATATTAACATTTTAGTGAAACCTTTTGCAATTGTAAAATTCAACCCATTTGTGGATGGTAAAATCAGTTCAGTGGGTTGCAATCAACAATTTTTTTAATGAGATAGAAAATAACATTGCATTGTACACAGTAATGTGAAGTATCATTTTATCTCAGTTATGCACATACAGGTAATATGTACATTTTACTGTGAGTCTCCATCAAAAATATTTTAAAAACTGACTTGGGTACCTGTATAGAACCAGTTATAATCATGTTTGATTTTTTTTTTTACATGTACTATAGTACCTAGCACCCTGCCTTAACACAGAGAAACTGTCCACTGGATAGTCATGGAATAAAAGAATGAATGAATTAATGCATGCATGAATAAAGTGCATGGTAGCCAGAGTAAGGAAATATTTTAAGAGTGAGAAAGAAGATGTGGTAAGGTGAAAAAAAGTAAGTAAGCTTGTCTTTGGGGAATTTTCCTTTACTTTTGGGGAAAGTTTGCTCATGTCAAGGCTCTAAGATCTTGTTCATGTTGCATAACGGAAGTCTTGACTGGACAAACAAAATATAGGCTTGATAATTTCCTACTTTCCAATGTACTTCATATTGCATGAATCTAATATAACAATCTTTCAGAATGAGTGTAGTGACATGTGTAACAAGATTGGAAGTAGATAATTTTCCATTTAAACATTAGTGTCATGTCTTACTTAAAATTATCAATGACTGTGGCTGTGATGGCAAAAATAGGAAAAAGGCTGAACATCGATCAACTGAGCAGTGAATTAGCAAAGTGGTCCATCCATACAAGGGAACTATGCAGTAATAAAAAGGAATGAAGCTTTGATACATGAAACAACTTGGATGAACCTTGAAAACATTACACTAAGAAGCCAAACACAAAAGACAGCATATTATATGATCCCATTCATAGAAGCTTTGTAAACAAAAGGCAGATCAATGGTTGCTTGGGCTTGTGAGAGTGGGGGTTAACTGTAAACAGGCCAAGTGACAGGGTTTAGCAGTGTCCCCACTCAAATCTCATCTTGAATTGTAGCTTCCATAAGTCCTACATGTTGTAGGTGGGACCCAGTGGGAGATAAGCGAATCAGGGGGACAGTTTTCCCCATACTGTTGTTACGGTAGTGAATAAGACTCATAATGGTTTTATAAGGAGCTTTCCCTTTCACTTGCATCTCATTCTCTCTCCTGCCTGCTGCCATGTAAGACGTGCCTTTTGCCTTCCGCCACAATTGTGAGGCATCCCCAGCCATGTAGAACTATGAGTCCATTAAACCTCGTTTTCTTTATAAATTACCCAGTCTCAGGTGTGTGTTTATCAGCAGCATGAAAACAGACTAATACACCAAGGGAGGGAACGTTTTGAGGTATTGGAAGTTTTCTAAAACTGGATTGTAATGATGGTTGTACAACTGGACACATTTTCTGAAACTTACTGAGCTGTGCACTTACAGTGCATGAATTTTGTGCTATGTAGTTTATACCTCAATGAAGCTGTTAAAAAATAATTACAGATACTTTGAAATGCCTCCTGGCAGTACAGGACAAAGTTTCCCTTATACTTCACAGTTGTGTCTTCATTTTTTGGAAAACTGGATTTCTCTTAATAAGTCAGACCATTATATAACCTGGCCGTCTCCCCTTTTCCAGGAACACAGGCAGAACACCAATATCTGTCTATCTTCCTGCTGGTCAGCTTCATGGGCCTTATGAGGAGGCACAATATCAACTGGCAAGCAGGGCCTTGCTGGTAATTTGCCCACTCACTCAGCAATGGGGATGCCAGGGAGGAAATAATTCCTTTGAAGCCCTTTCTATGCTGTTGTGCTCCTCAGCAGACAGGATGTAGGGTCCTTTCTGTGCTGCCAAAATCAGCAGCAATTGTCAAAAGAAAACACCAGACCAGTACAATAAATTTGAGGGCTTTTTCTCCCCAGATAACTCATTTCACTTTGAAAGTACAAAGCAGTTACATTTCCAACCTTACAACCTAAAATCATACAGCTATTCAAAGCTAACGATTGAGGCAGGCAGCATTTTGAAGAAACAATTGCCATTTTCCTCCTTGCTTATTCAGATAATGAAAGAATGTGTCTTACACATCTTCCACCCTCTCCTACTCCTCTCCCAAGTAGTACCGTGGAACTGTGCTAAGTTTGTACTAAGCTCTGGATAAATACTTGTTGATTTGATTGATTCTTTGTCTACCACAGTGACAATGGCCAGATTAGAATTGATGGGATGATTCCCGAAAGCCTGGAATGGAACACCCTGTAAACTGTGGTTTCAGTAATTTGATTAATGATGATGTGTTTTACAATGATTAGTTTCAAATTGCAAATCTCCAGAATCCCTCCAATCCAAATTGGGGCTGCAAGGCGGGGTGGGGGGAAGCTTAACAATATTCTAGCTCTCATCAGTTCATGGCAAAACTACAGCCCGATTCCAAGTAGGTGAAAGTTAAAAGCAGCTCAGTTACATGAAAATCAATTTCAGCGTTGCTAATGTTTAAAACAGACAGGTGCCACATTCAATTTTTTTCTGAATGTCACCAGAGTTTCCACGTGATTTATAATCCTAATTCAAAAAAGGCAAAGCCTACATGAGTCCTTGGCAAAATGCACAAGATACAAACTAAAATGAACTACAGACAGCAACTTGGTATTGAACTGGGAATTACATTTTGTGCTGTTTCATTAACTTTTCCAAGTGTTTCTTCTTAAAATGCACTCCTGGCCACCCCCAACACACATACAAGATAAAGGAAGAGTGCACACAGATGCACACAGATGGCTCCCGTCCAGGCCACTCAGCGGCTGAAAGTGAATGTGATTCCTGCATTCTCTCCAAGCAGATCATCAGTGACGAAGCATGCAGTAAATAACCCTCCCTCCCTTGAAGTGAAGACAGGCTGTGGGGGAGAACTGGCTCCATTAAAGGCTTCAAGCCACAGGAGTCGTTTTCTCCGGAGATGATGAACGTGGGCTGGAAAGAGAGACAAGAGCCACCTACTTGGTGCAGCTTTTTACCCCGAGCTGCCAAAAGTCCTTTACTCTCAAATACATTCATCAAGAGAGAGCTGGAAATGGCATCCCTTGCTATAGATCTGTGGTTTACTGTTATTGTTTTCACACAGTATCTACTAAAAGCCTGCTGTATACCCAGCCCATATGTAACTCACCAAATTTTGAGCGTATCTTTTCCTGACTATGTCCACCTATCCGGTTCTTTGTAAGATCCTTGAGAAAGAGGATTAAGACTTTTCTTCTTTGTAGCTTTGGCCTCTCAGCCAAGGCCTGGCAAAGAGTATGCATTCAATTAATGTTGGTTGAATGGATGAATAGAAATGAATGGATGAGTGGGTGGGTGGATGGATGGATGGATGGATGGACAGGTGGACCAATCAGTCAATAGGTCTTCCCACTTTTAAGCTTCTATATGTCAAAGTTCCCTGGCATTGTGATTGTCGTATCAATGCACAGCATTAAGTTCCTGACATCCATCTGTTTTGATGATAAGCTTGGAGAAATACCTGGGGAAAGAGTTCCTTGCTTCTCTGATGCCACATGTGGAATGTTCTTTGCCAAATGCACTGTTTATCACTGAACACTACTCTTCCTGATATCTTATTCCATTTATAGATTCTGGCTCTGGAGCGTAAGATTTTATTTTTTGAATTAAAATGTGATAAGAGACCTTTCAGTTCCCAGAGTTTCTTCTCTGCCTGTAGGTCAGAAGTTATTGGCGAGAGTCCCAGTATCTCCCTTGAGTTACTTGCATGCGTCTACTAACCAAATCTTCTTAGCCTTCAAACCAAATGATGTCATATTCTTCACGGTGCATTTTTCTAACAGGAGATTTATACTGACGTACATGCACATACTTTTAATTTCCCACTGCTTACAGAACTCACAAACAAGTGAGCAAGTTGTAATTCTGCATGGTGAGTGCTTCACATAAGTTTTTGGTGACAATGTAGATGATAAATGTTGGCTTTTATTGAGCTGACAACTGGCAGCTGTATGGTTTTGTGGCATATTATATAATGTGATATGTAATCACTGATGGAAAGATGTCTCTTAGAGATATAACACTTATAACATAAATTTTTATGATAATAAATACTATTTATTAAGTACCAAATGCCAGGCACCGTGCAAGAGTCCCACATACATTGGCTCATTCATTCCACATTACAGTACTAGGAAGGAAGAAATGTTATTTCCCTTCTGCTGATGAAATCACTGAATATCAGAAAAGTTAAGTATGAAACTTAAAGACATGTAACTAGCAAGTGGCGAGTTAGGACTTGTACCCAGATCCAGCCATTGTTTCTTCTATTCCACCACATGGGTTAGATTGTTCTCAGAAAAACATGTTTCTCTTGCTTATTTATTTTGCTGTTACACAGGATGTTGTGGTACTATCCATGAACTAAAAGCCATGCTCAGAGTGATTGTGGCTTTGTGAAAGAAAGAGACAAAGAGAGAAGAAAGAAGGAAAGAAAGAAAGAGAGAGAGAGAGTGAGAGAAAGGAAGGAAGAAAGGAAGGAAGGAAGGAAGGAGGGAGGGAGGGAGGGAGGGAAAGAAAGAAGGAAGGAAGGAAGGAAGGAAGGAAG
>NW_022436953.1:17321938-17407324 GCF_009761245.1 Sapajus apella
AGAAAGAAAGAAAGAAAGAAAGAAAGAAAGAAAGAAAGAAAGAAAGAAAGAAAGAAAGAAAGAAAGAAAGAAAGAAAGAAAGAAAGAAAGAAAGAAAAGAAAGAAAGAAAGAAAGAAAGAAAGAAAGAAAGAAAAAAAGAAAGAAAGAAAGAAAGAAAGAAAGAGAAAGAAAGAAGGAAACAGGGAGGGAGGGAGAGAGGGAGGAAGGACGGAAGGAAAAGAAAGAGCAAGGGAGGGAGGGAGGGAGGGAAGGTAGGTCAAAGCTGTCAATTTTCTTCAACTTCAGTACAATGTGGCTCCTCAAAAAAAAAAAAAAATCCTTAATCTTTGAGTGCCAATTTCCACAACATGCATATTCACACGAGCTCTGGCATGAGTCTTGTTGATTGCTTCCAGAGCGACATGCTTTGTCCCAAATTACAAGGAAACCACAAAACGATACTGCACAAGGCTGGGGGGATAGGACATCACAACATTTGACTGTCATGTTTGCCAATATTGGAGCATCTATAACGAGAAGCCAGGGCACCCACACAGCCCCCGAGCTTGCTTTTTGCTTTATGAAGTTTGCAGCCCAGTGGCAAATAGGAAGCTGGCAGCAGAAATCTGAAGGCCAAGAAGCCGCCTTTGTTTGGCATGTATTCTCCCGCTCCACTTTTGTGCAGCCACGACCCTCTAAAGAACACGTCTGTTCTTGTCTCACTGTTGCGGTGATGTCGAGGTGCTAAGATGACTTTGGGGCTCAGCCTAAGGTCAGCCTTTATCGAGTTTCACTTCATGGCCCAATAGGCACAGAGCTTGTGGTTTACACTCTATCTCTGTGAGCACCCAAGGCCAAGGCAGGCTGCTCAAGACAGAGAAGAAAAGAACATCGCATGGCCCAGAGTCCAAGCCACCCAGGGCAGCCACCTCCACTGCAGGCACACTCCGGTGCCTCCGTCTTCACCTCCCCCCAAAAACACACACACATGCCCCAGGCACGTTCCTCCCGTCTCCCATCGGAGCCCCTATTCCCTTAGCCCCACATTTTCTTCAGTCATTCAGAGATTTTTGTCTCAAAACGCAGCAAGTAATTTCTTCCTGGATGAATTGCTCCTTCTCTACCCCACCCTATAACCCCCGCCCTGAGGTAATTTCCTAAGTCTCTTTGACAAGACGGTTTACTCTTCACAAGGATTAGAGGTTATTTTTAACCTGAACAGCACACAAGGAAATGATGCAAGAATATCTTTGAGCTGGCTGAATGGGTCCTCTTTTTTGGTCTTCGAATTAATAAGATTCTGAACTTTAAGTTGTTTCTGGCCTTAGTGAACCATTTCATAATCACAGAATAAAGTCCACGTCTCCCAATTTAAAGCACTTGCTCATCATAATCTTTTCCTGAATGATTGGCATTTTTATCCGACATAGACGCTGATGTTAAAACTCAGAATGATGTTGATTCACCAGGGTTCTCCTGCGGATCTTTTGGATCCTAAACGATCTCCTTATTATCTTCATACCTCTCACAAAATCTGCTCAAATACTGGAAAAAAGATAATCAACTCTACCACCTGGGGCCATTCAGCTGTCCTCTGTTCTTCTGATTTCTTGACTAAGACATTCTGTGTGACACATATACATTTCTTTCTTTCTTTCTTTCTTTTTTTTTTTTTTGAGATGGAATCTTGCTCTGTTGCCCAGGCAGTGGTATGATCTCAGCTCCCTGCAAGCTCTGCCTCCCAGTTCTCCTGCCTCAGCCTCCGGAGTAGCTGGGATTACATGTACACCCCACCACGCCCAGCTAAATTTCTTTTTGTGTTTTTAGTACAGATGAGGTTTCACCATGTTGGCCAGGCTGGTCTCAAACTCCTGATCTCGTGATCCACCTGCCTCAGGCTTCCAAAGTGCTGGTATTACAGGCGTGAGCCACTGTGCCCTGCACATATACATTTCTTAATCCATCACCTTTTTAAAAAAATACTGTGTACTTAAATCCATATGTCTCTATCAGGGCTTCTTCACCTCAGCACTGTTGACATTTGGGGCCAGATCATTCTTTGTGGGGCATCCTATGCATGATGGGATGTGTGGGAGTATCCCTGGTTTCTACTAACTAGATGCCAGTAGCAGCCCCCTTCCCAGTTTCAGCAACAAAAAGTGTCCCCAGACATGGCCAAATGTCTGCCAGAAGACAAAAATGCCCGCAGTTGAGAAACACTGGCCTTCATACTGCTTTAAATTACAAGTCCTTTCGGACAGGGACTCACCTAACTTCCAGCACAACAGCAAGGTACTTAGAGAAGGCAGTTCTGTGATGATCACAATCAGCAAACGTGCAACAAGAATTGTTGACTCACATCTAGAAAAACAGAAAACTACATGATCAAGTCAAGAGTGGGTACTGGGTCTCATTCCGCCTTCCGTTCTTGTCAATAACAGCAAAACAAAGATGTTTATCTCTCCTGTATGAACCTCCCAGAGGAACTAAAAATTTGAAAGACGGAGTTCATTTCCTTGTAATTAAGCTCTTCCCATAAAATAAGGTAAGAGGCAGGTAAAGGGAAATCCCCCACAGCAGTGTGAATGGTTGTCGTCTTCATGGAGAAGAGCCCACGCCAGGGTGAACATTCCTTCACAATTACTGTACTGTTCTTCCAGGCCGGGAATTCGGGGCGGTACCACATCCTCTTACAGGATCTGCCCCTTGTAGAAGCACTTCAAATATTTTTCATGAGTGAAAAGGCAAAAGATAGATATGAACTGATATATCATTAGAACTGCTGTTACTATTCATCCAGTCAAATAGCATTAAACCTCCGGATTTGGCAAAGAAAGCCTGCTAAATGATCCCTTTATAGGCCTCTCTCTAGGCAAAAGAACAAAACCTTTTATCAGTTAATCTGATGAATTACATGGGTTATTTTTATGCTATTCATAAGAGACAAGGTATATAGGTCCTGCTTGTTCTTACATGCATTGGATAACAATTCCATTAAGCAAATATTTATTTAAACTAAGGGTATGGCAGTCTAGTCTGACAGTTATCAACATCAAAGTGGAAATGCTCAGATGAGTAAAAATTCAGGCTCTGCCCTTGGAAAGCTTATAATTCTGATTTCTATAACAATTGGTTGTGTATTTGTAGTCTATCCCCAAATATATTTGCATTTGAGTACCTGAAAGCCCAAGGCTGCAAGTTCTGGAAGACGTTTTTAACTAAAAATCCAGTGATCATTCAAAGATGTGAGCAACTCCAGCTGATGAAGTGACGGAGAAACAGCTTATGGAGAAATGGCTTTTGAAGTGAGAGTGGGTGTTCAAAATGACATGAATGATGAAATTTTATTTCTCCCTGATTTTAAAATTAATACATGTTTCTTGTTTTTATAAAATAGATACAGGCACAAAGAAAAGCCCAAGGAAAAACGATTTCCCATAAGTAGTGGAAAAGTTGAGCAAAAACACAGGACCTGGCCTACTGGGGATGGCAGAACCTGTGGAGGACCCCGTGGAGATACGGAGAAACATGGGGTGGGGGCCTGCAGGCCAGACCTAATTAGGAGGGCCATGGGGAGCCATGGATGGCTGAGTGTTCTGAGCATGGCCTCATTTCATGCTCATAACCACCTTGTGAAGTTACAAGAGTTCTGATCAATCTTCAGATGCAGAAGTGGAGGATTTAAGGTGTGCAATAGCTTGCCCAAGGTCATGCAGCTAGCAGATGGAAGAAGTGGGCACTCCAAAACCCCATGCCCCTCAAACAAAGTGGGAATTGATGGGGCCAAACTGATGATTACTGCAGAAAGTGTGCCTTTGACACAGTGGAATGGTGATGTCATGGATTTTAAAAATCCGGATCCAAAAAAAGGATCTGACTTGCTTTGTGGATTAAAGACCACTTTACAACCCAGAGACAGCCACGTAGGTAGGTGACTCAGCAGTGCTCATTGGTGGAAATCACCTTCCTTAGCCTACATGTACCTAGCATGGCCTGCCACTGATAAGACACCACCACAGTCAGGTCAGGACCCCTTCAGGTGCTTTGAGCAGCTCCTTTAATAGTTTTCGTGGATAGTTTATGCCAATGGTGCATCCCAACTATTCTGGACTGTCTGGTGAGAGCCAGCCTGCTCACCAGGGGAGCCCCAGCCTATGCCTGAGTGCTTCAGTGCTACCTGGGTGCTCCGGGATGGAGTCCCAAGCGTACTTCACCTGGGTAGACCCAGGCCTCCCACCAAGAAAGAACTTATTCACAATAGTTAAATGGTGGAAACAACTCAAATGTCCATCAACCGATGAATAGATACACAAAATGTGGTGTATGTGTGTGTGTGTGTGTATATAATGGATTACTATTCAGCCATGAAAAGGAGTGATGTACTGATACATGCTACAATGTGGATAAACCTTGAAAACATTACGCTAAATATATCATTCCATTTACAGGAAACATCCAGAATAAGAAAATCCATAGAGACAGACTAGCTATTGGTAAAACATGCATAACATCAAGTTTACCATTGAAACCAACATTAAGTATACAATCAGTGATGTTTAGGACATCCACAGGGTCATGCAGCCATCACCACTTTCCAGAACATTCTCATCACCCCCAAAGGAAAACCTACACCCGTTAAGCATTTATTACCCATTCCTTCCTTCCCTCAGCCCCTTGTAACGACTAATCTACTTTCTGTCTCTATGGATGTGCTTATTCACTGTAAAGTGGTGAGTTTTATGTTATTTGTAATTTACTACATTAAAAAAATAGGCAATGAGATAGGATGAGGTGGATGAAGAAAAGGATCCCAGATTGAGGCTTTGTGCACTCCAACATTTAGAGGCCAGCCAGTAAAGAAGGTTCAAAAGGAGCAGCTCATCAAATAGGAGGAAAAGCAGAAAGGTTGCTGCCCCAGAACTCAAGTGAGAAAGAGTTGCAAGGAGAGTAGAGTGGCTATCTGTGTCTGAGTGAATTTTGTGTAGTTCAGGCAGATACAGTCAGGTTCACCTACACAGGAGTGAACCATTTCGCACTCCGACCAGCAATGCATGAACAGGCTCAGTTCCCAACAATCTTGCCAATACAGAGTGTCCTCAAAATGCTTACCAATCTCAAAAGTGAGAAATGGAGCTCAGTGTTGTCTTCTCTTGCAGTTCCTTTATTGAGAGTGAGGCTGAGCAGCTTTTCAAATGTTTAAGGGCCGTTTATCTTTCTTTGGCTGTGAACTATATGTTCATGGACTTAGCCCATTTCTGTTGACTGTTCATCTATTTATTCTTGATTTCTAGGAACTCTTTAAATATGAGGGAGTTGGTTCTCTGTCACCTGGCATCTGCTTCGTGAAGCTCTTGTCTTTGTTTCTATAAGAGTACTCTCTCCCAGGTCTCCTCTCACCTCCCAGTATCTCATCTCCACATTTTGGAATTTTTTTTCTTCTGGGTGTGTGGGTTGCTCTTCACCTTTGTGCCTTTTAAGGCTGGTGTCCCCTGTCATTGGTTGTCTTTCTTCTGTACACACTCCTCAGCATCTCTCCCCTCCCACCTCTTCCTCCACCGCAATTCTAATTACAACTGTGTGCTCAACTACCAAACCTATATGGAACAGGATGTTAAAATAAGATTTTCTGACGTCTCAGTCTGAGCTGAGACCCCAAAGCTGAGAAAAGGAGTGTTAGGTGCCCACACATTCTAAAGAGAAGTGCTAGACCATCCATGCAGACACAGCAGAGGGTGACCCAAAAAAGAAACAAACCTGCCCAAGGACCCTGTAGCCTCATCCTTAGAGTCTTAAAAGAGGCTTGGGTATGCTGGAGTTCTTGCAGAGTCGAACTGCAGGTGACATAGCTCCTCCCAGCCCCCCTCAAACCAAGCAGAGAGCTTGAAGCAAATCTTTGGAGAGCCTGGCCTGTGTCTTATGATGCTGAGGGAACAGAGAGTTTTGTACCTGACTCATGCTTTAAAAACTGTAAAGGTGAGAAGCTGGTTTGCTTCCTGGGCAGCAGACTGGTGAGAAAGAGCCCAAGAGGAATGAGCACAGCTCTCAACTATGCTGTTCCTGGAGGTGTGCCCTCCACCAAATGATCATTTTCTGAGCTGGGCATGGTGGGTCACTCCTGCAATCCCTTGCAACTCAGGAGGCTGAGGCTGGAGGATCACTTGAGGCCAGGAATTTGAGACCAGCGCATGTGACATAGCAACACCCTGTCTCTACACACACTCTACACACACACACACACACACACACACAATTACAAAAATTGGTTAGACATGGTGGCATGTGACTGTAGTTCCAGCTACTCAGGAGGATAAGATGGGAGAATTGTGACTGAGGCTGCAGTGAGCCAAGGTTGCGCCACTGTGCTCCAGCCTGAGTACCATAGGGAGACCCCATCTCAAACAAAAAAACTCTTGGTCACAAAAAGTTGGAACAAAATCTTGAAGGAACTAAAAGGACATCATTGGTGATGTTGCAGGAAGCTGGGAAGCAGACTCCTTGACACGGCAACAGTAGAAGTGAGGAAATGCCAGAGACAGAATCTGGTAACTCTTGAAGAGCCAGCCTTTAAATGTTCATGGAAAACATCCTTATACATGAAGTTTTTACGAAAGATAGGCATAGACAAAAATTCATGTAGCCTCATGGGACAGGATTCGCAGAAGATTTCTAATATCAGTTGAATTTGGATCTTAGTTTCAAATAGGTAAGCTGTTTCAAACAAGGAGAAAATAGAATGAGGCCTTCTTTTCAATGACAAGCTCTGACTTTGGAATCACACAGACCTGGGCTGCGAGTCCTGCTCCCCGACTTGCCAGGTTGTGACACATTGGCTAAATCACTCAACTTCTGCAAGCTTCAATTTCCTCCTTTATAAAGTAAAAATAATATCTGACAAGACTATTACATTCTTAGTCATTGGTTGTAAAAAAGAATGTCATAGATCTATGTTTCCATTAAACTGTGTTGGAAAGAACACATATTGTCCTACGAGTCCATTCAAGTTTTTAATTTTGGTCATTTGGCTTGGTGCTTTCTGGTGAATGCTACCTACCTTCATCAAATCCTTATGAAGTCTCCAGAGCAAATTCTCTGTAATGTGTTCTAAAGAAAATTGAGAGGAAAATAAAGCAAACTGAAGTATGGAAACACAGCTTGGGAGTTCAGAAAAACTATTTGCTCATCATACATTAAGTTAAAAATATAGTTGCACAAACAGATGACTAAATAATACTCAGATCCACAGATCTGAGCTTTTAAGTGCCATCTTATATAAGACTGTTAAACTGAACTAGCCTAGCCATTAAAAAAAAAAAACTTAGATATGACATTTTTAAAATAGAGATTCACATACAGCACATCTAAATCTATGCTGTTTATATAACACGAAGATAGCAGATATATCTGTAAGGAGGTGTTGGCATCACAGAGAATGACATACTATGTTACAGTGATTCTTGGATTTTTCCTATGTGTTAAGCCTGGACTTATGATTCCAAATTCAGCTCCTACAGCAGAGGTATCCAGGGAAGCCTTGAGCCATATTAATATTAAATGGCAAGAGAAGACATCAGTGTGAGTTCTTGAACCTTAGCCAGGTAAGGACATTTGGGTTTTATTTTCTGATGCACAAAACAGGTGCATTTGGTCCATAGCCCAGGTGCAAGTTAAAATATTATTGGCTCTGTCTTCAGCATCATAAAGGATAATTAGTATACAATTTAGGACACACAAAATTCAGATGTCCATGAACTTCAGATTCCAAATCAATCAAAATCAATATTCTGAACAGAGCAATTTCTTAGTCAAACCTCTGATAGCCAGTATTTTAGGATCTGAAGCATCATTCCAATCAAAATCACTACTTCAAGGTCACAAAAATCCCGTTTTTCAACGGATTCTATATGAGGACCTGGTTTTATCTTGCCTCAAAGGCCAGCTTTGTTCTGCGGTTATAAAGGTTTGTCATATCATTCCTACCCAGTTATTTGCTGTCTGTTACACTGATTCCAGCTTGGGCAAATTGCAGGCATGTTGCAGATGTAGAAACAGATTCTGAGTTTGCCACTACACGATGTCAAAATAACCTGCTGAAAAGTGGTCTACGCACTCAACCAACTGGATTGGTTTATTTTTTCTCCTCGAATTCAAATTCTTAAGGCAAACCTGAATTTTTCCCTTCCATTTGTAAGAAAACACAGTGGATCTTCATGATTTGTAATGAAAGCTGTAACAGAACGGTACTTTTGCCACCGTCGTTAAGCACACACCTAGTAGAGACATGCCTTCCACTTCCCCTGCCGTCCTTGTTGCTAAGACCCACCCAGAACATATGGGAACCTGGTCTGCCAACAATCAGCTTGAGGTATTCATGACTTTGTAACAGACTGCAACCCAGTAACAAAGCAAACTTTTCACCAGGGCCTGGATACCATTTATCTGGGGAGCCATCTTTAGCGTGCGATACAAGAAGTAATTCTGTTTGCTCTTTGTACTGGAAGTCTTATAACAAACATGGCAAGCGTGAGATTCAGGTGACTCAACTTTGCGCAGAAGGAGGCAGTCCTTCTTACTAATAGTAACACCTTGTTACAGGTTAAAATGTGTCCCCACCCCCAACCATAACAAAAGATATATTGGAGTCCTAACGCCTAGTACTTCAGAATGTGACCTCACTTGGAGATTGGGTCTTTACGGAGGTAATCAAGTTAAAATGAGGTCATTGGCATGGGCTATGATCCAACAATATGACTGATGTCCTTATCCAAAGAAGAAATTTGGACAGGCACACAGACAGGCGTCGGGAAAAGACAGCTATGTACAAGCCAACGAGAGAGGAATGGAATGGATCCTTCCCTCGCAGCCCCCAGAAGGAACCAATTCTGCCTACAACTCGAACGTGGACTTCTAGCAAACAAACTCACACTTCATTGATCCAGCACCATTGGAGAATGAAAAAGTGCATATAAATTCACTCTCTAGGTAACTCGGGTGTTCTGGCAAATAAGCAGTTACAAAATGTTCATTCTACTCTTTTTTAACAAAAGTGATTCTAAAACACATGCTTCACATTCTCAGACCAAGAGCAGTTGAACGTAATCTAAACCTTTCCTAATGATGTAGATTTATCAGTGGCTGCAGAGGGACAGAGACCCTTTGTTTCCACAGTAAGTGCCATTGGTGATTTCCCTTTTTCTTCCTTTCATATGAACTTCCCAGACAGTCCATCTGCCTTCTGCATCATCCTCATTTCCTTGCTTGTCTTACTCTGTTGTGAAAGAACAGAAACCGGACAAACAAGACATTAAAACTGGTTCTCAAATAAAATTAGTAGTCTCAAGTGAGAGACTGAAAGACACTCTTAAAGGATAAACCACATGAGCTTGAAAAACTTCTTTTGTTGTCTACTTCTTTATTCCCCCATTCTCAGGGAGTGAGAATGTCAGATGCCTAATATTCAGGATAACTCAGTGTTGTGCTGCATTGAGACAAAGCAGGTCACAAGAAACTCTTGTGACCTCCTTCGGCTCTTATAAATGTATGCCATAAGCAGAAGCAGCTTGGATCAATCATAGCTCGGGAAATAAGCATCTCTATTAGGAGTCCGGAGGTGCTTTGTTCTGTGGTGGCTGTTATTTCATATATTTGGAATATGGTTATGCCATGGGATAGAAGTCACTGGAATGGCCTTTTCATGATACCACATTAGTTTGGGAAATTCTAATTCCCTGAATGGAATGATAATCAGATTAAATGACTACAAAGGAATAAACTTGCTTTTCAAATCAAGAGCGTACTTACCAAATTAGATTCTTTACTATTCTCACTTTTAAAGATAATAAACTTATTCAATTATTCTATTTCTACTTATTGGAAGCTGCCTCTTTTGCCATGCTTAGTTTGGTACAGAACGTTTTTTGGCTTTGTGCCATAATCTTGTTGTTGTTGCTGTTGTTTAAAACAATGGTAAGATAAAAGCTAATGGTTAGTAAGTGCTGTGCTTATGATGAGCCAAGCACTATGCCACATGGTTTATATGCCTTACAAAGTCTCCCAGATGCCTCAGAGGTAGATATGATTTTTACTGTCCCCATTTAACAGATGACAAAATGGAGGCCTAATGTATTCGAATAACTTGTCTGAGTCATTCAGTTATTAATTGGCAGCACCTGGATTTTAACCCAGGTATTCTGACTCCAGAGCCTGTGTTCTTCATCATTATGGAATATAAAAAGAGGTTAATTCTAAAACTAATTCCTAAAATTGGTGTGATCTGATCTTGCTAAAATATCACAATTTGAAATTATGTAATAAAAAACATCCAGGCCAGGCATGTTGGCTCACTCCTATAATCCCAGCACTTTTGAAGACTGAGATGGGCAGATACTTGAGGTCAGGAGTTCAAGACCAGCCTGGCCAACCTGGTGAAACCCCATCTCTACTAAAAATACAAAAAATTAGCCGGGCATGGTGGCAGGTGCCTGTAATCCTGACTACTCGGGAGGCTGAGATATGAGAATTGCTTGAACCCAGGAGGTGGAGGTTGCAGTGAGCCTAGATCGCACCACTGCACTCCAGCCTAGGTGACAGAGTGAGTCTGTCTCAAAAGAAAAAAAAAATCTGAAACAAAAATGTGTAGGCCAGGGATATTTTTTAACTCTTTCACCAAGACTGAGTATGCTCTAAATACTGATGACTTTTTTTTTTTTCCAAGGTTAATTACGGGTTTTGAACTTGCTTAATAAACTTTTATTCTAAGTTGTTTCTCAGATTAGTATTTATGAAAACTCTACATATGAGGATATATGTATAGGCATTTTTAAAACCAAGATTATTCTCCTTAAGCTAGAGCCATGAAAGGGTATATAATCTCTATTAATTAGTAAAAGGGAAAACATCAAAAATGCCTGTTGCAGAGCAATTGGCAGCAGGAGAGAAGGAAAGGTAGGCAGTGGGTGGGGACAGTGACAAGTCATAATACAATCATCACTTTAGACATTTTCACAATCAGAAAAAAAAAAATTCAGGACTATGCCAATACCATTTTATTTAGCTCATTTTCAAGGCTTTTTAGGCTTTTCAGAGAGTCTAAAACTCAATGTGCATCTTACTTAACTACCTGGTTTGGAATGATACTAGGATGTGGATATGACAAAGTAAGTAGATTTTGCTCTTTAATTTTCAGTTCTGAACTTCTCAATAACTCTATTTCGGCTCTTAAATAAAGTCCTCCAAGGTTGTCACAACTTTTGAGCCTATGATTCTTAGTAAGTCTTCTGTGAAGCCCTTTCCAGTTACAGATTAAAACAAAACAAAGAACTAAATGACTTAATTGCTTGGCTTTTCTTTGGGATTCCTTTGTCTTCAGAGTTAGTATTCATGTGGCAGTTTTAGACATTCATACTAAAATGTATCAAAAATGAGAATTTCATTTGCGTAGCTAAATATGATTGTCATCTCGGATCTTTTATATTTAAGCCGATTGAAAAATACAAATAAACATTGCATGATAGAATTACTTCACTTGTTCAAAGTTAGTTATTTTAAAAAGTACTCCATGACTAGCTTCAAGTCCCCAAATATATCATGCAATTAAATTATGCTGAAAGTAGTAATAGGTGGGCCCACATCTGTTAAGGATGCAGACGTTTTAGCAATTAAAGACTAGCTCAGGAGGCAAGAAAGTCAAAAACTATCTTTCATTTTCCTTAAAATCTTACACACATCTCTGTCCTTATGCTTCAGTTTCTCCATCTGAGGGAGGAAAGGGTATTTCTCCACTATTATGAAAGCAATTTATATTAGGAGAAATTTACAAAGAAGGTTATTGCCCCCTTAAGAGATAATGCCCTGGAAACAAAAAGCTATCATAGAATGAAGATCTCCAACAGGTTTTATTCAAGGAGCGAAAAAACTGAGACACTGTGGAAAATACATGTCATGTCAATGGTTTGATATTTATTTTTAAAGCAAGAAGCCCGACGACAGTGGTTACCCAAACCAAAGCAACAGCAATACTGTCTCACTAGTGTCTTCCTTTCTGAGGCAAAGGACTTGGCATGCCTCTACTTACTGAGTGGGTCTGGATGGGCATTGTTACAGTACATCATGAGTAAGTTAATTACAAAAATACCTATGCAATACAAATAAGTGGAAAAACATATGAAAGAAGATTTTGTTTACCCAAAGTAGTGAATGAAAAGAGTGAAAAGAAAGAAATGTAAATAATTTGATCTGGCAATTCCATTCAGTTGGATGGTCCAGCTGCCATGTTCCATGGCCACATGGAAAACACAATGTCTTATTTTATTATAGAAAATCCACTGGACATAAGCTTTTAAATGGTTCTTCTATTCCACAGGAATTTATTAAATATTGTATCTACTACATGGCCAGAAGAAAAAGGGGCTAAAATGTTTAAAGGTATCATCCCTACTCTTCAGAAACTTACAAGAGTTTTGGGGTTCTTGTTGCTATTAACGTCTTAGTTTCTTACAACATAATTATTTTGTCTGGAACAAGTAAAGCTCTGTGTTACTGTTAAAATAAAACCTAGAGTTTTCAATAATTATCCCAGCTTGTTGTCATCACAAGCTCTGGATTGGGACAAGCTGAAGGACAACTCAGCCAATAGCTTATCATGTATAATGCTCATATTCCTATTACCATGAATACTTTCAGGTAAGATTTCACCTGATAAGCAATCAATTTTTATTCATTATATAACTGAATAAGAACAGAATTTTTGAAAGTTGGTTTAAGCCTTATATTATGCTGACTTCCTTTTTTCCTCCTTTAAATTACTAGTCATGACCCTAAATAGTTAACTTGAGGAAAAAAAATCCATTCTCTGCTGTGAATATTTTGCTACTGAAATACTGGAAAAGAGTTGATTTAAGAGAATCACATAAATTTTTTTTTTTAAAAAAAGAAGAGGGTACATACTAAGGAAGAACAGAAAAAAAAGGGAAAAACTTTTGTAAAGGTAGTTTGCTAAAAGCATTTAAAAATAGTTCACGGTTATCCAGGCTCTGAATCCTATTAATATCTAGAGTGAAAAAGAAAGGAGTCAAGCGGATAAACAGAAGCTTATCTAAGTGAGCTGACTCTTCTCATACAAGCAAATCCTAACCCCTTTCGTGGTTTGCAATGTCATGATGATTGGATAAGACAGTGTTTGTTGCTTTATAAATATATGGAGCTGTACACGATTTCAAGAAGCGTTCATACACATTATCTCATGTAATTCCCACACAAGCCTGTAAGGGAGCAAATGGTGAGTCTACTTTAAAGGTGAAGCCACTATCAAAGGTCAAACAGAAAAGCAACAAAGCTGGGACACAAACCTGGGCCTTTTGCCTCCCAGGTCTGAACACTTTGCAAAACATCCAAATTTTGAAAAATATTATTATTGGCTCTAGCATTGTTCAATGTACTTGGTAGAAACACAAGGAAGAAGAGGAGGAGAAAAAGGAGGGGGAAAGTGCAGGAGGAGGAAGAAGATGGGGAGAGAGGAAAGCTTTTGAATTTTCCTCATAGTCCACACGGTACCATGATTATGCTACTGTTCTCTGTGCTTGTTTTCAAGATGGCTAGAGTTGGGCGTCCCTGTGTAAATTCTGGCTGCAAAACCAGTATATGGCCTTAAGTGCCAGCCCTGTTCTTTGGTTAGTTAGCACTGAGTGATTTTTTTAGCATTTGTGTTGCTGCATGTGAAAAGTCATATATCTTTCCTGAGAAACAGCCACCAAAGCTCTGATTAACAAATCCTTCGATTTGTTATAGCTTGATTTCAAATAGCTTTGGGCTATTAACAGCCTCAAGGCACATTTTGCTAACAGAGTTCATATACTTCCTGGGGTTTTATTAGGAGATTCCCCCACATATCCTTTGGCAGATCTTCCAGCAGTTGTCCAGTTAGGCTACTCACTTTTATTTTTAACTCATTTTCTGGTAAAGTCAACTCAAGAATGTAAATGTCTTTGCCAGGCTTATGGCTTGCAACCTTGGATGGCTTAGATGCCTGTTATCACTGTTCTGCAAAAATTTGATTTGATATACAACTTGAAACCACATTCAAGTCATCAGCAACTCTCCTAGGGCAGAAATGGCTGGATATATAGATATGGTATCATAAATAAAGGCTAAGGAAAAAGGCTATTCACTGAGTCATTTATAAAGAAAAGGTAGTGCTTTTTCTTTCTCAATCTTGTGGGCTCAAGTGATCCTTCTGACTCAGCCTCCCAAAGTGCTGGGATTACAGGCTTGAGCTACTGAGTCCCACCAGGTAGCAGTTTTTATGGAGGTGGACTTGCATGGCTCCTTTGGAAAATCTCTTACCTATGTCTTACTTTATTTACTACTGAATAGGTCTGATATAAATTTATCTCATGAGCCTACCTTGCTTTCGTAAAGTACTTTGAAATGTTTATGTGAAAACGTTGACTAGGTGGTAAGAATATGGATTACTGCTGTAAATAATAAGGAAGTGTGAAGACTGCAGCTCCTAAAATACTCAAGTATGTCTCATGTGTATAAAAATGAGAATATTTTAATAAATTAAATATCAGATATTTATGAATCAAAGCTAAATATTCACTAATATCAAGTAAATATCAGTAAACATGGGAGCTATAAAAATGTATGAGACAGTCCTGGCTCTCAATAAGCTTACAATCTATAAGAGAAGAAAAGAGAAAACATAGAACTTAAACAAGATAACAATATAAGAAGCAGCAAAAGGCAACCTGTTGAAATTGCCACCTGAAATGAAATTAGGAGAGTCACTACTATAGGTCAGAGGGAAGGAGAGAGAATTTTCAGAAGCAGTGGATGGGGAAGACAGTCTAGCCAGATCTCCAAGGCTGAATTCATGGGAGCAGAGAAGGAGTGGGTTTTGGTGGAGGGAACCCAGTGAGAAAGTACAGATGTAAAAAAAGAAGGAGTACGGATCCACAAAAGGAAAAAGAATACAGAAATGCAACATGTGATAAGGAGAGTTCTAGTATGAAATAGGGTTGCCAAGGCCATTTGGAATTGGACTGGAGAGAGCTATGAATGTCAAATTGAAGAGATAAGGCTGCGGAATAGAAAAGCATCCTGGTTGAAGCAGCATTTTGGAAATATTCCTTTGGGTATGCTATGCCAAATTAAATGGAGCAGGGAGGACCAGCGGCAGGGAGATCAAATAGAATCCATGGCAAGTCCTGGTGTGGGGTGAGGGTGGTGGGATGGGAAAGGAAGAAGTGGGGGCAGGAACTCTGCAGAAGAAGTGCACAACCTCTCAAGTGTGCTGATCAGCCTTCATCGTTGGCGCTTTCTGTCATTTTCCAAAGTACTGTCAAGTATATGGGTTTTTAGAACTGACTTGCTTTAACTTTTGCAAGTGAAGAATGAAGAAATGAGGGAGTTTTATTCAACTTACAATATCCAGTACTTGTATAAGTTCATATGTTTTTCTTCTTGATCTTGTATCCTTACCTAAGAACAAAAAGTGTTAGGCTAAAAAATGTTAAAACACACACACACACACACACACACACACACACACACACACACACACCAACCATAAAATGTAGGAATCAAAGGAGTTCCAAGAATATTTTACTTTTATTAGACAACCAACACTAGTTGAACATGAACTATTCCAAACTCTCCCGTCAGTAAAATGGAAGGAAATCCCCAAGAATTCCTGAGATCCCTGTATGGGTACTCCTGCTAGAATAGCCTTCTGGTTTTCAGTGTTTATAATTTAATGTATTTATCATACAGAAATTCAGAGAAACTTGATGTATTTCTGAATGGGCAGGGGAAAAAGTTTCAGGAGAGTTTTTCAACAATTCAAATGTCACAGTGTGTTTATATATGTAATGATGATACGGCAAAGTTACTGGCATCTGGCTTCTGCCCTGAACCTCTACAACCAAGTTCTGGCCTTATCGCACACAGAAAAGCAATGCCTTCCACCCTTCGGGGCCATTTAAGGTTGGCACACTCTATTCTGGTAACACCACTTGACAGAAAGATGGCAAGGAAAAACCTCTTCCCTACATTCCCTGTGCCTCACCCTGCAGCCCAGCACTCAGAGCTCCTTTCCTGAGCAGCATCAATTTCAACTTCTTCCAATCCCTTGGCTATTTTGAGACTGCCCCTTGGGGGCCCAGAAAGAAGCCAGAAGGCTGGGCACAGTTGCTCACGCCTGTAATCCCAGCACTTGGGACGCCGAGGTTTTTGAGACCAGTCCATGTTGAAACCCCGTCTACATTAAAAATACAAAATTAGCTAGGTGTGGTGGTACATGCCTGTAATCCCAGCTACTTGAGAGGCTAAGGCTGGAGAATCCCTTGAACCCGGGAGGCAGAGGTTGCAGTGAGCCAAGATCATGCCACTGTACTCCAGCCTGGGCAACAAGAGTGAAAAAGAAGGAAGGAAAGGAAGGAAGGAAGGAAGGAAGAAAAGAAAGAGAGAGAGAAAGAAAGATGAAGAAAGAAGAAAGGAAAGCAAGGACCAAAAGAAGGAAGGGAGGGAGGGAGGGAAGGAGGGAAGGAAGGAAGGAAGGAAGGAAGGAAGGAAGGAAGGAAGGAAGGAAGGAAGGAAGGGGAAGGGAGGGAGGAAATAAGGGAGAAAGAAAGGGAAAGAAAGGAGGGAGGGAGAGAGAGAAAGAAGGAGAGAAAGAAAGAGAGAGAGAAAGAAAAAGAGGGAAAGAAAAGAAAGAGAGTGACAAAGAAAAGAAGAGAAAGAGAAAGAAAGAAAGAGAATGAAAGAAAGATGCCAGGAGTCTCAGGCTTGTGGTGACAATGAAAACTTGGGGTGTAGTCTCCTTCCTCCCCTTTTTCTAAGTCCTCTTGTTTCCTGGAACCCCTCCTCAACCTCCCCAAGTTGGCAAATCAGCTGATAAATCCTGGGCAGGAGGTGAATAAGCAAATTACTCCCCAGTTGTAACACTCTGATGATCAGGCTTGGGCCTAAAGCAAATTCATATGTTTGCATTTCTGTAAGAGAAAGTGGTTAAAACTGCTTGGCTTTATATAAACTTTAAAAACATAACTTTTTGCTTTTGACCTGGACAGCTGTGGAAATCGGTCTCTCCTTGCAAGGTAAGAATATGAGCTTGATCATACTGATGACCAACATCAGCAAAGACACTGATGTTCATTGCAGGCACTGTTCTTACTCCAATGCCAGAAGGACCTGTGAGAATTATATAACATTTTCATGCACCCTTACATAAACAATTAGAAGCTGTTTACTTCTCAAGGACCCAATTAAAGATTTTTTTGTTTTTCAGGCCTGAGCTGAGGACACTACAGGGGCCAAATGAGAGAAGGGGCTTGCAGTCCTGCCGCACTGAATATTCATGGCTGTGCCCCCAGCCTCAATATAATCCTTTTTGCCAGGTTAACAACTCATTAATTTCAAAGCGATTCATTTGCCAACTCAAAAAAACACAGATACAACTTTAAATGCTTTCGGATTTTAACCCTCTGGAGTATTTATATGTGTTCTTGTCTCATCCCTCCAAAACTAATCCCAGAGTTTTGAGAATCTGGGAACTTGGGCAAAGGAGAAAACAGGCACGCAGACCAAGGAATCTGAAATGGTAGTTCATGAGGTCAGCCGAAACTGTGTTGGTACTGACCTCATTGTGTTGGTACTGACCTAGCTCAAATTATAAAATCACAAGAGTAATAAAACACAAAATACAGGTGTTATCACTGAAAAGTCTAAAGTGTAATTAAACACGTTTTTTTCCCCTCGCGGTCGTACCGTTTGCTCTGTATCTCAACGTTTCGGTCTCCCTAAGCCTCTCCTTTATATCATGAGCACACACTGTTGTATCATGCTCACACATTCATTAGCTGGGACTGAGGAGTGTATACGATTCCAGCGGGTCCTCAGCATTAGCTGTTAGATGCACAAACCTTCGCTTCCTTTCCACATCCACTGCACTTGAGGTTGAACAGAAGATCCCTGCAAGAACAGCACCCAGAGAGCATTCTTGACAGATGCGCCCTTGGCTCCAGCAACCCTCTCTGCTGGGAAGTTTCCTCTAACCACTAACACCCACCTCCGATCCCCCAAGCTGTCACGACGCAGGCTGGCTGGGTCGCCTCTTGACGGGGGAAGGGTTTTACACACACCCTGCTAGGCTGCCCCATGCCACAACCAAGCTCGCAGGGCAAACTCCTTCATGCCCGGCGGCCAAGCAGTCCCAGGCTCTCTGGCGCTTCCTGAACACCAAGGTCCCCTCCGCGCTCCAGGGAGAGAGCTCTCTCTGCCGCAGGGAACCCCCAGGACTGCAGGTCTAGGGGATGCTGGAGACGCAGGGGCGCAGGAGGGAGCCTGGCGCGGGAGGCAAACCGGGAGCAGGAGCTGCTGCGGGAGCACTTGTGGGCCACGGGAGGGGGCGGGGCCCCGTGGGGGAGCCGGGCACGGGAAGGGGCTCGGGGAACAGGGACCTGGAACCAGCGGGCGCAGGAAGTGGCGCGTCCGCAGGAACCGGCGGGCCGCACAGGAGGCACTAGCTCTGCGATTAGCTCGGGACTCTCAGTTGCGGCTCAATTGCCAACTGGAATGGGGTGCGGGGAGTTGGGGGGGGCAGACCCGACGGGGGCGTGCCTTTGCCCCGATTGGCTGCAGGAGCCTGACGCCAGGCCCCGGGGGTTGGCTTGGGGAGGTGGGAGCGGGGTGGGGTGGGTGCTGGGTGCCGGAGCGGCGGGCCCGGCGCTCTCAGAAACATGCTGAGGTACCGGCGGCTCTTCCAGCAGCGGCAGCGGCGGCGGCGGCGGCGGCGACAGCGACAGCGCTCGGCTCCGGCGGGAAAGGCGCCCGGCGTCCATGCCTCCGGCCCCCCGCCGCGGCTGCGCTGACCCGGCCGCGACCTCCCTCGGCGCACCCAGCCGCCCGGGCTCCTGGGGTGTTCCCTAGCCACGGCCCAGCCCCGCCACACCCACCGCCCCCGGCCTCCGCAGCTCGGCATGGGCGCGGGGGCGCTCGTCCTGGGCGCCTCCGATCCCGCCAACCTGTCGTCGGCTGCGCCGCTCCCCGACGGCGCGGCCACCGCGGCGCGGTTGCTGGTGCCCGCGTCGCCGCCCTCCTCGCTGCTGCCTCCCGCCAGCGAAGGCCCGGAGCCGCTGTCGCAGCAGTGGACGGCGGGCATGGGCCTGCTGATGGCGCTCATCGTGCTGCTCATCGTGGCGGGCAACGTGCTGGTGATCGTGGCCATCGCCAAGACACCGCGGCTGCAGACGCTCACCAACCTCTTCATCATGTCCCTGGCCAGCGCCGACCTGGTCATGGGGCTGCTGGTGGTGCCTTTCGGGGCCACCATCGTGGTGTGGGGCCGCTGGGAGTACGGCTCCTTCTTCTGCGAGCTGTGGACCTCGGTGGACGTGCTGTGCGTGACGGCCAGCATCGAGACCCTGTGTGTCATCGCCCTGGACCGCTACCTCGCCATCACTTCGCCCTTCCGCTACCAGAGCCTGCTGACGCGCGCGCGGGCACGGGGCCTCGTGTGCACCGTGTGGGCCATCTCGGCGCTGGTGTCCTTCTTGCCCATCCTCATGCACTGGTGGCGGGCGGAGAGCGACGAGGCGCGCCGCTGCTACAACGACCCCAAGTGCTGCGACTTCGTCACCAACCGGGCCTACGCCATCGCCTCGTCCGTGGTCTCCTTCTACGTGCCCCTGTGCATCATGGCCTTCGTGTACCTGCGGGTGTTCCGCGAGGCCCAGAAGCAGGTGAAGAAGATCGACAGCTGCGAGCGCCGCTTCCTCGGCGGCCCGGAGCGGCCGCCCTCGCCCGCCCCCGCGCCCGCGCCGCCGTCAGCGCCCGGACCCCCGCGCCCCAACGCCACTGCCGCCACCGCCCCCCTGACCAACGGGCGCGCGGGCAAGCGGCGGCCCTCGCGCCTCGTGGCCCTGCGCGAGCAGAAGGCGCTCAAGACGCTGGGCATCATCATGGGCGTGTTCACGCTCTGCTGGCTGCCCTTCTTCCTGGCCAACGTGGTGAAGGCCTTCCACCGCGAGCTGGTGCCCGACCGCCTCTTCGTCTTCTTCAACTGGCTGGGCTACGCCAACTCGGCCTTCAACCCCATCATCTACTGCCGCAGCCCAGACTTCCGCAAGGCCTTCCAGCGCCTGCTCCGCTGCGCGCGCAGAGCCGCCAGCCGGCGCCACGCGGCCCACGGGGACCGGCCGCGCGCCTCGGGCTGCCTGGCCCGGCCCGGTCCCCCGCCGTCGCCCGGGGCCGCGTCGGACGACGACGACGACGATGTCGTCGGGGCCACGCCGCCCGCGCGCCTGCTGGAGCCCTGGGCTGGCTGCAACGGCGGGGCGGCGGCGGACAGCGACTCGAGCCTGGACGAGCCGTGCCGCCCCGGCTTCGCCTCGGAATCCAAGGTGTAGGGGCCAGGCGTCCCGGAACGGCTTCCCGGGGGATCTCGGAGATCTGTGTTTACTCAAGACCGAAAGCAGGTGAACTCGAAGCCCACAAACCTCGTCTGAATCATCCAAGGCAAACAGAAAAGCCACGGACCGTTGCACAAAAAGGAAAGTTTGAGGAGGGGTGGGAGAGTGGCTTGCTGATGTTCCTTGGGTTTTTTTCCTTCTTCTTCTGTTTGTGGTCCGGCCTTCTTTTGTGTTTGCGTGTGATGCGTCTTTAGATTTTTCCCCCCAGGTGGTTTTTGACACTTGCGAGGACCGGAGTGGAAGCTGGGTAGGCAGGGGAAGGGAGAAGCATTGGGAGGGGATTAAAATCGATCAGCCTGGCTCCCATCCCTGTCCCGGGAACAGGGGCAGTCTACCAGCCAGAGAGAGGAGAATGACAGTTTATCAAGGCATATTTATTTCCTTTTGCTTTCCAGAGAAATTTCATTTTAATTCCTGAGTAATGGTTTCCGCTGTTATGAAAGCAAAAAGGATGGATGCAAAAAAAGAAATTCACGTTTCAAGAAATGTTAAGCTCTTCTTGGAACAAGCCCCAATTTGCTTCGCTTGTGTAGGGCAAACCCTCTGTCCCCCCGCGCGCCTGGGTGGTCAGGCTAAGGGATTTCTACCTCACACTGTGCATTTGCACAGCAGATAGAAAGACTTGTTTATATTAAACAGCTTATTTATGTATCAATACTAGTTGGAAGGACCAGGCGCAGAGCCTCTCTCTGTGACATGTGACTCTGTCAATTGAAGACAGGACATGAAAAGAGAGAGAGACAGTTTTGATTACTGCACATGTGGATAAAAACAAAAACAAAAAAAGGAGTGGTTCAAAATGCCATTTTTGCACAGTGTTAGGAATTACAAATTCCACAGAAGACGTTACTTGCACAAAAAGAAATTAAATATTTTTTAACTGGGGAAGGGGTGGGCAGATCTTAAAAACTAAAATAAAATTCACACTCTACTTCTGTTGTCTAGTATGTTATAGAGCTAATGATTTATTGGGAAAATAGCTTTTTATACTCCTTTATCATGGTACTGTAACTGTATCCATATTATAAATATAATTATCTTAAGGATTTTTTATTTTTTTTATGTCCAAGTGCCCACGTGAATTTGCTGGTGAAAGTTAGCACTTGTGTGTAAATTCTATTTCCTCTTGTGTGTTTTACCAAGTATTTATACTCTGGTGCAACTAACTACTGTGTGAGGAATTTGTCCATGTGCAATAAATACCAATGAAGCACAATCGAGATTATGTATCGTGTGTCTGTAAGGGGTCAGCGATAATGAAAAAGACAGCTTGTTTTGTTCAGAATACAGACTGGATTTCCCATAGAGCTCTTTTAATAGGTTTTCATGTTTCAATAACATAGCAAAATGCCTCCAGACCAAATAAGGTGTTTACCTACTGAGAGCTACAGATTTGCCCTAAATTTTCACAGCCAGATTAAACGTGTAGGCACTTTCAAGATCCCATCTGCTGCATTTGACTTAAGAAGTGACATTTGGGATTGCTTATATTCTAAAAATAAATTTAAAAACTAGTGATGTGGCCATTTAACTCAGCTGCAACTTTTCATGGAAATGCAGGAAAGACTCATTGAATGATCAGTTGCCTACTTGGAATGCAGTAAGTGGCTTCCACAGCTTATTTTTGTTTTCCAATAGAAAATCACAGGCTGCAGATGATCACTGTGTGCAGATTTCCCCAGAGCCTGTTTAGAATGAAAAATGCTTTCATGGTTAAGCAAAAACATATAAAAGGACTTCTGAAGTAAATGTTTTTTCTCTAGCATAGTTAAGTAGATCATTTTGCCAGAAGTTCTGGGTGGACAGATCACAGGTAAAAGCAAATGTGAAAGAATTTAAGTTTCTAAGAAAATTACAGCACCCAAAGGATGGAGTATTTTTCATAAAGTTAGTTCCTAAAGGAAAGTATAGTGAATTTTGTCCTGATATTAATTTTACATTATCCAAAATACATTAAAATACTTACTATCTTTTTAAACAGGCTTTTTATTTCATTACCATACAGTAAAGAAATCAAAGTAAAGCGTATTCACGTCTGGCTTATGCTACACTTTAACACGAGAGAGTATTCTCTAATAGGGAAAAGTAGAGACTGAACATTCTTTTTTGCAATGGCATATTCTAAAGACAAGGCAACCGTCTTCTGAGAAAGGTTAATGACGTAGATGTTTTAGAGACCAGCAGAAGGTTGCATGAACAGGAACAGCCTCAACAAAAGCTGTTATGAAGTTTAACCCCTTTCCAGCAAGAAAAGCAAGCAAGCAAGCAAGAAAGAGAGAGAGAAAGAAAGAGAGAAAGAAGAAAGAAAGAAAGAAAGGGTGAGCTTCTTTAAGGATACAAAAATAAATATTTAAAGAAACATATTTTGGAGGATGCAAAATCAGTCTCAGGATGAATGTCACTATAATTTCCCTAGGAACCAAATATGGTTAATTTCTATCCACTCCCCACCATGAGTGTGTAAGATGCATTTTCTTAGGAGTTTTGTCCTTCTTTGTCTGAAATTACATAGTTAAATGCTTCACTTTCTTGATTTCCTGATTATTTACTTATTTTGTCTAGATAAATCTTCACATTTAAATAAAAAGAAATCTTCTCAGCCCAAAACATATATACAGGGCCATCAAATTTCAGGTCTTAAATGACAAAAGTCCTTTAAGCTTTAAGAACAAATGTATATAATTTAACCACTTAGTGCACAGGCTTAATCGCTTGAGTGAGTGAGAGGAAACCCCTATAATCTTGGGACTGGTTTCTATGTATTGGCAGGAAATAGGATAGAGTTGTCATCTCCCACACTCTCCAACTGAGAATTACGTGGATTCAGAAACAGACCATGTCAGTGATTCCACATATCCATGAAGACTGCTTTTCGTCGATTTTGAAGAAGGCAGCCATTGATTTATAATGGGGGATGTGGGGAGCTGGGCTGCCAGTCCTGCTTAATCTGGTGAGACTGTGCACTGCAGGAACAGGAAGAAGAGGGCAACGAGTGTGCAGAAACACAGCCTTACCCGTGGGCTGTGTGTAGCAAACTACCAAAAGCACAAGCCTTAACATCGTAACAGGAAAATGTGATCAAGATTCATAGATTTGCTACATTGAAAGTTACACTCAGATTGAACACTAATGAGAACTCAATAGAGATTTTCCGGGTTCTCCCTGATGTAGAAATGTGTAATTGGTATACCATATGGCTTCATCCTTTGGTGAGCTTGCCCATATAAACCTTTGCAAATAGAGTTTATTTCTTAGTTGGGAATTGGAATTATTAATAACTCCTAAGTGGCTACTGTGAAATCTTTCCTTGTTAAGTACATTTTCCTAGCTTATTTTAATTTCACATTTTGTTGAATGTGCCGACTTCCTCTCGCAATATATGAAATTGCCAGACAGAAATTCTGCACCCAAAGTATCAGGGTAATATTAACATTTAAGTTTCTTGCAAGAGCGTCTCAGCAAGGATCTAAGGAAAAATTGTTCTATAACTTTTGCTGCCAGTTGTGAAACACTTTTTTAAAAATGTTTTTAACCAAGCTGGACTCATTCGTTTATTTGAAAGAAAAAAATTAAAACCTTAGAAGTAATTCAAATTAAACACATTGGCACAGATAATGTCATTTTATTTGTACGTTTCTGGCATAATGTGCTGAGAAATACTAATTCTTTTGACTCCCTGCCAATTGTCTACTAATCAAAATGGAGAAGATATGCACTGTTTGGATTATACCTAAAAATAGTTGTGCTACAGTCACATCAGCAAATGGAATTAAATTAATTTCTCTTTCTTCCTCTTCACATACACCCTCCACACATTTAAATTTCCATCTAGAATATTGTTCCTGAATCTCATAATTTTTTATTCAATGTGTCCCAAATAACATTGCTACATTGCAATGATTTTTAAGCAAACTCGATTGAACTACTTTTCTGGCAGGATAACACTATTCTAAAAATTCCATGTTTAGTCTGCTCTCATTTAAGTAGTCTCTAATAGCCCTTCTAATGTAATCAAAGAGGTAGTAATATGAGAAATAGATATTTTGTAGGCTGATTTACCTTATCAATATTTTTACTCCTTTGTAGGTAGAGGGCGACAGTGCCTGAATCAATCAGTGTCAATCATTTGGTCATGGAACAGATAAGAGGCTTCAAATCTGATTGCTCTAATGACAGACTGCAAAAATGGTAGCTCTAAGAAGCTCCCACTCTGCGGGCACTATCACAGCATGATCTTTGCAGTAACGTAAGCAGCACCCAAGGAGTCTTTGTAAGCAGCTGCCTTTAAATCTTTGCCTTCTCTTGGATGCTTGGCAATGATCAGGTCCCCACCTTCTGTACCTGAAGATCATTCTTGTCTTAGAACCACCATACTCACTAGCCCTTTTTTGAGGACTTCTTCAATTCTTTTTGAGACAGGGTCTCACTCTGTTGTACAGGCTGGTAGTACAGTGGGACAATCATGGCTTACTGCAGCCTCAATTTCCCAGGTTCACCTGGTCCTCCCACCTCAGCCTCCTGAGTGAGTAGCTGGGACTACAGCCATGTGCCACCACGCCCAACAGTTTTTTTTTTTTTTTTTTTTTTTTTTTTTTTTTTTTTTTTTTTTTTTTTTGTATTTTTTGTAGAGCCAGAGTCTCCCTATGTTGCCTAGGCTGCTTTTGAACTCCTGGGCTCAAGCAGTCCACCTGCCTTGGCCTCCTGAAGTGCTTGAGCCACCATGCCCAGCCTTCAATTTTTGAATAAGCTAGAAACATCCAGAATACCTAGTTCTTGATAAATTTATTTTCCTAGGAGCATTAAATTCTCATAAATCGTTTCCTAAAGCTCTGATTTTCAATGTCTCTTAACACTTACATTTCCTTTTTTCCTCTCTCTCCACGTTCATTTGCTCATAGCTGTTAATTAGGAGTAGTAAGACCACGCTGTTTTCTTCCTACTTGTGGCACAAAACTTACCTATGATGCATTTTAAATGTCAAGTTTGGGTTTCTTCCTGAGAATTTCAGTGTTGCTCACAATTAGGTGGCAACTCCAAGCAGATAAAATTTAAATACTTGTTTGTATCTTTCTATCACAAGTGTTCAGGATGAGTTTAATATTTGGGGTGTGGACTATCTTAGGCTTTCTTTTTTCTGATATTGTCACTTCGTAACCATGTGACCTTGTCAGTCTCATTATCTTGGTTTCAAAAGGTAACATCAGTTGTTCCACCCTCAACAATTTGCAAATTAGTGTTGCTAATGATTATTAGGCTAGCTGATTTGTGGGGATTGTGGGTACAATTTTAGGGATATAGAAAACTCTTTCAAGCAGATGGCCCACTGTGGCCACAATAGCTGTCTCACTGTAGTTCCCACTGTGCCCAATGACCTTGGGAAAGTCAAATCAGTTTCCTTGCCATTCGGGTTCACTTCCCACAAAGCCTGATCGGTAGCCTTTGTTTGTAAATCTCTTTGAGATGCTACGACTGAAGTTCTTTGCTTTGCAAAGTCTATCCTTTTGAATACTTTCTCCTGGCCTCCTTTTCCTTCCTAGCAACTCCACCCACAGAAATCCCTTAGTCTTTTTTTTTTTTAAAGTGAAAAGAACAACTAAGAATAGCAAAAATATATATAATAGCCCATGCATTCAAACAAATGGTCCTTCATTTTTTTGTTGCACTTAAAATTCCACAGAAACCACAGCTGAATAAAATAATCTTCCTAAACATAGGATTAAAAAACCTGTTTGCTCTGTGCTGAGCAAAAGTGATTGTTTAATGATTCTTAACCCACAGCCACCTTAAGAAAAGAAAGGCAATTTGGAAAATTACTCAACTCTACAATTTTGCATTGAGTTATAAATACTAAAAGCAACTATCTAGATTATTCTCTTTTTTCTTGGAATAGCAATTCAGGGATGAAAAGCACTGAGGGCAACAGGAGTTTGTATTTCTGCTCACCCTTCCTTTATGGGTTGCAGGGTATTGAGTTTCTCTGTTCCCAACCTAATATATGGTGACAATTCAGCAGGAACTTTACTGGCTTACGATTTCTGTTATGTTAACTACAGGAACTCACCTGTAATCTTGAAGTCCTTGTAAAAAATGCCCTTAAAGAGTAAACATTAATAGACTTTCCAATAACATTTTCTTCACTCGAGGGATTTTTTTTTTAAACCATTATAAATAACATTTTAGTAAGATGCCCTTTTTAAAAAACTCATTCTGCTTAACTGATTTTGTGATCAATTTGGAGATCATATTTTTTTTTACCTTTTCTTAAAACACACTCCTACCAAGCAGGTTTCTGAGTGCATAAGGATGAGAGCCTGGTAAACACCCAAGGTCATGGCCCTGTGGAGATAATGCATATCGCCTCAGGCAGTTTCTCCAAGGCAACAGGTGAACAGAGATCAAGTCTAGGTGCCTGACCCCTAGGTTAGTCTCTTTTTCTTGTCTCCAAATGACTTCTCTGTTCCCTACCCAACTAGAGGTTCCTTTAGAACTTGTCTTTTTATCTTTCACTCTGCAGAGCCCGATGCATTACCACATACATGGTTTGCACTCTGAATATTCTTTGACTACTAGATTCAGAAAAGCAAGTTTTCTAGCCTCTGCAACAGTGCAGGCACAGAGTGGTAACAGGTCTAACTACAGCTGTGCACTGCAAGAAGATGTGATTTAACCCTCTATTTATTTTGCACATCCAGATTTTCACTATTAGATATAAAAAATAGTTTCTCGGCCAGGCGCGGTGGTTCAAGTCTATAATCCTAGTACTTTGGGAGGCCGAGGCAGGCAGATCACAAGGTCAAGAGATCGAGACCATCCTGGCCAACATGGTGAAATCCCATCTCTACTAAAAATATAAAAATTAACTGGGCGTGGTGGCGCATGCCTGTAGTCCCAGCTACTGGGAAGGCTGAGGCAGGAAAATCACTTGAACCTGGGAGGCAGAGATTGCAGTGAGTGGAGATGGTGCCACTCCATTCCAGCCTGGTGACAGAGCAAGACTCCATCTCAAAGAAAAAAAAAGTTTCTCTAAGAAAAGTGCTAAGCCTCAAATTGCAACGTATAATATATGGGGCAACCTCTGCTGGTGTCAGGAAACAATGAGGTTTTCCAAATATTTCTAAGAATTGCATTTATTTCTAGAAATGGCACATTGATTGCTGGCATTCTGTAATTCTGAGTATGAAGGAGGTATATACTGTGTGAAAATGTACATCATTATTTAAAAATAGGCATTTCACCAAAATTGCTAAATGAGAACTATGTGTTCTAAGTTTTACATCAATTGTCAATGGGAAAAATACTTGATTTATTTGTAACTTATAGTATTATATCTTTTTTTTTTTTTTTTTTTTTTGACACTGAGTCTCGCTCTGTCACCCAGGCTGGAGTGCAGTGGCGTGATCTCTGCTCACTGCAACCTCTACCTCCTCTGTTCAAGTGATTCTCCTGCCTCAGTCTCCCAAGTAACTGGGATTACAGGTGCATGCCACCACGCCAAGCTAATTTTTGTATTTTTAGTAGAGACGGGATTTCACCATGTTGGTCAGGATGATCTCGATCTCTTTACCTCATGATCCACCCACCTCAGCCTCCCAAAGTGCTGGGATTACAGGTGTGAGTCACTGCACCTGGCCTATATTATATCTTAAGTGGGATTCTTTCCTTTCTAACTGAAAGTTCCAGAGATATCTTTCTCACTGAACTCTACAGGGGAATAAAATCCCCAGTATGTTACCTGGACCCAAGAAGTCATCGTAGCTAAGAGAACAGGTTTCATTTCATTAATGTACAGATTTCTGTTTTAAATGTTATTTCTGCTTGTTAATACTGTACGAAATAGTATATCCACAAAATATATTTAGGGCACACAAATATCGCAGCCTGTCAAAGTTTTCATTTCCCACCCAAGTTTTTTTCCCACTTAAAACAGATTCATAATCATTATCTTCCCATTTTAGCACAAAAGCTAGAGTTTATATGGGATCTTTAGTTGGTCCAAGTTATATGGATTCTTGCCTTTTGACAAAGCATTAGGACGTTGCTTGAGATTTTTAAATTGTAGGTATGTTCTCAGTAATCCAGAATTCATTTTAAATAACATTATATTTCTATTACCTTACTGGGATTATGGTTTGTAAGAAACTCAGTGTTGAGGCTTCACCCTGGGAAGGTAGGAGCAAGGCAGAGGCTGACATGAGGAAACCTCCATGACCTTGGGACATTTGCAGGCCCCCCTGCTTCAAACACTCAGAAACCTATTTGGTAAGAATGCATTTCTCTGTGTCAGCTCCTCAGATTGGTATATGAAATCAGAAAGCCACCTTAATAATTCACAAGGTAGCGGTCATGAAAAGCCTATTACACACACCGTGAGCATGCATGACCAGACATTCTCTCGCTATACCCAGGGAAGTCAATTACAGTCAAAAGTTTCATGGTAAGCCTGGGGTCAGAACTGAGAAACCTGGTTGCAATGACTTACCAGTGCATCCATTATTATTACTGTGGCCCAGGACACTGGAAGTCTGCTGGCTTTGAGACCAACTATTCCCTAGTGTAGGGATTGGATGGGCACTGTGTCTCTCTCCTTTTCTTGTCACCAATAGCCAAGTCCCCCTCCCCTCTGAACCCCATTCCCCAGTAGACAGATTCTTCCTTAAATGAAGTCGAGACACCTAAGCAGGTCACAGTCAAGTCGTGTTGACCTGACTATCTCTTTACAAGGACTACACACATCTTTGTTCTCATTCACTATTTGACTTAGGAGGCTGGTAGTGAGGAGGTGGTTTTGCTGCTTTTCCTACAACTCTGAGATTAAAGTGCATCTCCCATAGAAAAGCTACTGGTCCCATCTCTACGTTTAGGATCCCAGATACTTGGTTCTGTTAATCTTGCTAATGGAAATTGCATTATTTCCATTTTACTGAAAAAGATAGCTCTTTTCCTTAAATGCATTAAATATATGTCTAGCCAGCATTCAAATATCTCTTTCTCTGATTTGGATGTCAAATGAATTTGAACTCAGTCCATTTTCCTGATGCATATCGTAGAAACATCTTAGCTAACTGTGCCTCCGAAATTGCCACACTCTTAGGCCATCCCAGACCGGAACTCTGGACAGATGTGTAAGAGGTGAATCATGTTTATCCAGGGGATAAAAAACGATCGTTTTCACGATGGCACTGAGGAATTGGGTTCAATCTAACACATGTTAGATTACAGTTATAGGGCAATGTTTGAAATCTGTGGCAAAAAAGGTGATTGCATTCTTAGGCTTTCTATTTCCAATCAATGTCATAATATATTGTCGTCTTACTGCATTACAAATATAATACAAATACAAGTTATAATCATTTATTCATTTATTTTACCTACTATGTGCTGGGCCCTGTAGAGTATAGGGCAAGGCAGACACCATCCTCACAATCAGGAAGCCCCTCTAGCTAATGTTTCCTCCATTTGCACTTTTAAAGAATTAATAGAGACAAGGTAAACAAGTGCTTTTTAGAGTTAATTTATCAGAAATCAAAAATAACTTGCCATATGTCAGTCCCGTTGAGAAAGGTGAGAAAAGCATTTTATTCCTTTTTAGAAGTGACCACAAAACCCATATATTGGAAGTGTCAAAGTTAATATTACATATATACATACATATATATGTGTATATATGTATATATCTTTTTAGGCAAAATATGTGGGTTAGTCCCACAAGCTCTTATCTGAGGCCCTGTGGGGCAAGATGTGTTTGGGGATTCAGAATCAGGGGGTTTTAGGAAGTAATATGGTTCATATACTAGATATTACATAACACCTAAGCAGATATCAGATATTACATAACACCTAAGCAGGGTCCAGATCAGCATCTCATAATCAAACATTGGTGTCTGTACTGTGAAATGTATGATTATTCATAGTAAGTGGACAAATAATGACTATAAATAACCTCACACCAGTTCAAGTCAGATCTTGCTGCCAAGTAAGTTCAAGTAAGGTCACATTTGCTGCCAAATGAGTTATGGAAAAAAACTCTTATCTTCAGAGCTTTCTGGATTTGGGATTTTGGAATAAGAAGTTGTGGACCTGTATTATGGAATGTGCCTTTATAGAAAACCATCTACTGTTTAGGAAAGGCAATAAAATATATTTAAACGTACCAGTTACATTACATCAATTGATTTAGTAGTAATATCATGCAGTAATTAAAATGAGGAATAAGCACTCATTTAAATAGTGGCAATTCTAGGGAGATTTTGAACGAGCTAAGGTTACATCTTGTTAGCCAAAGGCATGATTGTGATGCGGGACAATCTTTTTTTGGAAACAATCCACAGTAGTCAATATATTATATAGCCAACTCCTGTTTAGCAGAGACCAACCTATCAGCTAAGAAAATACCCTTGGTGAATACAAGCTGATTTCAAAGAATCTCAGAATTGGAAGAGACCTTTTTAAAAAATCACTATGGCCCAACCATCTCTCAGAGCAAAGATTCTTCTTATTCTTGAGACATCAACCCCTTTAAGATTACAAAAAAGAAAAAAAAAGAAAAGAAAGGCCATGATCTTCATCCCAGAAAGATGCAAGTAATCTATACATGAAAATCATCACAATTATTTTCAAGGGGTCCATTAAGAACTCCTGCCTTAGATTCTTGCCATATTTGAAAAGAAAGCTAAGGTAAAATTTCACAGAAATCTTAGCACCGCAGAGAGTTTCTTTATTTTAAGCTGCCTCATAAATTGCCTGTGGTCATATGTCTTGGCGTCTTCTCTGACATTTACCTCAGCTTATGATTTTCTATGCAGTATTTATAAGATAAATATGTCTGAACTCATTGCAACCCTTTATCTTAAAGGTTGGAAAGAGGAAAAGTAATGACATTTTCATTTCTTTCTTTGTATTTTTACATTCCATATCATCCATAACTCAGAGGGGTGAAAAAAGAAGAAGAAATTCTCTAAGGAAAAGGCCCAAAATGTCCTACTAGTAAATGTATCAAGCATCAATTTTCAATTTGACATTAAATGAGAAAGGAAATGATGCAGTAAATTTTCTAAGTGTTGAGCTGTCACTGGAAAAAGGATTTTTATTAGTCTCTGGCATAAAATCATGATTTAGATTTGTCAGTATTAGGCACACAATTTCTTTTCTTTGACATTTGTGGAAGCCTGATGGGAGGAGGTTCTGGGGGAGCTGGAGTGTACACTTCCTTCTGTACTCTCATCTGAACTGTTTGTGAAGAGTGTCCTTTTCAGCCTAAGTGTCTGAAACAGGCAGTGCCATGGCAGATCCACAGAAGGAGTGCATGAACTCCCAGCCACACTGACTTCTCAGTGAGCAATGGCTTCCTCCACGCATAGACAGGAAAACTTTCCTTGAGGTGCTTCCCATTCATTCTAGCAAAATGGAACCTAAACGGTCCCAAGTGCAAGCCAGATCCCACCTGAAGTCTCACCTGTTACTTGACTTCATCCAACAGCTTGCCTCATTGTTTCACGTGCACACAAGGCCAAGCCAGGGAAACGCCAGGTAGGTGGGGAAAGGAAGCCGAAGTGATTGGCTTCTGGCCCATCATGCAATATTTCTTATCAGGCTCTGCAACCAGGCTTTGTTTGAGCCTCAGACCAGAGTCTGGAGAGAGTGGAGAGCTCCTCCTTAGATCAAGTGGCCAAGGGGTGTGGAGGATTTCCCCTCACATTGTTACCATTGAGGACCATTTCTTCTCCCCTCCCAGTAGGAGGAAAACACTCAATCATAATGATTAATGTATTTTGGAGCTATTTGGTATCAAAAATATACCATGAAGATTACAGAACACAAAATTTAAAACAACCTTGAGAACAGTATGCCGAGTCAAAGAACCAGACACAAAAGGCACATCTTGCATGATTCCATGTATATGAAATATCCATAAAAGGTGAATTCATAGAGACAAAATGTAGACTAGTGGTTGTCAGCGGCTGGGAAGAGGGGGAGGGAAGACTGACTGCTTAATGGGTCTGCAGTTTTCTTTTGGGGCGATGAAAACGTTGTGGAACTAGAAAGTGACAATGGTTGCAAAACCTTTGGATTATACGAAATGCTGCTGAATTATGAGCATAATTTTGTTATGTGTCTTTTACCACAGTAAAAAGAAAAATCCAGTAGGGTTCTTTTCTATTAGGCTTGCAATTTGTTTAGATAAACAAAATCATGTAAAACCAAAACTGGGGAAGCTATTTTAATAATAGAGAAAGGAAGAAAATTACTGTCACTTGAACAGTGGTGAAATATATTTTTATCAGAGTTTAAAGCATGCAAGGAAGAATCTTGGTCTTCATAAGCCAATGCAGTCTCCTCTTTTTACAGATAAAGAAGTTAAGGCTTTTGTGGGAACCCTGTCTTCAGGAACAGACATCTAGATTTGAATCCTTTTTTTCCAGATATATGGGTTATGTGACTTAAGTGCCGTTATCTGGGCTCTCCGAACCTCAGTTTTCCACATCAGTAAAGTGGAACTGAAAGTATCTAGGGCGAATCTCTTGAAAATATCATCAGAACTCATGATTCAACAAAGCCAAATCAGTTAGAAGTTACTTTGAGAAAAGAGAATGCCATCATGATGAAGTCTCAGCAGTACCTCAACAGAAGGAAGTCAAAATGGATATTTACAGGGTTTTAGCACCTGGGGGCACATATGAGTCATGGCAGGTCTTTCAAGGTGCAACTGATTGAGATTGGGCAGACTTTGGAACATAATAGTGTAAGATTGACGAGCTTAGCAACGCAAAGATCTTGAAGCAAGTCTTGACAAGTAAACTGTTGTTTGAATAGCAAGCTGCTTGTCTGTTGTGTCAGATAAGTTCATGCAGGAATTGTCTGAAGCAAACTGCAGTTATGTATTGATTTACAGTCTTACTGCTGTTGAGGGAAGGGTTCCTGAAACAAACAACTAAGTTGTGATAACACAGGTGGCCTCAGTTTCAGTCCTGAGTTCCGTCCTGTCTCATACAGGGGTCAGAGTTCCCAGAGATGTTATGGTCACGTTTCTCCCAAAGCATCACCTCCATTCCCACTCAAAACTTCCTCCTAGACAGTGAATCTCTGTCAGAATGAGAAGCAACGCTTGTGCTGTACAGACCGGAACCCTTCCTGCCATCCACTGTTGGATTGGGCTCCACTTCTTTGGTCAAAGGCAAATTAATTCAGCTACGCAAAGTCCCAAGTCTTTTCACCAACCTGAATGAGGAAGCAGCAGACACAGCGTTATGATGCTGACAGTCCAAAGTCTTGATCTGTGACCCTAGGCCAGTTATTTACCTCTTCCAGCCTCACTTCCTCATCCAGAAGATAAGGACAATCGCACTTAGCACACAGTACATATTCAGCTAACTTTTTGAATTAAGTAAATAAATGGTTCTCTCAAATTTTATTTAATTTTTTTTCTAAGGTTGCATAAAGATGAAGTTTTTTAGTTTTGTTTCCATTTGTTTCCAGTTTTCCCTTATCTTCTGGGGGGATCTGGGTTACGGCTCCCTGGACGTGAAAGAATCAGCCTTTCCTGTGGGATCCTGGGCCTGCCCGTTCAGAGGGACAATGTGGAATCTCATGGGACAAGGTGGGTGCAAGGGACCCACAGACAGATTTTTCAAACCAAAAATTTCACATTTCATAAATAAGCATAATCAAGCCTAAACATTTTCATTCTTAGCTACTCCCCTTTTCTCTTTTCTTATGATTTTCAACACTCCTCATGGGGTTGAAATTTTAAACGAATTCAACCTGCTTTACTGCCTAGTGGGCAAGTATAATAGGGTTTTGTTGGTTTTTTTGCAGTGTTTATTTGTATAAACCAGCAGTTTTCTGACCTACAGAATCATCTACATCCATATGGCAGGTCAAACCCATGCTATCAGAGAATTGTGAGTAATTTTAATTTTGAAAACTTCAAATGGAGGCTTTCAGAAAAGGCCTCTGAGCTGAGGATTGGGACCTGTATGGGTTCTAATTCTCTCTGCCCCCAGTAAGTTTGGGGGGGGGGTGATTTTATATCTGGTAACCCCAGTGCTGAATGTGCAAAGGCTGCTGGTCAAACCAGATAACTGCTAAGGTCTTTCCTTAGCTCTGATTAATTGTAATCATCCTACTTTTAACCATTGATATATACTTGAAAATTCAGGCTTTCCTTGAAGGCAAATCCAATTACTTTCTCAGGGGTTTTAAAAGAAATCCAAGTTAATTGATATAATTTATATATTTATATCAAGAAACATTTATTGAGCTCCAACTAGAAGCCAGGCACTATGTTAGGTCATGGAAACCCAGGGCGCTGGAGACCTGGAGGAGGGAGTGACCCATGTAAGTCTCTAACTCGGCAGGGTTTACTGTGAGACCCCCAAGGAGGGAGCAGATTCTAACACTGGCTGGGATAGTCAGGGACAGCATCACCCATGAGGAACCAATGGGCTAAAACTTGGATGGTGAATAGTTTTTGCCAAGATGAAAATGATATTCCAAGCAGAAGGGAGAACCTTTTTTCTCATGTGGGCAAAAAAGAGCAAAGGACATATTCTATATTCCAAAGACAACAGGAACATTTGCATGGCGGGAGCAGAGGCTGCCAGGCTGGCCTGGTGGAAAAGGATTCCTGATAACAGGCAAAGACTGGATTAGGAAGGAGTTTATGTATCTGAATAATAAATTTGGACTTCATTCTATAGGGACGAGAGTCACTGAAGATTTTAAGTAAAAGAAGAACTGGATCGGATTTGAGTTTTTTCACAAGCAAGTTCTGGTCACAAGGGAGATAGATGGGTGGAAAAAGAATTGGAGAAGATGACAAGAGAAGGCCATCAATTGCAAAATTGGAGACAGGCAGAGGAGCAGGTTAGGGGAAGTTCATGGTAAACAGTTGGACGGTGGTTTAAGACTCTTGCGACTGACTCTTGTGTCTGATGGGGATGCGGGGAGAGATGGCCACCAAATAAATAACTTCAGTTAGGACAATAGATTTGTGTCTCACGGAACGGTTAGAGAATGAGGGACTTGTTGGAGGGAATTGTTCACTTTTCACTTCTCATTAGAAGTGAAAAGTGAAAAAGATCTAATACCACTAACAAAAACACCCCAAAATAAGCAGGAAAATAATGATGAGGAGGAGACGGATGACGGGGAGAGAACAGTCATTTCTACAGATTTCCTTGGGCTGATTTTCAAAACAACAGTCTTTTTCACATCGTGAAGGATAAATATCTCTTTTTGATAGCCAATTCAGACATGTGAATATAAGATTGGCCTCACTGTCTCTAACTCAGCACTCTGCCATGATGCCCTGAGTAGCTGTAAATGCTCAAGATGCACAAAGATGCAGGATCCGAGGACACATCCGCATACATCCACCGAAGATCACATTTTTAACTTTAATAGGCTTAATAACAGATAAGAAAAATATCGATTCCAGTATTATTAAATATGGATGTGTCTGCATATATGTGGTGCTTGTGTGGGAGTGGTGTATGTGTGTGTGTTCATATTCTTTCTCCTCCTAGGAAAAGATGATGCATTAGCTCCAATTCAGGTGAGTTGCCCGGGAGCAGTGAGGAAAAGGTCATGCCCTCAGAGTTTCAGCCTGTTGTCCTCATATGCCCAATTTATGCAGGACTTTCCCCTACATCACCGAAAGAATGTGTTTGGCACCAGGGACTCGGTATCAAGCAGACAACATATTTCTTACTTTAGAAGTGCAACTGGTAGAATAAAGAGCCTGAGAACCGGAACTGCTGCCAGAAATAGCAGGGCAAATTCACCCACTTCCAAGAAGGTCACTCAGTCTCAGAACAGGGTGCAGGCAGATTGAAGCAGATTCTTGGCACTGCCTCGGTCATGTCTGCCTGTTGCATAATGTACAGCCCTTAGTTCCCTTGATTGAGAGCGCTGGTGTTGACCCGGCATTTTCTGTTCCTCTCTGTTATACCACTTTCCAGCCCATGTCAAAACAATCACTATTGTCAGTGAGCTTCCCTAATAACTCACTCTCTCTGTTTTTGACAGCTACCTGTTGAGAATCCTATTTTTAAAGAACAATTATAACCTAAGAGCTGTCATCTGTCAGGTTTTAAATGCTTGTTAAAAATAGGAGTCCCAGACACGTAGCCATTAGGCAACAGAAAGCTATAAACAATGGGAAGAGCGAGCAACAGCAGGCGATGGTAATCACAGCTGAATTCATTACTAAACCTCCGCGTGGGAAGGGCCATAGTCAGCGGCAAATCACGCAGAGTCGGAGGTGATTGCTCCTAACAGAAGCAGTTCTACTGACCTTCAGGAAATTATGTCCCGTGGACATCCTGCTCACGTTACTAAACAAGAGCAATGCTCTTTTGGTGGAGGGGGAGGACCTAGCCTAGAGCAGGAACTGGGCAAATAAGATAATGTCTCAAGAATGATGCATAACTCAGGAGAGTGCTTTGAAACCATACCTAATTCTTCTCTTTTACGTAGCACTACACACTAACCGCTTTTATGCATTTATATCACTTGATCTAAGAGAACACTGCAAGGCAAGTACTGTTGTCACATTTTTACTGATGAGGAAACTGAGGCTTAGAGAAGGTCAAATGACTTACTCAAGAATACAGAGCTGGGAAATGGCTGTCTAGGACTTCAGGAACCCAGGCTCTTTCCATAGAGCCCACCCTCTTAACTGCTCTAATAGGTCTCTTCCCTGTGACACAAAATGCCCTTTCATGAATACTGAAGTGGGAGCACCACCGCTGCACCCGACTGCTGGGCTCTCTGATTCAAGCCTTACTTGGCCAGGAGGGTGGTGGCGGCCTGGGTTTCGGTCAAGAGAGAACTCTCTGAATCATCCTCCAGTTGGGGATTGAAGGTTGCATTGTTCCATAGCCTCATTCTCTGTGACTCAGCACTCTGCCATGATGCCTTGAGTAATTGTAAATGCTCAAGATGCACAAAGATGCAAGATCCGAGGGTACATCTGCATATGTCCACCCGAAGATCACATTTTTAACTTTGATAGCTTCTGTTTTTACCCAGGCCCGTGACTCCTTTTATGTTCTCATGCATGACAGAATATGTGCTTTTCTTCCTGAGCTATACCTTACCCATTTTCTTGGTCTTACCCGCATAGTATTTTCCCACTATTTCTTTTGATTTAGGGAAATGCAAACTTTCAAATCCACAGACCCCTGGGATGTGAGAGACTATTAAGTTCAGTAGAGCAGAAGATCTTTAAATAGTAGCCCCTGGTAAGTTGGATTCTGCTTCATTAATAATCAGCTGGGGGACAGAGGAAGGGAGTCCTGCTAATTGACAATCACTCAGAAATGAATATAAAATATCTCTGAAATGCTAATTGTTAAGTGTTTATTGAATCCTATCATATACCTGTGCTGAATATTGAAGTACCAGAACATTTCCAAAGAACCTACAGTCTGATCGAGCTCCACAGAATAGAGGCAGATATGATATTATATGTAATCAAGTGTGAAATGTGCAGAATGTGGTTCAATTGATGGAAGTTTGTTGTATAATCATGTTTGGGTCACACACCTACAATATAAACTGAGCTACTATTTTCTTAGTTAAAATCCAAACAAAAGTCCATAATTTTCTGTGAGAAGCTATGACATCACAGTAAAGACACTGACCAGGAGTTTTTCTTTCTGGCATTTAGATTGTCATTCTATTTTAAGCTCATTTAATATCTCTGAAATATTCAGTAAGAAATGCAGTTATTGTTAAATATGCAGTTATTAGTCACAGATAGTACTTCTCATTGTAATAGATGTTATTTTCCAGCCCGTACTTCCTCCTTAAATATAATTTCAAAAATGCATTCTGTATGATGATACCTTTCTTGGGATTTTATTTTTGGAATCCAAATAACAATAGTCCCGTCCCCTTTCTCCCCGTGAAATGCATCTGATAGGAGCCCTGATGGCACAGAAGGAATTCTCAAGGTCTCTTAGAGAAAAATACTTCATCAACTTTACAGCCAACATGAGACTTTGAAGAAGGGAAGACAAGTGCAACTGGCTGAGGACGGTGCACAGAGGCCTTCTGAATTCTTTTGCAGTTTGTAGTGCTACAGATAAGTTTTTCCATGGAGCAGTCCAACCCCTGTTGCTGTTAGGACCTGTTTTTTTTTTTTTAAACAAGTCAGTAAACTAACTGGAACTTCTGTCAAGTCTTGTGACTCTGTATAAATGGGTGCAGATTTAACTTGACACGTTAATTTCTTTCTAGAAAACAATTTATATTCATAGAATCATGGAATCCCAGAGAGGGAAGGGCCTTCGCAGTCAGCCCGTCCAAACACCAATCTCGTGCTCGCATTGTTCATTTCAAAAGCAGTCTGTGTTCCAGAGCAGCTGTGTTCAGGCTCCAGAGGCTGGGATTCTGCATGTCCGCTGTCCCATTGGGCCGTTCAGAATGAACATCACTCCTTGGTGATTATTTTTGCTGGGTATGGATAGATTCTGAGTGATAGGTTGGTAGTTTGTGAGGAATAGAGATTTTTTAAAATACTGTATATAAAGTGAGATACCAGTATCATTATTTTTATCTCCGTGTGAGAAATCTGAGGCCTAGAAAGACTAAATGGGCAGAGCTTGAATCCAGGCCAGGGGGGTTCCAAAACCTACGCTCTGATGCTCTTTCTGCCAAACCACACTACTGGGATATTTTAACAAACCCAAGAAAGAATGAGGGAAAATAACTTTTTTTTTTTTGAGTTGGAGTTTCACTCTTGTTGCCCAAGCTGAGTGCAATGGTGCAATCTCAGCTCTCTGCAACCTCTACCTCCTGGGTTCAAGTAATTCTCCTGCCTCAGCCTCCCAAGTAGCTGGGATTACAGGCGTGTGCCACCATGCCCAGCTAATGTTTTGTATTTTTAGTAGAAATAGGGTTTCACCATGTTAGCCAGGCTGGTCTTGAACTCCTGACATCAGGTGATCCACCCACCTTAGCCTCCCAAAGTGCTGGTATTATAGGCATGAGCCACCATGCCTAACCTTTTTTTTTTTTTTTTTTTTTTTAAGACAGGGTCTTACTGTCACCCAGGCTGAAGTGTAGTGGGAGAATCTCAGCTCGCTGCAGCCTCAAACCTCCTTGGCTCAAGCGATCCTCCCACCACAGCCCCAATGAGTAGCTAGGAATACAGGCGTGCACCACCGTGCTTAGCTAATTTTTGTATTTTTTTGTAGAGATGAGGTTTCACCATGTTTCCCAGGCAGGTCTCTAACTCCTGCACTCAAGCAATCAGCCCACCTCGGCCCCACAAAAAGCTGGGATTACAGGTCTGAGCACTGCACCCAGCCTAAGACAAAACAACAACAACAAAAAGAATAGATTAAAATGTATTGTTAATGTGGAAAACTAGAAACTGATTTTTGGGGGATCACCCAGTAGATACAGGTATCTATCTCCCCTGGCCCATATTTCTATATTTTTCTTTTCTCTATAGAAAAATCTATACTTTCAAAAAATTCCTGCATGTAGTTTTATTTTCAGTCTCCCCTAAATATATGCAGATTTGACAGATCCCTCTGCCAGCCACCCATGAAATCAGATGAGTAATTTCAAATCGCAGGGCTGGAAAAATGACCAGAACAGAATTAAGACATGAGCTGGCAGCCGCACAAGACAGATCTCAGCAACAACAAGGAGCAGTAGCTAAGAGGCTAAGAGAATCTGTCCTAGCAACACGCACTTGGAAAATGGAGGAAGTTAAATCAGGTAGATTGCTATGAGTGGGAGACTAGGGAGGAATTAAATCTTGGAGTGCCCAGTAACTGTTTGGTGTCAGGTCTGGCCAGAAAACAAGCTCCCACCTGCCCAGGGACCAAGCAAATTAAGATAGTCCTGGCTTAGGCTACAGACAGGAATAAGGGAGAGAAATCTGATATCAGAACAAAGCCCTGATTAGCAAATTAAGCTGAATCAAGGTGAGATGACAATATGGCAGACCCTTACCTGTAATTTACCTACCTTCAGTTAGTCTATACTCCCAAATCTTACACATGTGCAGTAAATTTTTATTTATTTATTTATTTTATTTATTTATTTTTTTAGAGATGGAGTCTCACTCTGTTGCCCAGGCTGGAGTGCAGTGGTGCAGTCTTGGCTCACTGCAGCTTCCACCTCCTGGGTTCAAGCAATTCTCTGCCTCAACCTCCTGAGTAGCTGGGATTACAGGCTCACGCCATCACTCCAGCTAATTTTTTTCTGTATATTTAGTAGAGACAAGGTTTCACCATCTTGGACAGGCTGGTCTTGAACTCCTGACCTCGTGATCCACCCACCTCGGCCTCCCAAAGTGCTGGGATTACAGGTGTGAGCCACCGTGCCTGGCCAAAATGTTTTTTTTTTCTGCTAGGAATGCTTATGCTGATTTTATAGAAAACACATGGAAGACACCTCCCGGAGAGAGAGACAAAATATGACAGTGAGGAAAAGGAAACCCAGGTTCGTGGCTGGTGGCAACCAGACATTATCAACAGCAGTACCAGGAGGTTTCTGTTCGGTGGATGATTCATTTTCATCTAACAATTAAACAAACGACCTTACAGGAGCATCAGATTTGATTTCCTAATGTTGGAGTTTATGATTATGTCCTTCTGATAACAGCTACTTCATTCGTGGTCCACATATCCATCATTTGGTTCTGTTGAGCTTACCTGGGTTTTCCTTTACCTTAACATTTTACATTTTGTTAAATAGAAAGGTGAAGAGAATAAAAAAGTAACATAATTAGAAACAGGTATCTATATACCTGCTGCCCACTGGAATTGATTAATATTGACATTTGGCCATATTCACTTCATAGCTTTTAAATGTAGGGTTTTTTTTTTTTTTTTTTTTTTTTTTGAGAGGGAGTCTCACTTTGTCCCCAAGGCTGGAGTCAGTGGTGTGATCTTGGCTCACCGCAATCTCCACCTCCTGGGTTCAAGTGATTCTCCTGCCTCAGCCTCCCGAGTATCTGGGACTACAGGCACGTGCCACGCACAGCTAATTTTTGTATTTTTAGTAGAGATGGGGTTTCACCATATTGGCCAGGCTGGTCTCGAACTTCTGACCTCATGATCCACCTGCCTCGGCCTCCCAGAGGGCTGGGATTACAGGCCTGAGCTATCGCACTCAGTCCTAAATATATTTTTAAAAATAAAGATAAGTTGAACCTCCTTGGATACTTACCCTGTACTAGTCCCCTTTTTTCCCTCCCCAGAGCAGACCTCTGTTATGAATTCAGTAGGTTTCCTTTACCAAGTTGTCATACCTGTTAATATATATATATATATATATATATATATATATACATATACACTCATATAGGCACTATACACACATACACATAGATATATCATAGAATATTGGTTTGTTACTATTTTTTTTTTTGAGACAGGGTCTTGCTGTGTCCCCCAGGCTTTAGTGCAGTGGCTCGATCACCACTCACTCCAACCTCCGCCTCCCGGGCTCCAGCAATCCTCCCACCTCAGCTTCCCAAGTTGCTGGGACTACAGGCATCACGAATGGCTAATTTTTTAGTATTTTTTTGTATAGACAGGGTCTCACTGTGTTGCCCAGGCTGGTCTCAAACTTTTGACCTCAAGCCATCCACCCACCTTAGCCTCTCAAAGCTTTGGGATTATAGATGTGAGCCACTGCACCTGGCTTTGTCTTATTATTTTTAAAATTAATTTTTACTTTTAGCATATAGTAGATATGACTCCATAGCCACATCATATTGTAGGCATGAATCTACAACTTGATATTTTTTAGCCAATTCATTTTGAAATCCATTTTTCTGCATTGTGTGGATATCACTATTTTCGAGAACTCTTTTTGAAAAGATGATTCCCGTAGGGCAAATGTTCCTGTTAGATAGTTAAAGATTCCGGTGATGAGTATTATGGACAAAAGGAAGACATTAACTGCACCTCACAGAGAGTCGAGATCAAATTAAAAAATCTAATTAAGAAGCACAACATTTTTAAAAATTGCAATGAGTACTAATCAGCCTAGATCTGTTTGTTATGGAGCTATTTTACTGAAATCAAAGTGCTTTGAAAAGGAAAAGCACATTTATTTCTTTCCCAAAATTAAATCATTCCATCCCTCATCCTACAAAGTTCATTCAAGTAGAAAAAAGTAAATGCTCCAGTTCTTTTTTTTTTTTTTTTTTGAGACAGAGTCTCGCCCGTCACCCAGGCTGGAGTGCAATGGCACGATCTCAGCTCACCACAACCTCCACCTCCTAGGTTCAAGCCATTCTCCTTCCTCAGCTTCCTGAGGAGCTGGGATTACAGGCACCTGTGACCACGCCAGCTGATTTTTGTTTTTTTAGTAGAGACAGGGTTTCACCATGTTGGCCAGGCTGATCTCAAACCCCTGACTGCCACCCTTGGTAGTTCTTTTCTTATGGAGTTTCAGCTGACTTATATTAAGGTTTGCTTGCTTTCTTTTTTTATTTCTGTCCACAGTCTGTAACTTCCCTTCACTGAAAGATACTCTTTTTCCACCCCTTAAACCATGCAAAGTAATGGTCTAGAGGGAGGGCTTATTAACCTTCCCCCCAACCCCTGCCCATTCATTATTTCGTTGCCTAGGCTATGGTTTCCTCTCATTATTTCATTGCCTAGGCAAAATTTTTTAAAAGACCTCCTGCTGGTGAATAGAAGTTGGCATAAAAGAGCATAACAACTTTTTTGGAGTCTCAAGGTTTGTGATGTAAATACCCCAGTTTGTTTTTCAAAGGTTTTCATAATCCATTGTATAAATACACATATTTACATAATTTCCAAAACATGTACTTTGCAGCAATGGTCCTTCCAGTGTTATCCATTAATAAGGAGTCACGTGTAGGTGTGGATTTGCAAGCTTGAATTCCAACATGTCACTTTGTCATTTTCAAATTTTGTGAGTGCTGGAACTCAGAGTGCAGACTTCCCCATCTCACTTCAAGAAAACATCTGAAGGGTGTCATCCACTTCAGAGGGAACAAGATACCCAAGTTTTGATAAACTTGACTTCTGTGGTATTATACCAGAGAGGGAACTGAAGTGTGATGAGCGTCTGTAGGCGCTGAACTTTAAGTGTGTCCTTCTAAGGTAACATTTCAACATTTCTATGAAGCACTTTTCATTTTGTCCCCTAACTTCGGACGGCCTTGGGTATTTCAGTGGAGGTCAACAAAGATAGCATATAGGTCATTGGAAAAACAGAGGGTTTTTTCCTTTTTTTTTTTCCTTTCTGAGATGGAGTCTTGCCCTGTCACACAGGCTGGAGTGCAGTGGCTCAATCTTGGCTCACTGCAACCTCCGCCTCCCAGGTTCAAGGGATTCTCCTGCCTCAGCCTCCCGAGTAGCTGGGACTACAGGCATACGCCACCACATCCAGCTAATGTTTTGTATTTTTAGTAGAGACCGGATTTGAATATGGTGGCCAGGCTGGTCTTGAACTCCTGACCTTGTGATCCGCCTGCCTTGGCCTCCCAAAGTGCTGGGATTACAGGTGTAAGCCACCACACCCCGCTGGGTATTTTCTATATTTGAGTGGTTTTCAGTGGGCTTCGTCTACCCTTGCTCGAGGGCCAGGAGCTTAGAGAGGATGGGGGAAGTTTAGAGGTGGGGAGGGGGCTGCCAACAGTTTGAGTTTTGCTTAACTTTGGCTTGTTGGGAGGCAGAACACCCGAAGGAGACCTCTCTGGGTACTTCCAGATGCCCAATTGTGGCCAAAACCAAAGAACAAGGATTCCCAGAGACCTTTGATCAAGCACTCTGCGAGGGCCTTCACAGGACATTTTAGTTGGCCCTCTGTAAGTTTCTCCTAATAAGAATCCGTTTTTGTTTTTTGCTTCAACATCCCAGGTCATTTGCTGGCATTCCCTAGGCTTTTCAAATCGACAGAAGGGTCTTTTTTGACCCTCGAAGGATTTTCACTTTTTACGATATTGAATTTCTTTTTACATTACCTTTTATTATAGCTTCTCTTATTGCAATGTGTCTTACTAGTGTTTTCTCTGCATTTTCATCTTTAAAAGAATGCAATAGAGAAGAGTAAGAATAAGAGGAAGAATTTCAAACAAGAAAGGCCTGAGGCCATTTTCCCAACAGTGCGCTCTGCCCCACTGAGTTCTTCCCTGCCTGTCAGGAGATCTCTCATTTTGGTCTCAGATTGTCCCCTTGACCTTGAAGACAGCCCTCTGGGAATAGCTCTTAGTCTTACACCTAAAATTATTATTCTTGGCAGCTCAATGGAGAAAGAGGCTGAAATATTCCCCCTAGGGAGCTGTAACCCCAGCCCCAAAGATGGCTTAGTGGAGCCTATAACACTCTTATCTTCAGATGATTATGCTTGCCAATTAACATTCTTGATTTCTCATATGCATAACTTTCTCACACTGAGGTGACTATAGGGAATTCTGGGTAGCGTCCCTCTATCCCTCCAGTCCCAATTTCCCCTCTTCTTCCATTCAAATCTGGCCTTTGGAAAGCTCAATGTAGGCAAAAGTATATCCTTAAACATCCAGCGCCTTGATACCATCATCGTCCTCATTGTGAAAGCTTTACTAAGCACCTGCTCTTCCCAGGACTCCTACAATACAAAGACGTACGAGAGGCAATCCCTATCCCAAAAGTGTCTCTAACAACATGTGACCACAGGACCTGCATCTATTAGCATAAAATGAAAAAATAGCTTTAAGGAGAATTATGTGGGCAATCAATACCACAGGAGTTCAGGGAAGGGAGAAAAGACTGCAGCCAGAGTGAGACAAAAGTGACCTCGTAATGAAGTGGGTTTCCGGAAATGGCAGGCTTGAGACTAAGGCCTATAATCACGGCACTTTGGGAGGCCAAAGGCGGTGGATCACTTGAGGTCAGCAGTTTGTGACCAGCCTGACCAACATGACAAAACCCCGTCTCTATTAAAAATACAAAAATTAGCTGGGCTTGGTGGAGCACACCTGTAGTCCCAGCTACTCGGGAGGCTGAGGCAGGAGAATCACTTGAACCCAGGAGGCAGAGGCTGCAGTGAGCCGAGATCGTGCCACTGCACTCCAGCCTGGGTGACAGAGCATCCATTCTTCCAAGGAAGGCATAAAGGCAGAGAGACGCTGACGTATCTGAGACCAGCTAACAGGCCAGAGCTTGACACTGCAGTGTGGTTTACCAGAAGGGCAAGGACTGCCTCCTTTCTCTAGGTAATATATAATGTCCAGGCTATTTGGTGTAACTGGGAATTTTAAATAACAGTATCTGGGGTTTTGACAAGGAAACAAAATTTACCTTTGTCTTCCGCCTGAGTTGCAAAGAGCAGTACGTTTTTAGCTTGGAAAAGATTGAGAACTATATTCCTTTTAGCTTGCTTATTCTCATTTATCCTGGTAACACCAATCCATTGTTTTCATGTTTTAAAATTAATACATCCAGTAGTATGTGTGTATTACACACAGGAAAATTCACTTTTTTTAGCATGTCTTCTTGCAAGTTTTGACAAATGCATACAGTCACGTAACAATGACCACAATCAAAATACCGAGCAGTTCCATCACTCAGACAATTGCAGGCATCCCTTCTTCTCACCTCCCGGCTCAGGCAACCATGGATCTATTTTCTGTCCCTACAATTTTGCCTTTCCCAAAATGTCGTATAAATGGAATCACACACACCCCATGACTTTTGAGTCTGCCTTTCTGTTTCTTTTTTTTTTTTTTAATTTCTTCATTTTTACTTATTTCTGTGTTTGTTTCTCACTTACCAACACATGTGTAAATGTAGCCAGTGTGTTAGTAAAGGACAGCAGCTGGGGAGAGAAGGGCAGGTATTAAGCAGCCACATGTGAAGAGCCAGGTCGAGCAGGAAGTGATTGGGGGTAGAGGTGACAGGCGGCCTCCTCCCACCCCACCTTCCCACAAAGCACCAGCAACTGCTGCGGCTCACAGCCCTTGAGTCTGGCTTTCTTCATTTAACATAACGCATTTGAGATTCATCCACATTAACACATGTCTCAGTAGTTCATTACTTTTTGTTGCTGAGTAGCATTCCATCGCACAGATGTACCCAAGTGTGTTTATGCATACACAAATTGAAGGACGTTAAGGTGGCATCTATATTTTTGACATTTAAAAATAAACCTGCTGTAAGCATTCACATGCAGATTTTTTGTTTGTTTGTTTGTTTTTGAGATGGAGTCTCCCTCTGTTGCCCAGGCTGGAGTGCAATGGCATGACCTTGGCTCACTGCAACCTCCGCTTCCCAGGTTCAAGTGATTCTCCTGTCTCAGCCTCCCAAGTAGGTGGGATTACAGGCATGAGCCACCACGGATGGCTAATTTTTGTATTTTTAGTAGAGACTGGGTTTCTCCATGTTGGCCAGGCTGGTCTCAAACCCGTAGCCTCAAGTGATCAGCCTGCCTCGGCCTCCCAAAATGCTGGGATTATAAGCATGAGTCACCATGCCTGGCCGATCTTAAACCTTGTTTTTAAACTGCCAGGGACTCACAGGTTTATAGATTCATAGCCCTCAGCTTGTTCCTTGCCACAATGATCTCTCTCCCAAGTTTAGACACATGTTCTTGCTAACTTAGGTATTTGATCCTCCTCTGATGTACAGAAATGTCACATCATTGAGGGTTGAGGTTTTCCACTGTGACAGTTCATTTTAATGATAAGATTTTATATTATCAAACTTTGGCCCAAAAGTAAGTTGTGTTTGCATTATAAATCCTTGAAAATGGTTACAATTTACTACCAAAAAGGCAACTCACTTTCTCTCTCTGCATCTCAGTTCCTCTGCGTGTGAAGTAACAGTGTCAGAGGGGCAGCTGATCTTTGAGGCCACATGGAGCTCTCACATACTTTGATCCTACCAAGATCATTGAGTGCCACTCTGCCATGCAACAACACAATGAAATGGTTCATTGCCATTTGTTGGCATCAAAGATCTACATTGATTTGAAAACCCTTGCCTCCAAATACTCAAAAAGTAAATTTTAAGAGGTAAACAAGCATGATTTCCCTAGGACAAATTTGTTTTTTTGTTTTTTTGTTTTTTTTGAGACGGAGTTTCCCTCTTGTTACCCAGGCTGGAGTGCAATGGCGCGATCTTAGCTCACCGCAAACTCCACCTCCTGGGTTCAGGCAATTCTCCTGCCTCAGCTTCCTGAATAGCTGGGATTACAGGCATGCGCCACCATACCCAGCTAGTTTTTTGTATTTTTAGTAGAGACGGGGTTTCACCATGTTGACCAGGATGGTCTCGATAACTTGACCTCGTGATCCACCCGCCTCGGCCTCCCAAAGTGCTGGGATTATAGGCTTGAGCCACCGCGCCCGGCCAAATTTGGTTTTTAACACTCCTTTTAGATTCCAATAATTTTTAGATTCCAGTTTTTGCCAAAGTTCAGAAGTAGAGCCACTTCCAGTCCCTATTGGGGAGGCACAAATGGGTATAGAAAGCGCAGCAAGGCAGAAAGACAGTAACCAACTACTTGCTCTAGCTAAATACTGCTTTAAAATGTATGTCTCATTCACCACTAATGCAAAGTCATAACTTCATTCAACAAATGCCATGTGTCTACTCTGTTTTCAGCATTGTGGCAGAGACTTTGGTAGACACCAAAGAAGACCAACTATGGCCTTTCAGAATCTTGTCTTCACACAGGGGAACGTAATAAACCTTAATCCTTAGACAATCCTTAGCTAATGATCTACAAAGTCTGCTCCTCAGAGGTTTATGTCCCTGGAGCAGATGTCTACAAACAGGAGGCCCTGGGTAAATGTTTCACTGATGAAATGATGGACACTGTATTGGTTCGTTTTCACGCTGCCAATAAAGACATACCTGAGACTGGGCAATTACAAAAGATAGAGGTTTAATGGACGTACAGTTCCACATGGCTAGGAAGGCCTTGCCATCACGGTGGAAGGTAAAAGGCATGTCTTACATGGCAGCGGACCAGAGAAGAGAGCTTGTGCAGGGAAACTGCCCTGTTTAAAACCATCAGATCTCATGAGACTTATTCACTACCAGGAGAACAGCATGGGAAAGACCTGCCCCCATGATTCAGTTACTTCCCACTGGGTCCCTCCACAGCACATGGGAATTCAAGATGAGATTTGGGTGGGGACACAGCCAAATCATATCAGATGTCAAGCAGTGCTTCTCAAACTATCAGTGGCAGAGGACCATTTTCAGCATTTCTAGCTCATGGAGACTGACACCTGGGTAAAACAGAGTAAAAATGTGCTTAGATGTCCCAGCAATGCCAAACTGTTATGCAAGGTTTTCAATGCTTTCTCAGTTCCTGTGGTTAGTTCATTGTAGACTTAAAAAATTTTTTTTCACAGTCCAGCACTGGTCACAGATGAGGCTTCAGCAGTAAGAGAAAAGAGGGCACATTCTGCCTGAAGTGATCAAGGAAGTGTGAACTCACGATTCACATTTCCTGCGCCCACTAAGTCTGAGGTTTTATGCAAGCAAGGAACTGAAACAATCAGAACGACTCCCGGGCCTCAAATGCCATCCAGATGCAATTTTGCTTCTCCCAAATGCTCTCCTTTCAAATCTGTTTTCCATTCTGGCACTGGATGAGGTAGAAATAAAGGCAGAAGAGGAAGAAGGAAGAAAGGCAGGTGTGGGACCCTGGGTGGCTGATGTCAAAGGCCTGTTGCCACCATGGCTCTCCCTCACTGCAGCTCCTGCAGGGCAACTTGCACTTATTTATCCATAGACACAGATCACACCTAGTGGGGGTGAGAGTTTCAGGCTGCAGGTTCTCATGCTTCCCTGCTTAGTCATTGGGCAGTACCGGTCATATAACACCACAGTCAGGCCACTCTCGGAAGGGATTCCAGATGCTGACCTACACCCTCACGGTTCTCGAATTTGCATTTCTAGCTCACTGAAGCAGCCAGTTCACAGCAGTCAAAGATTTCCCTGCTCCTCTCCCATCTTCCGTCCTGCCCCAGCCAGCCCCAATCACCACAAGGTGGCCGTGACTTTCTTTCCCTCTCAGTCTGTGGCCAGCTGCAAACCAGTGACCAGGAGAGGTGTCGCCACCTCCCACAGATAGCTCTGGCACTCAGCTTTCTGTGAAAAGCATTTTATTTTAAGAAACAAAGCAAACTGTCATTGTAAGACCTCTTCTGCGACTTGGGATGAAAGTTTGTCACAAAACAAAGTGCCCGCTGAAAGAGGACAGGAATAAGAGGTCAGCATTGTCAACTCTATGAGAAAAGATTCACTGAGAAAAAAACAACATGTGAAAATTCCTCCGTATGTCCCAAAATATTTTTGCAGATGGTGCTGAATTTTTTGCAGGGCATGGTAACAAAGAAGTCCTCTGCTAAGTGAACCATTATTTAAACTGTTCTCATGAAAGAATACAAAGAAGAAATACTCACCAGACTTAGGTCATGGGTGTAGTGCTTTTAGTGATAGTATCAGCATTGCGTTTTTTTAATTACTCAAGGAAACAGGAAATTCATTTGGCTTAGAAAGAAAGTTGTCATATAGAAGCACCAAACTTCGTACTTCCTAACACTTCGACATAAACTCTAACTAAACAATATTAAAGTTGAATGACCTTATTTTGAGAAACAGTTACTGGAATTGCCTCTCAGCTGTTCTTCCCACCTCTGCTCTCTTCCGACTTCCATCTACCCTGCATATTAAATAAATCTTCCTAAAATACTCCTCTCTGTCCCTCTCTTGCTCATGAATCTGCAATGGCAGCCAATAATGCGTCTCTGAGAGTCAGCACCTCGTAGAGCAGAAGGAGACTTAGCTATCTCATCCAGACTCCTTACTTGCAAAGTGGGGAAGTGAAGACCCAGAAAAAGTGGTTTCCTCACTGTCATTCTGCTAGTAATTGACAGAAATAAGAACTCAAACTTCAATTTTTTTTTTTTTTTTTTTTTTTTTGGTGACAGTCTTGCTTTGTTGCTTTGTCACCCAGGGTGGAGTGCAGTGATACGATCTCGCAGAAACCTCTGCCTCCTGGGTTCAAGCGATTCTCCTGCCTTGGCCTCGCAGGTAGCTGGGACTCCAGGCACTCACCACCATGCCCGGCTAATTTTTTTGTCTTTTTTGTAGAGACAGGGTTTCACCATGTTAGCTAGGCTGGTCTCGAACTCCTGTTCTCAGGTGATCAACCCACCTCGGCCTTCCAAAGAGCTGGGATTATAGGCTTGAGCCACGGCACCCAGCCTAGAACTTCAAATGCAGGACATGATTTTTTTTGTCTTAATTCCTCTAATAAGCTTTCAAAGCACATTTTGACCCCCACATTCCTACAGAACATGGTTTCTCTACCTGAGTTCCCAGCTCCCCATCTCTGCTATGCATGGACCTTCTTCTGCCCTTCCTCCAGCCCTGGGTTTCTGCTGAAGCTTCAACCCAAACGTTCCCCACCCTGCTGCCCTGTGGCCTGAAATGCAGCTGGGTTCGCTTATTTCTCTTCCACCCACTCCTCCACGAAGCCCAGCCCAAGGCCTCCAGTGCCCTCTTCATGGCACTTTTTGTACATTGTCTGCACTTCACAGCTGGCATTCACTCACTAAGTGTTTTGGGGTCTTTTCTTCTTAGCATCATAGATTCATGGGGTGTTAGAGTGGAAGGTGTCTGGAAGTCATCGGGTCGACCCCACACCTCTTACGTACATGATTGTCCTGTACCACCTTGCTGATACAAAGAGAGTGAAAATGAAGCTCTAACCCCAAACTGACCATTCCAAGTTAGACAGCACTTCCTTTTGTTGAGACTAAAATCTCCTTCTCACCCATCTTCACCAAAACTGACCCTGTTTCTGCTCTCCAAGTGGATATAGAATAAATCAAATCCCTCTTCCACATCTAAATCCCTCTCCACACATTTAAAGACAATTTGTGTGCGTCCTCCCTTCTCTTAGCCCCTTCTCTTTCCCGGGGGTCTCTCTTCCAGTCCAAATAATCTTGGTCCTCCCGTTCTGCCCATGGCATGGTTTCATGCTGCACGTGATACTCCAAAATTACAGCCAAAAGACGTGGAACACAATAACAAAAATTTGAACATAGGACAATAGTCCACCGAAGGCTGAAGAGAGTGGCCCAATCGCCCCCCTTATTCTAATTACTATATCTCTACTAATGTATCCTGTATCCTGCAAACTTACTAGCTTTCTGGAGGGTATATCACACTGAGGATTTACAGTAGGCTTATTCAACCAAGATTTAGCAGCAGGGTACATCTTCCCTTTTTAGTATGTGTGTGGTTATATTTTCAGATTTTTTTTTCAGAATGCTGTATTTATTCTTGTTAAAATAATCTCTGCTTTCTTTCATTCAACAAGGCATTATTGAATGCATTGGGACCTGGTGAAAAACAAGAAACAATCAGATGCTGGTTTTTTATTAAAACGTGTAAATTATAGATAAGGTAAATCTTCCCTGAAGAATTTTATTCTAATATAAACATTAATGTGCTTGTAATAAATTTTAGTTACAGTACCATGGAAATTCAGAGGAAATGAGATTTCTGTGATCAGGAGAGAGGGAGAAGGCCTCATGGAGAAGAGGTAGGATTTTAATATAAAAAAGTTATGGGACAGAAATTTTCTGTGACTAGAACAGAATGAGCAGCGCTACAGAGGCAAGAAATTAAAGAGGAGGAGCAAAAGTTCACAGAGGTGAGGAGGGAAGTCACGAGTTTCACTGCTATCTCTGATTCCAGGCCCGTCTCACCAGGTTCTTCCTTGCTTCCTCCCTTCCAAATTTGCACATCCCTTCTTCCATGGTGAGGGCTTATTTCCAAAACACTGACATATTTACTTGTGTGCTCAGTTCTACAACACCCATTACCACCTTCACATCATGGCACAAAACAAACCTACTAAGAGGAGTGCAAGATTGGATTGCACTTCTTTTTTTTTCTCCTAGACTGAGAGTCTAATTAGTTAAAGTAGTTTGTTTGAAAATTACCTGGGGAGCTGAGTACAATGGCTGTAGTCCCAGCTACTTGGGAGGTTGAGGTGGGAGGATCACCTGAAGCTGGAAGTTAAAGGCTGAAGTGATCATACCACTGCACTGCAGCCCCGGTAACAAAGCAAGAGCCAATTTCTTAAAAATAATAATTACATAGATTAGTTCTCTCCCTCCTGCAACATTATTCAACCGATTATTCCTTTTATTTGTTTTCTTTTTTGAGATGGAATCTTGCTCTGTCGCCCAGGCTGGAGTGCAATGGCACAATCAAGGCTCACTGCAACCTCTGCCTCCTGGGTTTAAGTGAGTCTTCTGCCTCAGCCTCCCAAGTAGTTGGGATTACAGGCACACGTCATCATGCCCAGCTAATTTTTGTATTTTTAGTAGAGATGGGGTTTCACCATATTGGCCAGGCTGGTCTTGAACTCTTAACATTGTGATCCGTCCACCTCAGTCTCCCAAAGTGCCTATTAGGCCTTTGAAATGCAGTTGGGTTCATTTGTTTCTATTTGCATTTTGTTTGAGTTTTTCCTCTTTATCTTTCTTGATTTAATTTTATTTTTTGGAATACGTAGAACATTCATGTGCTTGACCAGAGACTTTATTTTATGCACCTTTGGTAGCTTATCACCAGCTGAAGCATTCGTAATATGTCACGGCAGTTGTTTTTTGATTGACTGATTATTGAATAGACAGTTGAAAATTATATATAACAGAGATGCCCGCTATCGAGAGGATCTTACATCGAGGCCCTATAAACTCATACCTTTGATGTCAAATCATGACAAAGTCTGAGGTGTTCAAAAAGCCTCAAGCTATTCAAGGGTATGTACCCAGATGGCAGCCCTAGGATCCCCCAAAGGAAATGTCCTCCATCTGGAATGCCAGTCAATGAATGGTACCCTGGAGGAATCTGTCCTGGGGCTTTGTCCTTGATGGAGTAGTAGCTGTTGAAAGATTTTTTGAAGCAGCACCTGCCTAATAAATGCCACCAATGCTGCTTCTACTGCTGTGGGCAAGGCTACAGACAAGAAGAAAAGGTTAACCATCCTTAGAAGTTAAGAAGTATCTGTGTATACACTGCATTTCTTGGGTGCAAATAGGACACCTGTTTTTGAGAAATCTGGCAACTGAAATGCAGCCAGGTTGGCCTCTCAGTGGAGAAGAGATAAGAAAGATATGACTCATTAAACAAATAACTCTGAGGAAAAGGGCCCTAGTGAATACAGAGTCTATTTGTTTTATTTTTAAATTACATTTATCAGTCATTACATATATAATCATTAACAGATTATTTAAATAGTTGGCTATAAAATGCAAACCCAGGGCCGGAAGGCAAACTAGTTTTTGAGTTACCAAACATAATACCTTGAAATTACCAAGAAATTCAGATGCAGTTCCATACATTAAGGCTGGTTGTCCCCCTTTACTCTCCATAGGAAGAAAAGAAAAGATGTGCGAGGTCATTAGTGAAGCCTGAAATGTGCTTTATCATGCGCCTTATACCAGCACTGCCTTAGGGGTTGGGCTGCTCTGCTGGAATGATTCCTGAGGAAGGCGCTCAGTCCAGGAGCTCGGGGGCTACAGTGATGTAAACCCTTTACTAGTTCAGCTGGTACCCAGGTTTCTCCCTAAAGCCCTCAAACTTCCTCACTGCAGAGAATACTGGCGAATAATTAGTAAACTTCTCTCCTTTGAATGTTGCCAAACACATATCTGGCCTCCTGATGCAATCAGAGGGAAAACGGAACTCATCAACATCTTTCATTTTTACCTGGACAAGGTGAATCTACAGTCTGCAGATGAAATCATCTCCAACCTACAGATGACACTAGAGTCACAGGGAGTTTAAATGGCTAACCTGAATCATAGCATGAGGTCTAGATTTAGCTACTCTGTACTGTTTTTTATTCTTTTTTTGTTGTTGTTCTGTACCTCCTTAAATAAACACTATAGAAGGGTTCATTTACTGATCACATATTATGTGCAGAGCAAGGTGCTGGATGCAAATATAACAAGAAGCATTGGACATAGTTTGTCAATGGCCACATGATGAACCATACCAAAATTTAGTGGCTTGAAATGACAACCATTTTATCTGCTCAGGATTGCAAAGGGTCAGCAGTGTGGGCAGGGCTTAGCTAGTGGTTCTTCTGCTGGTTGTGCCTAATGCTTCATGCTGCTGAAGCCATTCATCTGGCAGTTCAGCTGAGCTGGGGCATGGCTGTGGGGTCTAATATCACTTCACACACATGTCTAGAGGTTGGTGTTGGCTGTCAGCTGGTCACGTTTCATCACCTGGAGGTTGCTACCTGAAAGGGCAAGCACCAAAAACAAGCATTTTTCAAGCTGCTTCTTATATCATCTTTGCTGACATCCCATTGGCCAAAGCAAGTCACGTGGCCAAACACGAAGTCCTCATGGGAGGAAACCACCAAGGCCATGGAGGTGGAATTCACTGGGAACAATTAACCGTGGTAACTTATGACATAGAGTCTTGAAAGGAGACAGGCTATATGAATTGAAATCAAAGCCACAGGCTGGGCATGGTGGCATTCACTGGGAACAATTAACCGTGGTAACTTATGACATAGAGTCTTGAAAGGAGACAGGCTATATGAATTGAAATCAAAGCCACAGGCTGGGCATGGTGGCTCACGCCTGTAATCCCAGCACTCTGGGAGGCTGAGGCAGAGGATCACCTAAGGTCAGGAGTTCAAGACTAGCCAGGCTAACATGGTCTCTACTAACTCCGTCTCTACTAAAAATACAAAAATTAGCTGGGTGTGGTGGCAGGCACCTGTAATCCCAGCTACTCAGGAAGCTGAGGCAGGAGAATTGCTTGAATCCAGGAGGTGGAGGTTGCAGTGAGCTGGGATGGTGCCACTGTACAGCTAGGCCTAGGCAACAGAGCAAAACTCCATCTCAATTAAAAAAAAAAAAGAAAAAGAAAATCAAAGCCACAGTCCAAGGCCTATGTGGCTTCTTAAGGCTCCGAGCGAGGGCTCTTTCTCCCACCCCAATTCCCTCTGTCCCTGTCAGTCTTGTTCTGATTTCCTGGTTAGCGTGCCATTCATACCAGACCTTGGTCCACTCAGGCCTCTATGAGACATAGAGACCTCATCCCTTGTCTCTGAGCCTAGCACCCACTTTGTTCCCAGCCAGCAATCCTAGGTTGTTTGTTTAGTTTATTTCTGTTTTAACTAACTATTTCCAAGGCAGGTGCATCACCTGAGGTCAGGCGTTCGAGACCAGTCTAACCAATATGGGGAAATGCTCTCTCTACTAAACTACAAAAGTTAGCCAGGCATAGTGGTGTGTGCCTGTAGTCCCAGCTACTCAGGACACTGAGAAAGGAGAATTGCTTAAACTCAGGAGGCAGAGCTTGCAGTGAGCTGAGATCCTGCCACTGCACTCCAGCCTGGGCGAAAGAGCAAGACTCCATCTCAAAAGAAAAACAAACAAACAAAAATTATATATATACATATATGTGTACCTGGTTTTCAAAAAAAGCTAAACAGTAATAAACAATTAAAAATAAAAGTTCATTAACTCCATCTTTATAATCTACTCTTCTAGATTTTCTTCTGAAGACTTTCCAGCATTATTTGGTGTCCTGAGTCCTTCTAACTTCTTACTCCGGACTTCAAAGCTACAGGAATTCTTTGGATCTGCAGAAGTGGGCAGGAATTGAGTGGGATGTTTGGCTGCTGTCGATGTTCCACTGTCCCCTGCTTAATCCCTTCTAACTAGCTAAGTTTATCTTTGTGGACTTCAGACTTCTGGAGCAAGGGGTCACCTCCATCACACTGGAGCTGATTCTCAGGGAGCTGGTGACAAACTGCCCTGTGGCTGCTGAGGCTGGTGACAGTGCAGTCCTGAGCGACACTTCTGTGTCCACATGAGCACAGCGTGAAGCTTCTATGGGTAACCCTTGAGCTGCAGCAGCTAGGAAAGTGTTTAAGGCAGCAGTCCCCAAACTATTTGCCACCAGGGACCAGTTTCAAAGGCTGGGGTGGAAGGCTGGTTTGGGGATGAAACTGTTCCACTTTAGATCATCAGGCATTACATTCTCCTAAGGAACGCATAACCTGATCCCTTGCGTGCATAGCTCACAATAGGATTGGTTCCCATGAGAATCCGATGCTGCTGCTGATCTGACAGGAGGCAGAGCTCAGGCGGTGATGCTTGCTCACCAGCCACTTGCCTCCTGCTGTGCGGTCTGGTTCCTAACAGGCCACAGACCAGCACCGGTCCAGGGGTTGGGGACCCCTGTTTTAAGGTGTTTTATGGGGAGTATGATTGAGTCCAGGTTTCTGCTACCTTGGGATACTTTTTTATCTCATATTCCAGTTCGAAATTTTTTTGCCACATCAAATAAAGCAGAATTAACATGTTACATTGGCATAGTATATGCACCCTCTAAAGAGCATAACATCGAATCCTAGAGCAAACAGACAGGGCCAGGAACCGAAGGCACAGCACAGGCGGCAGGCAGCGGGAACGGGCAGGCAGACGCTGCAGTGGCCTTGGTGTGAAGACTGCATTTCCAGTGGTCTGTGAACAAGGTCACCAGCAAAGCTGAGAAGAGTTAACAACCACCCTCGTCCCTCAGACCAGCGTGGCACCTGCGGAAAGGGAGTGGCCACACCAGGACACAGGCAGAAGACGAATCCAGAGAAGAGCAAAAGTAATAAGCTCATCCTCAGCCACACCCATCAGAGGTTTTTGCCAACTCCCAATGCTCAGGAAATCAGTAACATAATTACCTACATCAGAAGTATAGGTTACATACGTACATGAAATGCACATGCATGATATAAATTATTCTCCAATTAATTGCAGTAAATGGCACTTCTCATTTAATAGCAGTGCTTTTAGTCATTCTTCTCAGATCTTTTCTATTGCCTTTCTAAAGTCCCAGATTGCAGACTTTTGTAGTATTGTTAGAAGGAAATGTGTGGGCTAGACCAAGATTCTCCAAATACTGCTGTCAAGATGCAGATGGCCAGAGTGGCAAGGCCCAGCCATCCTCACTCTGCTGAATCTCACATTAAGAAGGCTTGGCCAGGAGCGATGGCTCACGCCTGTAATCCCAGCTGTTTGGGAGGCCAAAGCAGGCAAATCACCTGAGGTCAGGAGTTCGAGACCAGCCAGGCCAACACGAAACCCCGTCTCTACTGAAAATACAAAAATTAGCCAGGCTTGGTGGCTCACACCTGTAATCCCAGCTACTTGGGAGGCTGAAGTTGAACCCCAGAGGCAGAGGTTGCAGTGAGCTGAGATAGCACCACTGCACTCCAGGCTGCGTGACAGAGTAAGACTCCAACTTAAAAAAAAAAAAAATTATGTCCTGTTCCTGAGACACATCATACTTCTCAGTAAAATCTGAACTTACGCTTTCTATTACAGGAAAACTCCTATCTTCCCCTCATTTCTTACCACCTTTTATTAAACCTTTAGCAGTTGAGAGTATCTTTTTCCCATGCTGTTTTGCTCCCATTCCACCTCCTGTCCCCCAATCTTTTTTTGAAATAATATTTATTGCTACGAACCTTGCCCCATAAACTCCGTTTTATGTTTCTTCCCTCTGGATTCCCGGAGAGTTTCTCAATCTCATCTTCTCCTCTGCTGATTTACATTTCTGTGGTATCCAGGGCCTCCGTGGGGGCTTGCATTTGGCAATCATAGTTTGCATCTCCAAGCTGTCTTCCCCGCTCGCAGATATGGGCTCCTCGAGACTGCTTGGACCGTTTTCTCAACTGCAATGGCCTCTTGTATCTTACTAAGAACACAAGTTAGGACCTTGTGGCCCCGAGTCTGTTTCACAGGGAGCTATTTGCTTCATTCCTCAGATAGGCCCCTTCTTTAGAACTGTGGCGCCTTCCATGTCCACTGGGTTCTATCTCTCCCAGCAGAGTCTTCAAGGGACAGATGGATGAGTGGCCTCCATCCACTATCGGGAGTTGAGGCACAATCTTTCAGAATGATGGGGACACCTGTTTGAATTGCTTTTACACAAGTCAAGAGATTGACACCAGTCTTCTCCCCTGGGTCAGAGGTCTGGCAGCTTCTGCAGAGAGCGTGGTGGGAGGGAAGAAAGGGAGAAAAGCAACACTGTAGGCCCTTGGTAGAGGATTCACCTACATGCCAGCAGCCCTGTTCATGTTTACAGCAGCAAACACTCTTTCCCTGATGCAGTTGTCCTCCAAGCAAGCAGCACCCCAGTTCCCTGACTCTGCCTGGCATAGTGCTGATGGAATCTCAGCGTTTCTCTTTCTCCCTTGCCCTCCCCCCAACCACAGACACACACCTCCCAGCCCTGACCCTCTCATGGGATGAATATTGGTAAGGATCTAAGCCTCTACCACTTCCCAGATAAGTGGTTCCTTTACATGTGTGTGTAGTAAGATTGGAGGAATATTATAGTCACCAGAATTGATCATAGGGAGTGCACTGTATTTGGAAGAAATAATTTGATAAGCTGCCTGGTTGAGAGGAAGAAATGGCAAAGCCACGCTTTTTTTTTTTTTTTTTTTCTTTTGACGGAGTCTTGTTCTGTCACCCAGGCTGGAGTGCAATGGTGTGATCTCTGCTCACTGCAACCTCTGCCTCCCGGGTTTAAATGATTCTCCTGCTTCAGCCTCCTGAGTAGCTGGGATTACAGGCCTGCACCACCACACTCAGCTAATTTTTTGTATTTTTAGTAGAGAAGGGGTTTCACCATGTTGGTCAGGCTAGCCTCGAACTCCTGACCTCGTCATCCGCCACCTCAGCCTCCCAAGGCCCTGGATTACAGGCGTGAGCCACCGCGCCTTTTTACTAAAGGTGGTTGCTTCATTGCAGGTCATGACACATAGTGAAGAATTTGTTTTGCTCCTGAGAAGTAACAGAAACAGGAAAAAAAGAAAGGGAAGTCATGGAGTTGGAGAAACCCATGCCCCGTGCAAGGTCACCAGCCCCATGACCTTCATCTCTTCAGTTCAGGCAGAATTTTTGTCAATGTCAACACTACTGATGCTTGGGGTCAGGTGACTGTTTCTTGTCAGGGGGCTGTCCTGTGCATTGTAGAATTTCTGGTCTCTACCCACCAGATACCAGTAGCCTTCCCCTTCCAGTGTGACATCCAAAAATATCTCCAGAGTTTGCCAAGTGACCCCTAGGAGGCAAAATTGCCCCAGTGGAGAAGCATGAAGTTACAGCAACTAAACTCCTGAAGTGCCTGATATGGGGGAATTCTTTGTGAAAAGCACTGACGGGTTTGTGTTTCTGGCCAGACTGATATGGGGCCACGCAGAGGCAGCCGGAGGGACAGAGGGGCCAGAGACAGCGGGATCATGAGAATATAAGCCCCAGGAATTCACAGATATGGTGGGGAGGGCTTTGCTGTTTTTCAGGCTGCAGTCTCTAGGGGCAGGGAGATTGTCTGATATGTCTGTTACAGAGTCAGTCCCTTTCTTTAATCTGGTTGTGTCTATGCTACAGACAATAGACACTCCTCCGGGTTCCTGGCAAGAGGGGGTCTGTCTTCCCCAGTTTTCAACTCTAAGACAGGCTGTGTCCACTTTTTAGTGGCACTCTGGGAAGGAGCTAGAAGTCACCCCACCCAGAGGCTCTCCCATGAACAAACAACTCTGCGCTAGCTTCAAGCCTCCTACGAATGGCAATGGCAGAGACTCCAGTGGGGGTTTTTGGTGACACAAATGAAGAGTGTCTCTGGTGGAAAGATGGGCACATAGTAGGACCTCAGGACTGTCTTTTCAGGTTCAAGTGGAGCAATACTTTGGGTGGCCTCCTTCAAGACGGATGTGTCTGAAAACTTCCAGGGCCAACTGCCTGCTTTGTTTTTGTTTGGCGTGTGTTGTTGTTGCTGTTTGAGACGGAGTCTCCCTCTGCCACCCAGGCTGGAGTGCAATGGCATCATCTTGGCTCACTGAAACCTCTGCCTCCCAGGTTCAAGCAATTCTCCTGCCTCAGCCTCCCAAGTAGCTGAGACTACAAGCATGTGCCACCACATCCGGCTAATTTTTATATTTTTAGTAGAGACGAGGTTTCACCATTTTGCCCAGGCTGGTCTCGAACTCCTGACCTCGTGATCTACCCGCCTCAGCCTCCCAAAGTGCTGGGATCACAGTCATGAGCCACCACGCCCGGCCCCAAAATCACTTCCTTAACTTCTCTTCTGCTAGGTTTCTACTCTCCACCAGATTCCCGAAGTCATTATGAAGTGTTGACAGCCTGTGTCCGTATTGATTGAAATCAAATCAGCACATACATGTGGTGGGGGCTAGAATGGAAGGTGAGGGTGTGTTTGACTACCGTCTCTTGAGCAATTTTTGTATGCCCTCCAATACTTTAAATAATTAATCTAACTGCATACAGCAAGAACATGTAAGTACTTAATAGATAATAAAGGGACCAATGGGGGAAGATTTGGATTATTCAAAAAGTAATGGGAAAAATTGGTTATTTATAAAAGAATAAAATTACAGCTTCACTTGATATGTTAAAAAAATTATCGTTTGAGTGCAATGGCTCACATCTGAAATCCCAGCACTTTGGGAGGCCAAGGTGGGAGGAGTGTTTGAGCTTAGGAGTTTGGGACCAGCCTGGGCAACAAAGGGAGACCTTGTCTCTACAAAAAACACAAGAGATTATCCAGGCATGGTGGGACATCCCTGTGGTCCCAGCTACTTGGGAGGCTAAGGTAAGAGGATAGTTTGAACCCAGGGTGTTCAAGGCGGCAGTGAGCCGTGATTGTGCCACTGCACTCCAGCCTGAGTGACAGAGCAAGACTATGTCTCAAAAACAAAAACAAAAAAAACCAACCAGGTGGATTAGCATAAAAGTCAAACACAAAGCCTTTTAAAAGTGGAAGAAAATGTCGAAATTTAGCATTTTCTAAGTGCCACATCAATAGAATAAATTATTATGAAAAAGAGTAAGATTTATGTAGTAAAGAAACTACATAAAAAGGCAAATAACAAACATTTTGAAAATTAAGAAACCGAGCCTGGGTGCAGTGACTCACACATCTAATCCAAGCACTTTGAGAGACCAAGGCAGGTGGATCATTTGAGGTTAGGAGTTCAATCAACAAGCCTGATCAACAAGGTGAAACACCGTCTCTACTAAAAATACAAAAATTAGTCAGGTGTGGTAGTGCACACCTGTAATCTCAGCTGTGAGCGGAGTTTGTTCTACTTCACTCCAGCCTGGGTAACACAGCGGTGAGAGTCCGAGAAAAGAAACTGAGATTCAGATAGGCTAAGTCACTCGCCTGTAATCAGTGTGTTAATGACTGACTCAGCAAGCCAACAGCAAATGCTTTTTTCCTCTCTGCACTATTATAAAATGGTATAAAAGAAGGCACAGACTACAGTTTTGTGTTTTTTGGTCACCATTAGCACATATTTATAGAAGAAGTATACTTTCAAAAGCAGGTTGTTATTTTCAAAATTCTAGCCTTCAAATACATTCTTAAAGGTGGAATTTGGAGTCAAAGGTGATGAACATCCTTTTCAAGTCTCATGGTACCTATAGCCAAAGTCCCTTCTTTGACAAGCTTGGCCACTTTGACAGGTGAAGAGATGCTATCTTGTTGTTTCAGTGAGCGTTCTTCATCTCTAAGGTTGAACATACTTCCGTGTTGGTTGGGTGTTTGTCCTTCTCTTCACGACCTTTGGAGTGCAGTGGTGCAATCTCGGCTCACTGCAACATCCACCTCCCAGGTTGGAGGGATCCTCCCATCTCAGCTTCCTAAGTAGCTGGGACTACAGGGCCATGGCACCACACCCAGCATTTCTGTATTTTTTGTAGAGGCAGGGGTTTTGCCATGTTGCCCAGGCTGGTCTCGAACTCCTGAGCTCAGGTGATCAGCCTCCCAAAGCGCTGAGATTACAGATGTCAGGTACCATGCCTGACCATGTTGCACTGCTTCTTATTATTTTGAAAGCTTTTCTTGTAAAATAAAGATATTGACCCTTTATCATAGTGTTAAAATATTTTTGCCAGTTTGTCATTTGCCTTTTTATTGTTTATTGCCTTTTATTGTTTTTTAGCTACATAAATCTTATTCTTTTTCATAATACTTTATTCTATTAATGTGGCACGTAGAAAGTGCTCACTTTCATATTTTCTTCTGCTTTTAAAAGGCTGTTTTATGTTAATCCACATGTAATGGTTTTTAATATATCAGGTGAGGCTGTACTTTTAATCTTTTGCAAATAACCAATCAATCTCCCCATTACCTTTTGAATAAGCCAAATCTTTCCTCAATGGTCCCTTTTTTTGTTTTTTTAACCTATTAAGCACTTAAATGTTCTTGGGTGTCTCTTATGTCGACTATTCTGTTCTATCTGTCCATTTATCAATGCTTATGCCCACAGTGTAGAGTTTTAAAGTAGCTTTCAAATCTCCTTTAATACTGTGTTGGGTTAATTTCCTGCAGTTCTCCAAGCCTCTCTCTGGCCCTTTTAACCTGCTTTGTCTTTGTCTGGAATGCTCTGCCCTCCCCACACCACTTTGTCACCTGGGTAATCTTAGCCACTGATTTTAATTGACCAGTATTCATCCTCAGGTCCCCCTCCCCCTGCTCTACCCCCTCGAAATTTCGAGCCTCTCAGGAGCACAAGCAGCATCTCAGCATCTTGTGCTTATCCTCTGCCCAGCAGCCCGATATCCACAAAAGGTGTTGAATAAAAGCAAAGGTCAAAATGGAGTCAGATGGAAGTGGTTGTGGAAAGTGAGCTTCAGCCTTGATCTTCAAGTCAGAAGCTTGATTTCAGGGAGCTTAGCCAGGCCTTCCAGAACTCAGAACCACCAGAGGCCCCATCTTGACCTCCAGAGTCTCTCCAAAGACTTCCATCAAATCTCTGCCTCATTCTAACCTTCTGCAGAATGATTGTGACGACCCACATTAATGGGATAGTAGGAGATGATTTCTATTAGATATCCAAGTCAAAGACGTATGGAACTGAATTTTAATTTTGACAGCACAACGTGTGTATAAACATCATTGTGTTTTATTGCTCTAAGTCTGTTGCAAAATTCATTGCTTCTTTGCAAGTCAGAAGCCCAATAAACAACTTCTGTAATGTGCCAGTAACTACTTTGAATGTCATTTCAGATATTCTGAATGATTCACAGAAACTTTCTGCTGATTCCCACTGCAAAAGTGCTTTCTGTCTAAAGCATTAAACTTGAAAATCCATAACTCTCAGGGTCAACAGAAGCAGTTGGGAAAATAGCTGAAACTGACAGCAGCAAGGCTCCGGGGGCAGCATCCTTTTATTTAAGGATCACGAACACTGAGGTAGGGGCAGCACAATTGTCTCCATAGCTATCCTTGAATAGCTTCCAATTTGTTTTGTTTTTTTTTTTTCTCTTTTTTTTTCTTTCTGAGATGGAGTCGCTCAGGCTGTTGCTTAGGCTGAAGTGCAATGGCGCCATCTAGGCTCACTGCAACCTCCACCTCCCGGGTTCAAGTGATTATCCTGTCTCAGCCTCCCAAGTAGCTGGGATTACAGGTGTGTGCCACCACGCCCAGATAATTTTTGTATTTTTAGTAGAGACAGGGCTTCACCATATTGGCCAGGCTGGTCTTGAACTCCTGACCTCGTGATCCACCTGCCTTGGCCTCCCAAAGTGGTGGGATTACAGGCGTGAGCCACCGCACCTGGCCGCTCCCAATTTCAAAGGTGTGGGAAAGGTCTTGCTGTTGAAATCGAGTGACTGTCTCATTGGACTTAAAATAGAAAGGGGCCATATTTATTTAATTATGCCCCACACCAAAGATGCTTAATTTGTCCTGAGTAAACCATCAACACACACATTCTAAATCTGCGCTCACATCCTGCATTAGAAAATAATTGGGAAGATGGTCCCTTGTGTGTGTGTACGAGTGGTAAGTTTTCAAACCTGTATCAAGATCTTATAAACAGACTCTCCAGGGTCTGTCCCCATATCCAGGCGGAGCAGGGCACTACCTGAGTGGTAGGATGAAGAACGCTGCTTACATTTGTTGCCGAAGCCCACACGCCCACACCCAACTGTCACAGAGCCTGAAATTCCTACCATTAGAGTTACCACTTTTGGTTGAGGGCTTCAAGAAAACCCTTGCTCAAAGACAAATATAACAGGCGGGAATTCTTCCATGACACTCAGTTGCAAATAGCATCCCACTTCTTTGTTTTTTGATTGCAAATTAAAAGGTGTTAGGGTGGCTTATAAAGAATAGAATAGGGAAAGGGGAAAGAATCCTTTACAGTGGTGAACCCAGCAGACATCACCCTAATGAATGATAAGGGCTGGCATGCCGGTGATGCCATGTGGGCATGGTGTACCTTCCATATGATGGGATGAGAAGGACACTTCCCCAAATCCCACCACCCCAATCTAATTGTAGGAAAAATCTGTACAAACCCAGTTTGGGAGACATTCTACAGGCTAGCTGGACAGTGCTACTCAAGATGTCAAGGTCACAAAAACCCAGTTTGGGAGACATTCCGTAGGCTAGCTGGACAGTACCACTTCAGCTGCCAAAGTCACAAAAAAACTAGAAAAGCCTGAGAAACTGTCACAGACCAGAGGAGACTGGGGACACGTGCCAACTAGAGGCTACAAGGTACAGTGGCTCCTGGAACAGAAGGAGGTCACTGGTGAAAACACTGGTGACATTCAAACAGAGTTTAGAGGCAAGTCAGTAATAAAATGTACTAATGACGTCTCTGAGTTTTGACAAATGTAACATGGAAATGTAACAATGGTAAAAACTGGGTGAGAGATGTAAGCTTTCTATATGATCTTTGTAACATTTCCATAAATTTGAACTCATTCCAAAATAAGTGTTTTCTGAAGAGTTAGGTAGAAATCCAATATCCATTTTACTCTCTGGCGCTACCACCCCTACTCTTGGGATGTACGGGAACCCTGGGAACACAGAGGTGCCCTAAACAATTCTCTAAGTGTGGGGTCACACTCAGTTGGTTCAGCCTGCATCACCTTATGTGATGTGCTTGTGAGTATAGCCCACCGCCCACCACTGTCTGTCCACTGCTGTGGGTCTGTCTGAATCAAGCGTCACCTGCTCAGTAAGCCCAGGTCAGGCCTGTTCTAGTGCCAGCAGGCAGTTAATGCCAAGCGATATTGTTTGGTGTGTCCCCACCCAAATCTCTCCTTGAAATGTAATAATCCCCATGTGTCAAGGGCAGGGCCAGATGGAGATAAATGAATCATGAGGGCAGTTTCCCCCCATACTGTTCTCCTGATAGTAAGTCTCACGAGATCTGATGGTTTTATAAATGGGAGTTCCCCTGCACTTGCCCTCTTGCCTGCCACCATGTAAGATGTGCCTTTGCTTCTCTTTACCTTCCGCCCTGATTGTGAGGCCTCTGTGGCCATGTGGAACTGTGAGTCCATTAAACCTTCTTCCTTTATAAATTAAGACATATAAATATAAATAAATAAAGACATACAAGTCTCAGGTATGTCTTTATTAGCAGTGTGAGAATGGACTAATACACTGAATTTGCCAGGCCCTGCATGCCAGGTTTAGTACTAGGAGACAGTTACTTTGGCTGTCAGGGCTCTGCATTGACAGATCAGTACCCTGTCCTTCGCCGGCCTCCAGGCAGGCAGCCATCATCCAAGGTGTCACCTTCCTTGAGGTAGTGCCTGCCCATGGGAGCTCCCTGCACTGTTCCAGAACCTCCTCTCCTGCCCTCCTGCCAGCCTTGGGGCTCTGCTCCCTTTGTCCTCCCCTTCACCCCACTGAGCCCTGTTGTTCCAAGGGGTCTTGTACTGTTTCATGCAGAAACTCTGACTGTTGAAAGCAGACATCTAATGCTCCTTGGAGATAAAAGAAGTCCAGACACTCTGGACATGGAACCTGGCTCCTCACTTGGGAGAATTAGGGAAAAAAAGCTACTTCTTGTTCTTTGTCAGTCGAGCTTACAGTTTATGGAAGAAGGAGGCACAGTTAATTCTCAAGCTGGTAATTCCACCACTTAAATGTTCCATATATGGCCTTGCTCCACCCACACATGAGGAGTGACATAACACAGTAATGGAAAGTATCAGCACTGAACCCCATGCTATCCCCGACCCTCAAGAGGGAGATGGGGAAAGACGAAGGTCAGGAGAGTCCTGGCCATACATGGTCAGCCAGGAGCCCTGGCCAGGCCCACTAAAGGGAGTAGCCGATAGAAAATAGTGTGGGCCTGATACTATCTTGGGGGACTCCAAAGTGACCGCTCTGCATAAACATGAAGCTTGGCCGGGAGTGGTAGCTCACAGCTGTAATCTCAGCACTTTGGGAGGCCAAGGTGTGTGGATCGCAAGGTCACGAGATCGAGACCATCCTGACCAACATCTCTACTAAAAATACAAAACTTAGCTGGGTGTGGTGGTGTGCACCTGTAGTCCCAGCTACTCAGGAGGCTGAGGCAGGAGAATTGCTTGAACCTGAGAGGTGGAAGTTGCAGTGAGCCACGATCATGCCATTGCACTCCAACCTAGTGACAGAGCGAGACTGTCTAAGAAAAGAAAGAAAGAAAGAAAGAAAATGAGGCTCACAGATGGTATCTAAAAAGAACCTTGCAATGTATGTAAGACTCTTCTTCCCTGATATGAGTCTAGACTATACAGTCTCCCAAGGCTTGACACTTGTCCTTCGGAGACATGTGTGAGCTTGCTCTAAATGGTTAAGTAGTTAAAGAATCAAGAGTGCCTTCCAAGCCCATGGCAAGATTGGGAACAAGGAGGCCATGCCTGGGGGACTCAGTCACCAGGGGGTCTGGGCCACCTCTCTCAACATCACTGACCATGAAGCCCCAGGGCCACTGCAGACAGAATGACTCTAACCTGGGCCGAAGCCACTGGGGTACAGGGTATGTGTATGTGTGTGCACACGCACACACGCACATGTGTGTTTGTAGAGTGTGAGCCCCCTTCCATTGGGTAAATATAACCAAAACGGGCGAGGAGTGGAATTCAAGTAGAGATCTTTGGAGAAGGAGGAACATGAGAAGGGGGCATCAACTGAGAACCTGGGAGCCTGGTTGGGATTTGCAGGCACACTGGCAGGACGGTGGTCACTACAGCTGGTTTACAGAGGACCCAAAAACTTGTGCAGTGTCAGGGTGGTCTCGGGGCAAGCTGCAGGATCTCTGTCCAGAGCAAAGGCAGGAGGGTACCATCCACCAGACCAACACTAGAAATGATTTGCGGAATGGTCGCAGGCTGCACAGCCTCCCAGCTTTACTCTGCCCTCTTGGGATTCTGAGTCACCTAATACACTTAAATAAATTCCTTTTCTGCTTCACAGGGCCAGACTTGGTCTCTGTTATTTGCCATTAAGAACTTCGATTGACACATGTTATCCCAAATTTATAGAGATAAATTTCACATGGAAATGATTCCCTTGTGCCTAGAAACAGTAAATTAAATGGATGGAATGGAACCAACCAAGCTGCTGTACAGCAAAAGAGAATAAAAATATATCTTTGTTTCCTCCTTCCATAATGCATATTAAATAACCCATCTTATATTACATCTAAGCTTCAGAGCCCTAAAAACCACTAGTAAGCACAGGAGGGCTTGTGAGTTAATTATAACAGCCTTTGCTAAGTTAGGCTTGTGGTTTTCCTCTTATAATGAAATGTCAAGAATGGGGGAGGTAAGCTCAGTCGTGTGTTGCCGCTGATGTTTTTAACCAAGGATCTAAGGCTGTTGATATTTTTGGCTTCATAATTCCCATTTCCAGTCCTGATTTGGAAACAAAGTAAGCTTGAAGTCCAAAGAGAAAGAAAGTGTTTCCAAGATACAGAATAGTCTGGTGTTTGGAGGTAAAGCCGTAAATGCCCAAGGTCCATCTTCTTCCCATTCTTTTGAGTTTGCTTTTTTCATGTAGCAAGCTGTACCTTTCTGTTGCTCTTTTTTCTCCCTTCCTGCCTTAGGACTGTAGGCTGCTGTCTACCTCAATGTATTGCAGTATTCATTTTGTAGCTTTTGACTTCTTATTTCTTCCTGGCATTCCTCTTGAACAATGAGACTTCAAACTCAGGACCTGGCATGGAAAAGAAAGGAATATGTCACCACGTTGCTGTTGGATGCCCATGGGGGGCATAGCTGTATTTCTCATCTTCTTTCAGCCCTATCATACGAATTAGAGCCCAACAGGGAAGGGGTTCCCATAGCTGAGGTAGGAAGGTGGGCATCATGCTTCTTATTCAACTCTGAAATTTCAAAATGCAAGAGACAGAGGTCACTGATGTACAATGGTATTATTTTCCCCTCTGTGAACTAAGGACACTCTTTGAGCATGGGTTGGAATTTCCTAACACTAAAAACTACCAATGCTGCCTTCTCTAGCCAAGGTGCAAGCTCCTCTGGACTCTGTGCACGTGTGTGTGGTGTGTGTGGTGTGTGTGTGTGTGTGTGAAGAGGTGTGTAGGGTGTGTGTAACTGGCCTTTGTCTTTCATAGAACCCAGGCTTATCTCACTGTATCAGATATCCAGTCCCTAAGAATGACAGAATGGGAATTTTGTCCCTGCCTGAGTTTGACCCATGTGGCCCCAGTTCCAGACCCAGGGAGACCTCTAAGTTCTTCTGAACTTTCGGATCCTGAGAAGCCACCTGTGACTGAGGAAGAAAGAATCAGGGGGAAGGTGTTGATGGCAAGAGAGATTGTCAGTGAAGCTCCCCGAGAGCCGTAGAGAAGAGAAACTAAAGGTCCACTCTCTGCTGCACTTCCTGTTGAGTCCACCCAGCCTCCTTGCCATTTTGCCTCACCCATAGGTAATGGCTGATGCAGGGCCCAGCACAGGGTAGATGTGCAATCGATGATGGTGAGGGATAAATAAATGAATGTTTTATTTGCAATATCACTCTAGGCCCAAATGCCTAAGAAGGCATGACATTTAGTAGCATCTTTGCAAATGTACCTTTTCACAAAGAACTTGGCCTTCATATCTTAGGTGTGTACAGAGGATGTAACTTTTACCAGGTCCATAGATGCGTCGTCCGAAACGGTCTGTCCTGCCTATATGGGATGACCATTTTCCTTTGTTTAGCACCTGACACCCTCCAGAGTCCTTCATCTTACTTTACCTGATTTGAGTCTCAAAACAAGAAAGGAGGGCAAATTTTATCCCAGTTTTACCAGTGAGGAAACCGAAGCTCTGTTATGGGTTGAATTGTGTCTTCCTAAAATTCATATGCTGAAACCCTAACGCCCAGGACCCCAGAATGTGACCGTATTTGGAGACAGGGCCTTTAAATAAGTAATTCAGTTCAAATGAGGTCATGAGGGTGAGCTCTCGTCCAGTCTGACTGGTGCCCCTTACAAGAAGAGGAGATGAGGACACAGACCCAGACGGAAGACCATGTGAACACACAGCAAGACAGTGGCCATCTGCAAGCCAAGGAGAAGGGCCTCAGGAGAACCAAACCTGCTGACACCGTGACATCCGATGTCTGGCTCCAGCACTGGAAGAAGTCTTTTCTGTTGTTCAAATCACCCAGTCTGTGACCTTTTGTTACGGCGGCCCTAGCACACTAATACAGGCTCAAAGAGATTAAGTAACTTACCTGAGGTCTCACACCCAGTAAAAGAGTGGACATTTGTCCCTATGCCCCAGTTTGAAAATTCTTTTTATTTATTTATTTATTTATTTATTTATTTATTTTTTGGAGACAGGGTCTCTCTCTGTCACCCAGGCTGGAGTTCAGTGGCTGAAGCCACAACTTCCTGGGTTCAAGATATCCTCCCACAGTAGCCTCTTGTGTAGCTGGGACCACGGGCACATGCCACCATGCCTGACATTTTATTTTATTTTATTTTATTTATTTTATTTTATTTTATTTATTTGTAGAGACAGGGTCTTGCCATGTTGCCCAAGCTGATCTTGAGCCCCTGGGTTCAAGCAATACTCCCGCCTTGGCCTCCCAAGGTGCTGGGATTATAGGTATGAGCCACCACATTCAGCTTGAAAATTCTTTATTAAATAAAACAGTTTAGGGGTGGAAACAGTGCCTCACAGCTGCTATTGCATAGTGGGTCTCTGATTGGCTTACTTCAACACTGTTTAATTGCCTGAGGGTTATACACACAGACAAGAATTATAATGTTCCTTTAATTTCAGGCAACATTGATTCAATTAGTATTTACAGCAAAATGTTTATTTGATCCTAGGCAGCACTGGGAAATAATACGGGGTCCCCAGTCCCCACTCCCTCTGACCCCTATCCTGCCTCCAGGGAAAGCTAAAACATCCCTCCTTGTCTATCCTTGTTTGTTCAATAATCACATGCCCTATTTGAGCAATAGGCAGAGAATGACAAAGGTTAGACACAAATTAGAGTTCTTCAGGTAGCTCTGATTCTAATTCAAACAGCTTTTTGACCTTGACTTATTTCCTGTGGGTTTAACAGAAGCGCATCTCCCCTCCCCACCCAAGCCGGAAGGGACTCTGCTCACGGACGGGAGTCCTGCTTTTTTTTTTTTTTTTTTTTTTTTTGAGACAGAGTCTTGCTCTGTCACCTAGGCTGGTGTATAGTGGCATGATCTCAGCTCACTGCAACCTCTGCCTCCTGGGATTCAAGTGATTCTCCTGTCTCAGCCCCCTGAGTAGCTCGGATTACAGCTCCCGCCACAATGCCTGGCAAATTTTTTGTATTTTTAGTAGAGAAGAGATTTCACCTCATTGGCCAGGCTGGTCTCAAACTCCTGATCTCAAGTGATCCACCCACCTCGGCCTCCCAAAGTGCAGGGATTACAGGCATGAGTTCACGGCACCTGGCCAGGAGGCCCACTTTTCACTTCTACTATTTCCCTGCTTCCCAGGGACCCTTCGAGAGTCTGAGTTGGGGCTGGCGGTTTTGCTTTGCCTTCTGACCAGGAACTGAAACCTGGGTTTCATAAGCAATGTTTTGCCTTAGGGGGCCATTTCTCCTATTCCTCCCTGCCTCGAGATGGAAGGCTTGCAGTGTCCAAACTGGGTCTGACCTCTCAGGGAGAACTTCTCAAAGCAGTGGGAACAAGAGTCCCTCAGTGCGGCAGGGCTGGGGAATGGGTAGCCAAGGAGTAAAGCTCTGTTCTGAGCAGAGCACTCCCCCTTGCAGAAAGGAAAGTGTTGGAAAATGCATTTGTTCCTTCTGGAAGTGGGGTACAACAGGGCAGGAGGTCTTGGCTGAGTTTCTGGGAGAGGGGCAGAGATTAGGCACTGCTTGGTCAAAATAGTAACTGCTGGGTAGGGTGCAGTGGCTCATGCCTGTAATCCCAGCACTTTGGGAGGCCAAGGCCGGTGGATCACCTGAGGCCAGGAGTTCGAGACCAGCCTGGCCAACATGGCAAAACCCCATCTCCACTTAAAATATAAAAATTAGCCAGGCGTGGTGGCATAGGTCTGTAATCCCAGTTACACGGGATGCTGAGGCAGAAGAATTGATTGATCCCAGGAGGAGGAGGTTGCAGTGAGTTAAGATCATGCCACTGCACTCCAACCTGGGGAACAGAGCAAGACTCTGTCTAAAAAAAAAGACATAGTAACTGCTGAAATTGACAGAGACGTAATCCATACCTGCAGCCGCTGGGAGGCCGCTTTCCGGGTTCTGGAGCCAGGCTCCACCTAAAGACCACCCTAGATGATGATTTTGCACCCTGCCCAGCTCCAAAACCGAAACCTAAGTGTTTTCAGGATTCGAGCCCCTGCTTATTGATTTAGATAACATACATGAACTTGGTTTCATTAGAAATAGGCCTTTGTGTCTTCATTATCACCATCTTTGTAGTTTTCAAGATGATTATTAGATCCTTATCAAAACATAAACAATGGCAAGGGTTCCAATTGCGTCAACAAAAGTCAATTTCAAACCTGTAATCCTCATGCTGAGTGGAGAGGCTGGTGCCCCATCCGGGCTGTGACATGGTGGTTTGGGAGATGTGTGACTCAGATATGTCAGACTATGAGTGAGGCACCCACTCTTCCCTCCCAGTGACCTTTGAAGTGAGGCGAATTGAAATCTCATGGTCTCCAGGCAGGCATGGTCACATGCACGCATGAGATGTGGCCCCCAGGAGTGGTGGGTGATTGTCTGTCTTCCTAACAGTCCTCAGATGAGGACTCAGTTCCCGCTCTTAACGCAGCATAACAGAGTCCTTAGTAGGAAAAGTCGTACTTTACCCTCACCGTGAAAAGCAAGTCTGCACATTTCTAGATATATCCCAGTATTATTATCCAAGCTCCAGAAATGTATCCAGCTACAAAAGTAAATATTCTTCCACACCACATGGAAATGGCTCCGAGAGAAAAATCCCCTATCAAGCTAGAAACCCACCTACAGAGGGAGAGAACGGAATGAAAGGGCACCGGAGTTCTTGGGGAGGAGGGAAGCCGTGCTCTGCACCCCGGAGCTGCCAGGGACCCAGAGCCGAAGGGGAAGGCAGGGAGGACGCGGGCGCCGACGGAGAGAGGCGACCCCCGGAAAATCCTCAAAGCCGGTGAAGCCTGGGCTCTGGACGGAAAAAGAACGGCAGGGCCGTGGTTCACGCCGTGGGGAACCGCAGCCACTGAAGGCCTGGGAAGTCACAGGGGCTGGCGGAACGAAGCGGCTGGAAGCTCCAAAGGGGAGCTCTTCCCGGCTCGCTTTCCACCTCGACGGCACCGTTCAAAGCCCTGCTCAGACACTGGGACAAAGAAATGACAGGGCTCCGGAAAGGCGGGGAAGCTCCTCCCCGCCGGCCTTCTCCCTCTGCAGAGCCTGGGCTCCCCGCCCCGCGCAGCCCCTGACCGCGGCAGGCTCGGCGCCCTCCTCGCTCTGCGTCCTCTGGTTCACGGATGGCCCCGTTTCCAATAACCCTTTCTAGGAAGCCAGAGAAAGAAAGCGCCCAGCTCCCGGCCTGCAGGAGGGAGGGAAGAAGGAAATGATTGTGTTGACTTCATCTGGAAGCAGAAGAAAGCTGAATTGTCTCTCCTGCTTTCTTCCCCACGCCAGGAAATAGATCCTTGACCAGAAAGCCATGTGGCCACAGGGCCACCACTTGCAGAGGGGCTGGATGGGGAGGAGGTGCTTTGCCAACGTTTCAGATGACAGCAAAGGACAGTGGCTCATCAGTGAGAACATCATAACTATGGCAGAGAGGAGACCCTGAACAGTTCCCGACACACACACAGGACTAGGAATTGACGGTGGCTTAGGGTACAGGTAGGAGGAACAGGATCCACCATAGGAGACAGTTCCTTCCTCAGGTACCCCCGGGATCCCCACTCCCTGTCCTCACCACACTGTGTCCTCTCAGACTGTAAGGTCCTCGTCCTGTCTCCCTCACATGGATCCTTTCCAGGCCACGGGAGGTGACGGCTCTCAGGTCAGCAGGTCCAGCTGCAATCTGGAATCAGCATCTGGTGCTTATAAAAGCATTCCAAAAGGCTCATCCTGTCTCCCTCACATGGATCCTTTTCGCTTTGCAGAACCAAGGGAGACAGGACCATGTGGCGATGGGAGAGGGGACTTGGTTCTTAAACTAAGCGCCTTGGCATAAGCTACCTTTGGTTTTTCTCAGGAAATCAGAATGATTAGTTAGATAATTATAAACGATGGGGGAGGGATAGTTTGTCATATTTAGTAAATTATATTGAATGTAACAAAATCCTGAACCATAAAGCAAAACTTGCTGGTTTCTGCTTCCTGTGGTGACAACATGGCATTAAAGCCCAGATCTTTTTCCAGGAGGACACTTCTCTGTTTACAAGACTGCTTGAGCAATCCCATTCTGAACTCTCTCCAGAGAGGGTACAGCTGAGCCAGCTCAAATGCAGAACCTTATCTTTAAAAAAATAAAAAAATAAAATAGATCCTTTGATAAGATCACTCAAGTGTAGTCCAAACTAGCCTCCCAAATTGTGGAGTGCCAGCAATTATGTTCAATACCCCTCCATTCCCCCCCACACCAATACCCAATTGATTTCTGAGATTAAGAAGTTACAGATTTAGAGAGCAGAAGAGTTGTTCGCCCTTTGGGGACTGGGGAGGTGAGAAGTGCCTCTGGCCAATGTGAGGCAGGAAGCTGGCATCAGAGTGCATAGGGTGCATCCTCTCTAACAAGTGCTCCACAAAATGCCTGCAGGAACACTGCCCTTTCTTCCAAATGTCCCACTCTGAAAGACTTAGAAATAAAATTTTCAAAGGTTGGAAAGCTTTTGATATTTCCTGCATTCGGAGTTTGGACCACAGTAAAATCACACTCATGATATGATGGATTAAGCTAGTGCCTGCTATCCAGGGTCGCAGACTCTTCTGGGGGTTGAATGTCTGCCTTTCACCTGACCCTGGAAAGATGAGGACTGAAAAAGCTCGAGTTACAGGAGAGATCTCCCAGGATCCTGCAGACACGGGGCGGGATGGTGAGAAGGAAAGGGGGTTGTTCCAGGAACTTTTCCGTGAAGATCAGCTAGTTTAATGACATTCCTCTGCCATCTAGCGGCATTGAGAGCCTAAGCTTAATTCACAAAGTTTCTAGGAGCGACTATGTCAGGGAGGCCTAATCTGCTAGACTTTTATTTTTTTTACTCAAACACGTTGTTAAAAATCCATCATTAGGCTCATCAGGGAGAAGAATATTAATAAGAACTAACTTTGAGTCTGTTTGTGTACATTGGGTGATGACCAGAAACTGCTTTGCCTGATCGTTTATGGCAGGTGACAGCTTGTTTCTTCATACTAATGTCATCTACAGCGGCAAAACTACACATAGACGTGTAAGAAAATTCCTTGCCATCTTCAGTGCTGGAGATGAGGAGTTCCGTGATCAGTGCCTCACTGTGGCTTTACTATCTGTACTGCTTTTATAAGGATAAGGCCACGTCTTTCATCATATCACACCATTTGCACCATTAGTCCTTGCCTAGTGCTCATGGCCTTGCAATGGCCTTAGCCCTTGAAGAGCCATGTTCAGGGCTGGGATTCTGAACTCTCTCCCATTACAATGGATGTATTAGTCTGATCTCATGCTGCTATTAAAGACATATCAGAGGTTGGGTAATTTATAAGGAAAGAGGTTGGCCGGGCGGGGTGGCTTATGCTTATAATCCCAGCACTTTGGGAGGTCGAGGCAGGTGGATCATGAGATCAGGAGTTTGAGACCAGCCTCACCCACATGATGAAACCCCATCTCTACTAAAAATACAAAAATTAGTCTAGCGTAGTGGCAGGTGCCTGTAATCTCAGCTACTCAGGAGGGTTAGGCAGGAGAATTGTTTGAACCCAGGAGGCAGAGGTTGCAGTGAGCCAAGATCACGCCACTGCACTCCAGCCTGGGTGACAGAGCAAAGCTCAGTCTCAAAAAAAAAAAAAAAAAAAAAAAAGAAAAGAAATAAATAAAGAAAGAAGTTTAACTCACAGTTCCACATGGCTGGGGAGGCCTGGAAATCATGGCGGAAGGCAAAGGAGGAGCAAGGTCACTTCTTACAAGGCGGCAGGCAAAAGAGAGCATGTGCAAGGGAACTCCCCTTTATAAAAAACCACCAGTACCTTGTGAGACTTATTCAGTATCATGAGAAAAGCACAGGAAAATCCCACCCCCATGATTCAGTTACCTCCTACTGGGTCCGTCCCAGGATATGTGGGGATTATTACAATTCACGGTGAGATGTGGGTGGAGACACAGAGCCAAACCATATCAATAGCTAATGTGTTCAGTGCAGGCACTATGTGACCAGGTACAAAATGGGCTTTATGCTCATTATCTCATCTGACTCTCACAACAATATTACGAGGAAGGGGCCTCCTAGCACCCCCATTTTGCATATGAGGAAAATGAGGCTCAGAAAGTGCCAACAGCTAGATCAAGTGATGGTGGAGCCAGAACTCAAACTAGACAGTCTGATTCCTGAATGTACACGTTTAGCCATTTTGCCACAGATTCCTTCAAGTTCATATTGTACCCCTGCAACCACTGGAATTTTGGATGGTACAAAACTTCTCATATCATTTTTCAGGCAATCAAATTACTTGAGTAATAGACCAAGCCTGTCAATACACATAAATATAAGGCCGCCTACCTTTTTTTTTTTTTTTTTTTTTAAGCTGGAGTCTCTCTCTGTCACCAGGCTGGAGTGCAGTGGTACAATCTTGGCTCACTGAGACCTCCGACTCCCTGGTTCGAGCAATTCTTCTGCCTCAGCCTCCCAAGTAGCCCAGATTATAGGCATGCACCACCACGCCCAGCTAATTTTCATATTCCTCCCACCATTTTTTTTTTTTTACAGGCTTATCCCAGGAGCTTGTTGTCATAGTCTCATTCCATATTACATCCTGTCAAAGACTTTTTAGCACAAACGTGGAGGCCTGGAAGTGAATGACACATTGGAAAAACCCGCAGCACATTTCGGATGAGCAAATCTTGGTTGAGATTTTCCAGAACCATTGCAGAGGAAAAAAACTGTCAGTGGAAGATGGTGTAACAGAAGGGAAAATGAACCCAGATCTAAAGTCAAGCGCTGTATTCACTCTAATGAATTGGGAACCTAACTTTATTGAACAACAAAAAATCATCCTTTTGACAAACCTCCCAAAACAGAAATAAATGTTGAAACTTACCATCTTTTTGTTTGTTTGTTTTTGAGATAGTCTTGCTCTCTCATCCGGGCTGGAGTGCAGTGACATAATCTCTGCTCACTGCAGCCTCCACCTCTCAGGTTCAAGCAATTCTCATGCCTCAGCCTCCCGAGTAGCTGGGATTACAGGTGTGTACCACTACGCGCAGCTAATTTTTGTATTTTTAGTAGAGATGGGGTTTTGCATGTTGGCCAGGGTGGTCTCGAACTCCTGACCTCAGGTGATTCACCTGCCTCAGTTTCCTAAAGTGCTGGGATTACAGATGTAAGTCACCACAGCCAGCAGAAACTTAATATCTTAAACAAAATGTGACAACATCTATATGATATTTCTATTTAGAAATTTTCAAGTGAGTAGAGAATGGTCTTTTAATGATTTTATGTGAATGAAATCAAATCATTGATTTTTTTGTTTGTTTGTTTGTTTGAGACAGAGTCACTCTGTTGCCCAGGCTGGATGGAGGGCACTGATATAATCTCAGCTCACTGCAACCTCCTCCTCCAAGTGATTTTTCTGCCTCAGCCTCCTTAGTAGCTGGCATTACAGGTGCCAGCCACCACACCCAGCTAATTTTTGTATTTTTAATAAAGATGGGGTTCACCACGTTGGCCAGGCTGGTCTCGAACTCCTGACCTCAAGTGATCCACCTGCCTCAGCCTCCCAAAGTGCTGAGATTACAGGTGTGAGCCATATGCCTGGCTGAAATCATTGTTTTTTGGCTCCCAGTTTTTAAAGCCACTTAAGGTTTTAACACTAAATGTCCCTAACTCTATTATGTTCTTGTCATCCCAGGGTGCTCTTTAATTTGTTTTATATTTGTTTTATTTTTTCTTATTTTAAAAGTTGTTAGGCCAGGCACGGTGGCTCACACCTGCAATCCCAGCACTTTCGGAGGCCGAGGAGGGTGGATCATGAGGTTAAGAGTTCAAGACCAACCTGACCAATATGGTAAAAACCTCATCTCTATTAAAAATACAAAAAAAAAAAAAAATTAGCCAGGCATAATGGCAGGCACCTATAGTCCCAGCTACTTGGGAGGCTGAGACAGGAAAATCACTTGAACATAGGAGGTGCAGATTGCAGTGAGCCAAGATCACGCCACCACACTCCAGCCTGGGTGACAGAGCCAGACTCTGTCTAAAAAAATAAGAGTTGTTAAAATCTCTGGGTAGTGGAAGTTTTATATTAGCTAAACTAATATAAGTTTATATACTTAGAGAAAGTACACTCTGCTGAGGATAGAGTGATGACAATGGTCAAAATTAATAATACTAAGGGGAACGTACTGCAGAAAAACTTGTACTTGTGTCATTTGAGGCTGTTCACAAGATTTTCTTCAATTTTCCTTTGTAATTATTATGTACTAATACAAGGCAGTAATTAGTTGCATCTGTAACAACTAATGCTCCAAATCTCTACTTGAATATTTCTTTGTTCCTTCTATGCATCTGTGATGGTTAATACTGAGTGTCAACTTGATTGGATTGAAGGATGCAAAGTATTGTTCCTGGATGTGTTTGTGAGGGTGTTGCCAAAGGAAATTAACATTTGAGTCAGTGGACTAGGAGAGGCAGACCCACCTTTGATCTGGGTGGGCCCCATCTAATCAGCTGCCAGCACCACCAGAATAAAGCAGGCAGAAAGTGGGAGGACTAGACTTGGCGAGCCTTCCAGGCTTCATCTTTCTCCCATGCTGGATGCTTCCTGCCCTCGAACAGACTCCAAGTTCTTCAGCTTTTGGACTCTTGGACTTACACCAGTGGTTTGCCAGGGGCTCTCGGGCCTTTGGCCACAGGCTGAAGGCTGCACTGTCAGTTTCCCAACTTTTGAGGTTTGGAACCCAGACTGGCTTCCTTGGTCCTCAGTTTGCAGATGCCTATTGTGGGAATTTACCTTCTGATCATGTGAGTCAATTCTCCTTTAAAAACTCTCCTTAATATATACATTTATCCTATTCATCCTGTCCCTCTGGAGAACCCTAATACAGCATCTTTTATAGATGTTTGATCCATGACAATTAATTGGCTAGTACTTGGCCTTGAAATCTTGGGTCTATATAGGCAATATCTTTATTTTACAAAATGTAATGGAATTTTAAAATGACAAACTATAACCCTTTACCAGCCAACGAACATTGAAGCTCAGAGAGCTTTTAGTGGGCTCTCAGTAAATTAGTCAACCAAAGCAGTTAATGCAAAAAATCGTTTATATTTTATTGTTTTTAGCAATATTTCTGGCCAGGGAACTCTTCAGTACAGAAAACATTTCTAAAAATATAAAAATTAGATTTATAAGATATAAAAATATAACTTGAAGCAGTTCCTAAGGCTGTGTTTTTTTCTACTACATATTAATATGTAATATCAAAGCTCCGCTTCCTTTCAGCTGAAATGTGACCAAATATCCAGGGGCAGTCCACTACTAGGACAGTTTTCTCTTTGCTTGAAGACAATGTCTAATCCCATATCCTGCTTGCTAAAAAAACTGGCAAAGAGCAAAAAGCATTCCTAGAGACTCTCACGTACCAGCAAGAAATACGTGCCTCAAAATTTACAAGAAAATAAATACATGGCATTTTTAAATATTATAATAATTTAGGCACAGTATATTATTTTTCACAACCCCCGGGGTAAATTATACCTTGGACTGCACAGATTAGTCTGAACTAGCTAGGGAAAATGTGACCAGTACAGAGATCTACTGTAATATTGTTTATATGCCTGGATTGATTTTTCTTTGGGACTGTGTAATTTGATCTTGCAACTGCTTAGACAAATGGTGGTTAGGAGCATACTGAATAATTTATAACTCATTCACTTATTCAGTAAGTGGTGACTGTGCATGCTCTTTGTGCCTGGCACTGTGTTAGGGCTGAGGACCCTGGTGACTAGGAATTTGGTGTCATGGCTGAGAGCATAAACCCTACAGTTGGAAAACCTAACATTGAATTCTGGCTCTCTGGTCAGTAAGCTAGGTGCTCACTAGCCGAATGACTTCAAGCACATTGCTTAATCTTACTTAGCTTGTTCATCTCTGAAATGGGTATTTTTTTCTGTTTTGCAAGAATAAAATAAATCAGTGTAAGTAAGTCGTCTGAAACAGTACCTGATTTATAGCATGTGGGCCCAGATCTCGAATCAAATGCTGAGCCCCTTGTATGCAACCTAAGGAATTAGGGACCCAACTTCATTAAATAACTAAAAATCATTCTTTTCCGTCAGGTGTGGTGGCTCCCACCTGTAATCCCATGCACTTTGGGAGGCTGAGGCTGGCAGATCACCTAAGGTCAGGAGTTTGAGGCCAGCCTGGCCAACATGGTGAAACCCCATCTCTACTAAAAATACAAAAGCTAGCCAGGCATGGTGGCTCACATCTGTAGTCACAGCTACTGGAGAGGCTGAGGCAGGAGAATTGCCTGAACCCAGGAGGCGGAGGTTGCGGTGAGCCGAGATCGCGCCATTGCACTCCAGCCTGGGTAACAAGAGCAAAACTCCGTTTAAAAAAAAAAAAAAAAAAAGAACAACAACAACAAAAAAGTAAAATAAAATAAAATATAATAAAATAAAAAATAAAAATCATTCTTTTGACAAAACCTCCCAAACCTGCCATTTTCATTAATAAAGCTAGGGATTAACACGGCTGTAGAGGAGGCGTTGCCTCTGCCGTATGTAAGCCATCAGAAGAGACAGATAAGTGTGAAATTGCTCTAGACCCTTGTCAGGGAGGCATTTGTTTGCTAGTGTTGTCATATTCACTGATTTTTTTTTTTAAAAATTGGTTGTTCAAGGCCATGATCATAACCATTACAACTCTGGCCTCACGCACATCTCTTAGAGTGGCCCATGAGCCCTCTACAGCATCCTTTGATGTGACTGTATTTTACTCGGCTGATAGATATCTTCTCAAAATAGCCTGAGGTGCCCCTTATTCCATTTACAGCATTCTGTGCCATTTCTTTGAGATACAACTGCTAACCACCATAATTTCTTTCACCAGTTCTCTGTTTAACTAACTTGCTAGGTGGAATGATCTGAACTTTTCTCGCTTTCCCCCATGGTCTTTGAGAAAACTTGGAGGCTGGAGGATGCTTTGTGGCACTGTCAGAAGAGTTTGGTTTTGCTCACCAGGCCCTCTTGAGTCTCTTACTGCAAACCAGGTCCAGATCACTTTGCTGTCACCGTGTTGACATTCTGTCCTCATTTTTCTTCTTCCCCACTCTCAGCTATGTGCCACCTAAACAGTGGAAAAACACGGTGCATGTGGAGCTCACGATTGCTTAGTACACCCGTGAGTCACTGCCAGCAATGTCAGGAAGTGCTGCACTCGACACAGGACACAGTTTGTCAACTCAATTTCGAAGAAACAAATTCCTCTCTTTGGGGAGAAATATGTCAAAATGATTCCTTGAATTATTTAGGAGTTATGCTTAACCTGAAGTTAAGTATTGATATAATGAGCAGATTGTCAGCATACTAGCGTGGATGGGACCCTCATCTGTGACCTTTTATTTAAATGTAAATGTAGTTTTTCTGGCAAACCTAGTACTTGGTTTCTTTTCTTTTCTTTTTTTTTTTTTTTTTTAGACAGTCTCTTTCTTTTTTTCTTTTCTTTCTTTTTTCTTTCTTTCTTTTTTTTTTTTTTTTAGACAGAGTCTTGCTCTGTCACTGTCGCCCAGGCTGGAGTGCAGTGGTGCGATCTCGGCTCACTGCAACATCCTCCTTCCGAGTTCAAGCAATTCACTTGCCTTAGCCTCCTTAGTACATGGGACTACAGACACCCACCACCACACCCAGCTAATTTTTAGTAGAGACAGGTTTCACCATGTTGGCCAGGCTGGTCTCAAACTCCTGACCTCAGGTGATCTGCCTGCCTCAGCCTCCCCAGGTGCTGGGATTACAGGCATGAGCCACTGCGCCCAACCATTTTATGTGTGACATTCAAGGTTGTTCACAGCCTATTAGATAACTTCCCAAGGTCCCTTCCATTCCTGTACATCTTACCATTTCTTGCTAAATGCAATAAAGGTTGGCAATGGCAAAACAGATGCCACCTTTTTGTGCCAAGAACACGATCCAAACTTCTAGACAAATGGAACTAACAGGTGAACACATTTTACACATTCCACATTACCGCCTCTGCAGCAACTTTTGCCCTGAACAAAAGGCATGGATGTTTCTTCCATCTGGACTTCTCCCTCTGATTTTCCTTCTGTATGTTCAATCTCTCCCTATCAGTGAAGGTCTTTCTCAAATGCTGTGTATTCCGGCCAAAATTCCACCCCCATCAGTGCCATCTTAGGGCACTGATCTCTTCTCATCTTGTTCTAAGTTATAAACTTATCGCCCAGAGCACCTTGCACATAAATAATGATTTTGTATGAATTTGTTAGATAATAGAATGAGAAGAAATGGTCTTTTGTTTTTTTAAGCATGAATCTTTTGAGTGTCAAACAGCAACATCTCATCTTTGTGCTTCTTCAGAAGGCTGTACAGAGCTCTTCACGCTCAGCTTCAGTAGCAATCTGGGTCCAATCAGGAGATAGAAACCACACAGTGGACAAAATCGAAGTTTAATACAAAGAACTGTTAGCTATGATAAAAGAGTATCTATAAGATAAAAGGGGCTGGGCATGGTGGCTCTTGCCTATAATCGCAGCACTTTGAAAGGCTGAGGCGAGCCATCACCTGAGATCAGGAGTTCAAGACCAGCCTGACCAACATGGTGAAACCCTATCTCTACAAAAAATTGGCTGGGCATAGTGGCAGGTGCCTGTAATCCCAGCTACTCAGGAGGCTGAGGAAGGAGAATTGCTTGAACCTGGGAGGTGGAGGTTGCAGTGAGCCAAGATTGGGTCATTGCACTCCAGCCTGGGCAACAAGATTGAAACTCCATCTTTGAATGAATGAATGAATGAATGAATGAAATCCCATACAGTATGCTAGGGTTCAGAGAGAGTACCCAAGGAAGTACACACTGGGAAGGAGTTCAGACCTTGTTGTAGTAGTTGTGACTCAGCCCACTGGATAAGCAGCAATGTTAGACCGTGTGGCCAGCCCAGGGCTGTCTGCTGGTTGCTAAGGAACCAGCTAACCTCTGGAGTGTGGCTGGAGAGCAGGCAGTCAGTCAGCAGCCAGTGGTGTGGATATGCAGTGGGAGCCTGGACAGCAGGGCAGAGGCCTTCAGAGCATGTGGGCCACATGGAAACTTGCAGAAGGAATGGCTATCCTGTGTATGACCTCTAAGCCACAAGTACCTGTGTGTGGGCCAGGCAGGAGCTTTGGTTTCCATGTCAAGAGAGCTACAGAAGGATTATCACAAGCAGGGGCCGTAGTGTTGCAGATGGACGGTGTTCTGCGCCCATGGCTGGGGCAGACTCCTCTGGATAGAAATCCTCGCACTCACAGGGCTGACACCATCCCCGCCCAGAAACTTGGGGAAGACTCTTTGTGCTGAAATGTGCCTCCATTGCCTCTACTGAGAAATCTTAACATCACACTCCCTTTAGTGGAGAAATGTTCAAAGAATTCTCTTGTTTATTACAGGTATTGAAGAGTGCATTTGGAGCTGTGAAGCAATAAATAGATAACCAACACCTCCTTCATCTTTAGAGCTTCCTTAGTTCATTTGGTTCCAAGGACCTATAGAACCCAAGGGTCATTAGTGCCTGTAAAGCCAGGAGGAGGCCGGCCTGGTATGTCCTCAGGCAAAGCACTTCCTCCTATAAGCTTTTTCTTCATCTTTTTTTTTTTTTTTTTTTAAGATGGAGTCTCACTCTGTTGCCCAGGCTGGTGTGCAGTGGCCCTATCTCAGCTCACTGCAACCTCCGCCTTCCGGGTTCAAGTGATTCCCCTTCTTCATCCTTCTGAGTAGCTGGGATTACAGGTGTGCACCACCACACTCAGTAAATTTTTGTATTTTTTTCAGTACAGATTGGGTTTCACCACGATGGCCAAGCTGTTCTTGAACTCATGACCTCAAGTGATCCTCCCACCTAGGCCTCCTGAAGTGCTGAGATTACAAGCATGAGCCATAGTGCCTGGCCACTCTTTTTCCTTCTTTTTTTTTTTTTTTTTTTTTTTGGAACAAATTTTTGTTCTGGTACCCAGGTTGGAATGCAGTGGTGCGATCTGAACTCACTGAAACCTCTGCCTTTCTGATTCAAGCGATCCTCATGCCTCAGCCTCCCAAGTAGCTGGGATTACAGGCTCCCGCCACCATGCCTGGCTAATTTTTGTATTTTTAGTAGAGACGGGGTTTCACCATGTTGGCCAGGCTGTTCTTGAACTCCTGATCTTGTGATCTGCCCGCCTTAGCCTCCCAAAGTGCTGAGATGACAGGTGTGACTCACCACCCCTGGCCTAGCACGTGTTTTTTGCTTAGCATAATGGCTGAGTCCAGGTGGCAGCAATGAATCTACGTTCTATCAAAACACACATCATTTGAGTTAGGAGCAGTGCTTAAGTTATCTATATTGTTTTGGAAGCAGCACAGAACCTCAGCAAAGCGCTGAGGGGGAAGCTTTACTACATTTAAGAGAATGAGAGTGAACCATGTGCTGGGGTGACAGGTATGGAGACGCCAGGTGCTTGTCTGGCTGCTCATCTTCATCAGCACCATCTCTGTGTCCCACACAAAGCGAGGCTGGAAATGTAACAACATCTAGACCTCCCTCCAAAGCAGGTTAGAGAGGCAATTCATGCGAACACCTCCCTTTTGCTGGAATTAGTAAACGTCCCAATCCTCACAATGCTTTTTCTCTTTTCTTTTTCGTTCCTACCAAAAGGTAACCCTCCCCCTGCCCCCTACACCCACTACGTCTACAATAGAGCCAGGCCCTCAGGACAGAAGCTATGTGAGAATGTCAGACAATTATGAATTTAAAAGCTCCAGCCATCTGAGTGCTTTCCCTGCTGACTTTGTGTGGTTGTGCACAAGAGGAAGGGGCTGGGTGGAGAATGAGTAGAAAACACACACAGCAGTATTCCATTGCATTTATTCTCCGAATGCAGTGGCTACACCTACCAATCCACTTGTAGAAATGGGATTAGGCTGCAGATGTCTCTCCGTAGCTGTTGAAAAGTCAAACGAAGGTCTGAAACTGCAATTGGATATAGAGCTCAGGAGATGTTGCTCAAAAGAGCACGGCTCTCTTTCAGCAACACACATCATCTTCTCCCACCTCTTCCCAAACTCAGTCTCTTCCAAGGGAATCAGAAAATTGAACAATAGAATCTTTCCCCCTCCCCTCCCCCCTCCCCACCCCCCTCCCCTCCCCTCCTCTTCCCCTCCCCCATCCCCCTCCCCTCCTCTTCCCCTCCCCCATCCCCCTCCCCTCCCCTTCCCCTCCCCATCCCCTCCCCATCCCCCA
>NW_022436953.1:17407724-17424803 GCF_009761245.1 Sapajus apella
TTCTTTCTTTTCTTTTCTCTTTTCTTTTCTTTTCTTTTCTTTTCTTTTCTTTCTTTTCTTTTCTTCTTCTTCTTCTTTTCTCTTTCTCTTTCTTTCTTTCTTTCTTTTTCTTTTTTTTCTTTCTTTCTCTTTCTGTTCTTGACAGAGTCTTCCTCTGTCACCCAGGCTAGAGTACACTGGCACGATCTGGACTCACTGCAACCTCCACATCCCAAGTTTAAGCAATTCTCCTGCCTCAGCCTCCCAAGTAGCTAGGATTACAGGGACCTGCCACCATGCCCAGTTAATTTTGTATTTTTAGTAAAGACGGGGTTTCACGATGTTGGTCAGGCTGGTCTCGAACTCCTGACCCCAGGTGATCTGCCCGCCTCAGCCTCCCAAAGTACTGGGATTACAGGCATGAGTCACTGTGCCCAGCCTGAACATAGGATCTTTCTAGACAATAAATGTATACATACACATACTATCTCCACATTCTCCCCTTTTCACCTCCCTAGAGGGCCAGGCATATGGTCCTCTAAAAATCAGGATATGATTCTTAGATTAAGAATTGTTAAAGTTAACTATAACAAAAGTAATACATACTTGCTGAAAAACTTTCAATAACAGAAGAATACAAAATCAAATAGCAAGTCCACCACTCTGTGATTTTCAGGAGAAACCACTGTGGAGTCTGGTGTGTATCCATTCAGAACTTCTTCTTTACATACACACATGAACACATATTTAAAGGTACTTTTTTTTGCTTGGTTGTAGTTATGCTATTAAAGCAACATTACAGTGCACATGTATGTGTATCCTTCAACTTTTTTTAATAATCATATTTTTTTAAAAGCAGAAATTACCGCTCTATTTTTGAAGATTTAGCTTAGTAATATGTCCATGTCGCAGAGCTCTGCAGTTTTCAAAGTTCTTTCCCGCACATTGTCCTAGTTACCCCACAGAATGGCTCTGCAAGGTGGGCTTTCTCAATGAAGTGAAGTGATTTGTCTGAGGTTTCGCAAAAGTGGCAAGGTGGGGTCTTTCAAGTCCAAGTGCAGAGCCCCTTACAGCCCTCCGTTGCCTCCTCTAGTCACCTTCAATGGAGATGGGGCAGGAAATGAAGTCTCTGTTACAGTCATCCACAAGGCAGTGCACGGGAAGGTATGTGTACCGGTACTTTAAGAGCTTAAGGAACACCTGGCCAGCAGGATGGCTCACGCCTGTAATCCCAGCATTTTGGGAGGACAAGGCAGGTGGATTGCTTGAGCCCAGGAGTTCAACACCAGCCTGGGCAACATGGCGAAACTCTGTCTCTACAAAAAAATACCAAAAATTGGCTGGGCACGGTGGCTCACACCTGTAATCCCAGCACTTTGGGAGGCAGAGGCAGGCGGATCACCTGAGGTCAGGAGTTTGAGACCAGCCTGGCCAACATGGAGAAACCCCATCTCTACTAAAAATACAAAATTAGCTGGGCATGGTGGCGCATGACTGTAATCCCAGCTACTCAGGAGGCTGAGGCAGGAGAATTGCTTGAACCCGGGAGGCGGAGGTTGCAGTGAGCTGAGATTGTGCCACTGCACTCCAGCCTGGGTAACAAGAGCAAAACTTGGTCTCAAATAAAACAAAAATTAGCCAGGTATAGTGACACATGCCTGTAATCCCAGCTACTAGGAGAATCACCTGAGCCTGGTAAGTTGAACCTGCAGTGAGCCCTGATCATGCCACTGTTCTCCAGCCTAGGTGATGGAGTGAGACCCTGTCTCAAAAAAAAAAAAAAAAAAAAGAGCTTATGGAACACCTACTCACTGTCCAGGCTGTCAAGAAAATTACAATGTGATTTATTACCCATTATTCCCCCTCCATACACCTTTACAGTTTAAGAGGGAACAAAATGATTGTTTTTATTTCCCTTCTTTGACTGCGGTTAAAGGAAAAGCTAAGTCAAAAGACAATCAAAAGATGAAAATGGAGGCACCAAGTCTCCAACTAAGAGTTGGCTAAATCACACACCCTTATGCATGTGCATCTTCCTTCATTACCGGTACTTTTGTTAAAAGCATATTAAGCAGAGAAAAGGAATTTAAATATGACCTTCACTCCCCAAGATATTGGAACTTTTGCCTTTTGGGAAGCAGCAGAGAATAGCAAAAGGCATTCCTAAACTGAGTCCAAATTCCAGCTCCACAAATCCCTAGCAGTAAGCTCCAGGATAAATCACTTTGAGCCTCAGTTTCCTACCTCATAGTGTTGACTGAGCCTCACTCAAAGCAATTAATTAGTATTTGTTCCCTTTCCCTCCACTAATATGTTTCCTTTAAATTTATGTTATCATTTCGAAGGAAAAACCTTCTTAAAACATGAAAGTACTAGAGAGTATGCTGCATTTGATTTCTGATTAGAATAGCTGCTAAATACTAGTCTGCTTTCTAACTATAGCATTAAGTAGACTTGGAAACTGCAGAAGAGTGCCTCTGGGGACAAAATGTGTCCGTGTATGATGATGGAGCTACTTTTCTTCCACTGAGAACAGGTAACCAGAACCACTCGGGGCTTTGTCACTTCGTGGTGGGATGGATCAGGTAGACAGCTGCACCAGGAAGTGGGAACTATTCCCCCCAGACCCCACCTGCATTCGAACTTGGTCCTTACCCCACTCCACCCTCACAAAAAAACTAGTGAAGTCCCTGCTTTTCATTTCCACAGACTGCAATACTCCGTGCTGCATATTTATCTGTGAATGGGCATCTGAAAACAGGTTAACCTGGAAAAATGCTTTGGTATACTCTGAATAATTCGTAAGATGAACTGGTTCTTTAAAAAAAGTTCATAAAAGTCAACTTTAAATTACATAATACATAATTCCACAAAACTCCTGTATTCTCTTCACCATCCCTCCAACACACATACACACAGGGTTACCACAGCTAGGACTTCAGTGTGTATCTTTCCAGAATCCCCTTGTTAAAAAATACACACATACATGTTAAGCTGGTATATCTCTAGGTTGATTTATAATTATCAAGTATATTGTTATATAATAATATATATTTAATAATCTATTAATGTATAATATATATTATATAATATTAAAAAGGTACAAAGTGACATCAGGAATCGCCATGGAACATCCTCCATAAACACATTACATCAGCCCAAAGGCTGCCAGCTCCACTTCAGGCAGAATGCCTGCCGTCCAACGCGAATGTAAGCTTGTCTGTATCATGGAGCGCTCCTGCCACCTCAGCTGACAAGGAATCTTGCTGAACTTGATTCCTTTTCTCTTTCATCTCTCACTCACCTGACTGACCTGGTGAATAAAAGCCCACCCCAACAGGACAATGGAGGAAACGCAGATACAACCAAACCAGCTCTGGACGGTGAGAAGTGTTCTGCTTGTTGTTCGGGTAAGGCGTGTGTGTTCTGTGGGTCGGGTGGGCACAGAAAACATTCTCTCCTGCTCTATATCAAGTTGTTGCTGAAAGGGGAACTGTACCGTACCTGTGGGTCGAATATGATCTTTAAAAATCATCAGCAACATCTTGGACTTTGACATACAAGTTACTAGTATTAACCATTAAACTTCAGAGCACCTTTGTGAGACTGGATCATCCAATGTCTTGGAAGGCACCTGGTACTTCTTCAACTTGTTTTTGAAAGTTGGTGCCTCAGAGCTTTGAAGGCATTTAATCATGTCAAAGAAAAACAGTGACAAGTGCTTTCAGGCAAGCACACGAATCCTTTGTTATTCACAAACTGTGGCAAGTTCTTAAGATAGTATCCACTATTTATGAGAAAATTTATGAGTACTTAAGATATACTTAAGATAGTATCCACTATTTATGAGTATTCACTATTTCTACGAGACAGACTTTTGGAATTCCAATTAGAGACACCAGAAACATACCTTTTGCAGCCTGCTTGTCACAGCAGGCTCTCCCCACAATCCCCTCCACCCTGGCCTCAAATTAACACAAAACAAAACACAAAATCTAGGAACAAGTTAGTTCAGAGCCCAAAGAAGTCTACTCCTTTGGTATGGACACTTGGGGACCTGGTTTCTGGAAGAGATGGCATCGATAGGAGCTCTAACAGGGAAAGAACCAAGACACAAAGTGATTCTCCCAGAGGTGGTTAGCCCCAGAGCGGCAGACCTAGAGCAAGGGCAGCAAGCTAGGGAACCAGGGGGTGTCTTCCCTAGTCAGATCCCAAAGGGGCCAGACTAAGAAAGTTTAGGTAGTGTGGCAAGTTTAACTGATGTTTCTTGGGACAAGCAAAGTGGGAAGATGCTGAAAACACTCTCCCCACATCCTTGGGCCTTTAGTAGCTAAAAACAAAAACACTACACAGTTAAACGGATGATGTGGATAGCCACTCTAGTATTTAATGTATTTCCTGAGTTACTGTAACTAGAAGTTAACTATGGACAAGCTTAGTTATTTCAGTGGATCTTAAACTTTCAACAGAACTTTTGACTGGGTTAGATGGTAGAGATTCTTTTGAATATAACATCCTATTTGTTTTTATGGAGTGCAATTGGGACCAGATAGTCTGTCAAAAAGCCTGGTTGTTGGAAAAAGGCTGGAAATTCTTCAGAAATAAAATACTTCTTAAATATATGCTTCCCTTCATCTTGAATTTTTTTTTTTTTTTTAAATAAGCATGAAGTCTCTTAAATGTGAGTTAAGGAGCAACAGTGATGGAAGATGGCAGCCACCATAGGCTTGGGAGTAAAAAAGTCCCTTGCAGTTTCTGACTGCTAGGAGAACTTGAAGGTGGCCAGAAAAGAGGAGATGGCACAGTTAGCTGGGGTCTAGAAGATGACAAAGACACGTCACTTACAGGATGGACAGGGATGATGACTGGGCCTCCAAGAAAAATTTATGAAAACCAAATATCCAGCCTTAAAATAGAATGTGGACCTACATACCCAGAAGTGCCCCCTTTGTAAGATTTGTAATTACAATTAACATGGAGTTAATAATTCCAATGGAGTGGTGGGCCCAAGATCCATGTTAATGCTAGCAAAATGGCAGAATTCATAAAGCATCAAAGTCATCCTGCAAGAGCTTCAGCGCCCAACAATATCTAAAGAAAATATGAAATTCCCTCAGCCTCCTGAAGGACAGTATTACAGCAATTAATCAAAAAGAAAAACCATGGGCCTTTCCCTTCCCTACAATTCAATTTAGGGAGTCTTCATTTTCCACAGTAGTAAATTTTCTAGATAGGTCTTGTAGACCTCAAAGAACTAGAAAGGAAGCTCCCATTCAAAGGAAATTTCTCTTAAGATACTAAATGATACTAATTTTTTGTCCATTTGAAATATGTAAGTTGTACTATGATAAAATATCCTGTCAAGTGTAACTACTGTCAACGTAGTTGAAATTCTGGGATCAAGAAAGTATATTTACATTGATTTCCATCGTAACTGGTGGGGCACATTTAACTGTGAAAAAGACACATCGCACTATCACCTTTCTGTTGATTACATGGCCTGGGGGCTCTGCCTTCTCTCCTTACCCCTCACCCAGCTCCTACCCTCCCTGAAACAGCCCTCCACCCTGGGGGACTTGTTACTCTCTTACCCTAAATCTTCCTTTCTCTTGCAAACAAACCCACAGGCCACTGAAAGCAGGCTATTACGTTGGAAAACTTTCTTTACTACTTTTACATTTACTCTACAGATCTTGATTTCAGGGGATTCTTTCCTGTAGTTAACTCATTAAGTTACTTGGCATAATTTAAGTGTACCAGAACTGTTAGAGTAATGGGAACCAATGCCTTGTGATGTGAAATATTCCATCATACATACTAACTTGATTAAATTAATGCCATTTTAGTATCTTCTTGTTGAACAGAAGTAGAAGTGAAGGTTTCAGGCGGCAGCCTGTGGAACTGCTGCTGGTTATGTGGGGTGCTTTGCCTGCCTCCCTGGTTTAAGTCTTAAATGATGACCCTTCCAAGCCATCATCCTGTCCCCATGCTCCTCCACTCCCACCTTTGAGTGAAGCATGGATTATAACCCCTCCATTTCCCTCTGAGATTGGCTTTCAATGAGGAATTTAGGGCTTTCACCGTATCTTCTCTTCCCCAGCTTTACTGAGGGGTGCCTTTTCTTCTCTCCTCCTCAAGTTCCTTTGGGGCCATCACCACCCAACACTTTCCATGACCCTTTCTTGCTTTGGCCAGAAGCCATTAGGTAAGGCTGGAAAGTTTCTCTGACCTCCCTTGCTTAGTTTTGGAACCACACTTATTCGCTCTCCACTAGGCTGGAAAATGAATATTGGGTCCTCAGCCCTGCCACTTTCTGCTGTCATCATCAGCTAATGCATTGTTTTTAGCTCAGGTTTTGATAAAGAGAATTGTCACCAAGGTTACTCAGACCTGCTAGCTCTCAGAGTTCTTGGTGGTTAAATTTGGAGAAAGGCCACATGAAGACACTCAGAAGCACACATGATCCCTCTGAATTTTTTTTTTTTTTCCTGTAATGATTTTGCTTTTAAAAATTGAAGAAGTTTTAAATAGGGCTGTCATTTGGTCATCCTTGCAATCCATTGGGGTCTAGTTTGGAATGTGACAGCTGGAACAAAACCTTGATCTGGTGCATATTTTGGGTTTGGTGTTGAGGTTGCTTCTGAAGATCCTCAGCAGGGATTAAGACCTCGGTGTGCACAGCAGACCCCTGAAACTGGCCGGCTTGCCCTCCCGGCAAATTGCTTTGTTTTTCCACTTCCTGTTCAGGTCCACTAAATGCTGAAATGTGGATGCATACAGAAATAAATGCAGTCCATGATGTACTAAAGTTTTGTTTTTTTAATTTGGTATTTGTGTAAATCCACCTTTTGAAGCAGCAGCTATCAAGTCTGAAAAGCAATTATGTTTCCATTAATGTTTTTCTGGGGAAAAGTTAGTTCTAAGCATTTAACATCCTGTTAAGTGAAGTTTAGTATAACAGTATTCCATAAGCAGTCTTTTTTATTGTCTATTGCCAAATTTTAAGTGTACTTTTAAAAAAAATCTAAGTTAGAAATTAATAATTAACAGAGCATCTCTACAGGGGCAGAAATATCATGTCTGGTTACACTGTTCTCAGACAATCATTAAAACTTAGCATTAGCATTGGTTAATCACAGAGGAATACTCTCGAGTTGCTGCTCCTCAAGGAGCAGGTATTCATTCTGCATTAACTTAAGCTGATTTTATTAAGAAAAAACACTTAGATATAAGTTCATCAGGATGGCCTTCCAATCTTATGCCTTCAGGTCATGCTGACCACATGAACGGTACTTTGATACAGTTAATTGAATACAAAGGAGCCACTAAAAGCCTCTGTTCATAATTATCACCTCCAGTTCAAGCCACTATTCTCCTGCTACGTGGACCTAAATCAAGAACCACAGCGAATATCTTTCCTCAATTTACCCTCTTTCCCTTTATCTTCCTTTCTCTTGCAAACAAATCCACAAGCTACTGAAAGCAGACTGTTAAGTATGTTGGAAATCTTTCCTTACTAATTTTACACTTACTCTACAGATCTTGATTTCAGGAGATTCTTTACAATAGAGAACTCATTAAGTTATTTGGCATAATCTAAGTGTACCAGAACTGTTAGAGCAATGGGAACCAATGCCGTGTGATGTGAAGTGTTTCATAAATATTCACTTGATTAAATTAATGCCATTTTAGTGTCTTCTTATTGAAAATACTTACTTCTTTATTACTGAAGTCAGATTACATGACAAGTGAGTTCTATAATTTCATGGAAAATCTGAATACATCACCGGCTTATCAAATAAGAAATTTTCATGTATCTACAGGCCCAAAGCCTTTTGTAAAAGGCTGATATGGTCTGGCTCTGTGTCCCCACTCCAATCTCATCTTGAATTGCAATCCCCATAATCCTCATGTGTTGAGGGAGGGACATGGTAGGAGGTGATTGAATCATGGGGATGGTTTCCCTCATGCTGTTCTCATGGTAGTGGGTAAGTTCTCACAAGATCTCATGGTTTTATAAGTGTCTGCAAGTTCTTCCTCCCTCTTCTCTCTCTTGCCTGCACCATGTAAGACATGCCTGCTTCCCCTTCCTCCCTGATTGTTAAGTTTCCTGAGGCCTCCCCAGCAATGCAGAACTGTGATTAATTAAACCTCTTTCCTTTATAGATTACTGAGTCTGGGGCAGTTCTTTATAGCAGTGTGAAAACCGATGCATACAAAGGCCAAGTTTTGCTGGCCTTTTTAAAACACAAATTTAAAATACAACCTGGCATTCAACTTCATTTGCTTATTGTTCACTGACTTCCATTCATATTGATAAAATAAAGACAACTATAGAAAGCAAAAATTCCCAGTCTAGTTAAAAAAAGAAAACTGAAGCTAAAAATAAGCCTTGCCAACAGTCTTAAGAATCAGTCTGTTTAGTAAATGGTGTATGTAAACAAATAATTAAAGATGCCATTAAACTACAAGTTGGTAAACAGGCATTACCTATTTAATAAGTACAATATATACATAGAATCCTCTTGAAAAGCTTCATTTTATACAGAAATATATTTACAAAATGAACAATGTAATCAAATTAAAGATTATCTGTATAACACACACACACACACACACACACACACACACACACACACACACACAGACATATGTCCTCTGGAAGTTAAACAAGTTTCATCATTGCAGTCAAAATGGATAGCCACTTGCATTTTTAAAAAAGAATTCCATTCCAGAAGAAAAATACATCTTTAATATACAATTATATTTTTCATTTATTTTCCTGAAAATTCTCCATATTTAGATTATCTTTTCAATTATTTCTTTGTTCATCCTTGAAAAAGTTCAGGTTTCTAGTGCCACCAACAGGTGTTAGTTAAAAATGAACAATCTTCGTGTCAAAAAAAACTGCTTTTAAAAAAAAAGTTATCGAAAAATAGGCTACTGGAGTCAACATTCATAAAGCATAAATGACAATATGATTTATAAAAATATTTTCACCTGGGTAGCAGAATAACAACATTTACATTATTAAGGATTCTATTTTTTTTTTCTTTTACTATCTTGGTTTAAATTTGCATGTAACAATTTGTAGAAAATAATATACTGCAAAAAAAAATTGGAAACGTGTGACATGATTAATCTTTACGAGCACCAAATAGGCATTAATAATTTAATAAAATGGTTAAAAAAATCTAATGCCATTTTATGGTCTTTGGATTTTTCTTTTTTCTTAAATAATAAACATCAGGACCGGGCGCAGTGGCTCATGCCTGTAATCCCAGCACTTTGGGAGGCTGAGGCAAGCAGATCACAAGGTCAAGAGATCGAGACCATCCTGGCCAATATGGTGAAACTCCATCTCTATTAAAAAATACAAAAATTAGCTGGGCGTGGTGGTGCGCACCTTGTACCAGGTACTCGGGAGGCTGAGGCAGGGGAAGTGCATGAACCCGGGAGGTGGAGGTTGCAGTGAGCCAAGATCATGCCACTGCACTCCAGCCTGGTGCCTGGCGACAGAGCAAGACTCTGTCTCAAAATAAAAATAAAAATAAACCCCAAATTGTGACAAAAGTTAGGAAATGTGCAGAACCACCAGGAAAACAATAATTTGCTCTCAGCGTACCTTTGAAAGGATTCTCCAAAGCCTCATGTAAGAGTGAGATTTCCGGGCCACTTGCACAAGTAGATAAACCCTCTTCTCAGCCTAGTTACAAAGGGCTGAGGAGCGACAGAGGCCTAAGGCCTGCTCTGACTGTCTTCCAGCTATTTTCTTTCCTTTTTTTTTTGAGACATGGTCTCACTCTGTTACCCAAGCTGGAGTATAGTGGCAATCATAGCTCACTGCAAGCCTCAACCTCCGAAGCTCAGATGATCCTCCCAACTCAGCCTCCTGGGTAGCTGGGACCACAGGTATGTACCACTGCATCTGGCTAATTTTTTGTATCTTTTGTAGACATGGGGTTTTGCCATGTTGCCCAGGCTGGTCTCAAACTCCCGGGCTCAAGCAATACTCCCACTTCGGCCTCCCAAAGTGCTGGTATTACAGGTGTGAGCCACCACACCTGGCCCCAGCTATTTTCATTAGACCATAAGCTCCATGAGGATGGAAATGCCCTGTCTGGTCTGCTCATTAGTATAAACACAATACCCTGTATGGTACCAATACAATAGTGTAGGTTTTCAATAAATGTGTTTATTAAATAAATAAATAACATGTTGGTAGCCTGATAAAATTGAATTTCAAGCTACATTGCTTTAAATGGTTATGAAGATGGAAAGTAAAAACAAAAAGCCACCATGAAAGTTCAAATTCAGTCTTCTGCCCAAATCTACCATTTCAAGATCCTTAAAAATGAACAGGCTAATAACGTCTGAAGTGGTATGGGGAAAACGGAATCACGGCAAGTATTCACTTTAAAATTAAAACTATTGAAGTGTATACATACATATACATACACAGAAAAAAATATTTCCAGCTCAAAGAAACCAAAATATTGCTAACTAACCAAAACAGCCTTTGATATGTACAATTAATAATGAACATATAAAACAAACCTCCCCCCCACCAGGTCTCAGATTTATCCAGATCATTTTCCTTTTCCAGACACCCCATTCTTCTCACCATATATTTAGACAGGAGAAGGCCCTCTAAATCCTTACATCAGGAGCTGTCTGTGAATCAGTATAGAGATAGGTATCTCTGATCTATGTAGATTACTTTGCTCAGTCCTGATCCACATACAAAAGCACACAGTAGACACTGAAGAACAAAAGGAAACTAAAGCATTTTCTTCAAAAAATTTCCATAGTTTCTAACATTTAAAGGCAAAAAGGTAATACAGTCAAAATATTGTTTGTAGATGGTAGCACAAATATTAATACTGGAATGTGCATTTTTGTTTAAACTGTATATATATTTTAAAGTGTACAGGCATATGACACTATGGATCTGATCACGATTTGGTCTCCATTATACATTTTGTGCCTTGGGGGAAAAAAACAAATATTGTAGTTTATGAACCTGTATCATAAGAAACTAGAAAAATTCAGTTACACTGCCTACTCAAAGTAGTCTTCAGGAGTATTAAGTAGTATGTCTAGAAACAAGTGGTAAAATAATTCAGATTTGATTGCACTTTCCCTTATTTTGATAAATTATTATTGGTAAAAAAACAGGACACATTATGTTAAGATTAATACTTTTTAGAACTATTCTAAAAATAAAACATCTTTGAACATATATTTTCATTTTAAAGTGAAAAGATACTGGTTTGGGGATAACATCTAACTCAATATATATGAAAAAAAACTCATTACATAATCTAATCCTTAGTAATTATCTTTTTAAACAATGCTAAGTTGATTTAAAAATGTTAAAACACATTAAAAGGATATTGCCACCATGAGCCCAACTTTTAGAGCCCATACAATTCTTCACAGGCTTTTAATCCATCATCTCAAAACTTAATTCCCTTAGTGGGAGAAAAAGGAAAGCAAAAATCCAAACCAAACAAGGCTTGCTGCAATATCTGCACAAGAGCCAAAGTATCTTACTATGGTAATGATCTGAAAATAATAAAATATGAAAAATCATACTCAGAAATTATAAGTGAGAAATAATAAGGGGTGAGAAAAAATTCAATGACATAGAAATATTGATACCATGGCAACACTTAAGTGTATTTCTTAAATATTGTAAAAAATCCAACAAGATAGAAAAATTTGGCTCTAAAATTAAGTTCCTTTGGTTACAAAGATATACTTATTTTAGGTATGTGTGAGGTCTTTTAAGAGACAGGGTCTTGTTCTGTTGCTCATGCTGGAGTGCAGTGGCATGACCATGGCTCACCTGTAGCCTTGACCTCCTGGGCTCAAGTGATCCTACCGCCTCAGCCTCCCAAGTAGCTGGAACTACAGGCATGCACCACCAAGCCTGGATAATTTTTTAAAATTTCTTTGTAGAGATGAGGGTCTTGCTGTGTTGCCAAGGCTGTTCTTAAACTCCTGGCCTTAAGTGATCCTCCTGCCTTGGCCTCCCAAAGTGGTGGGATTACAGGTGTGAGCTATCGCATCTGGCCGACTTTATGTTTCAAATAAATATATTGAAACATCACATTTGGGGGACCTGTATGGTCACTCCATTATAATACATAAGTAATATATCAATGGCCAAGAATGGTGCTCCAATGAAACAGTTAATAGCGCCATATGCTGGTTTCTCTTAGAAAATGGTTCTTCATAAATATTTATCTTTACACAGTATCAGTAAAACTAAAGCATTTCAGTTTCAAAGAACTATTCATCTCTCTGTTCTAATGATTGAATCCATTTCACAATTTAAAATATAAGTAAATGCCACAGGAATTTTCTAAATTAATATATAATTTAAAATAATATTTTAAGTAATTAAAAACTTTAAAAACTCAGCCATTAACTCAAACAACCAGAATCTGAAAAAACATAACCCCAAGCAGATAAGAAAACCTGACAGAGGCAAACAATGCCTGTTCATTGCTAGTTACCAACAGCTAGCTTTCCTATCAAGTTCAGCTTTCATTAAAACTGAAGTTAAAAGATTTAAGTTTTCATATGCATCTCTAAAACTCACTCAATGTTTTGCTGGAATGCAAAACAAAAATTTTTATCATTTTTTTTGGTTGTCTTGATGTTGGACAAATAGCATATTACTGATGCTTACCACCTGTCTTTTCATGAATAATTTTTAAAAGGCGAGTCATTTTTGACATCGTATGTTTTAAAGGGAAGAAATATGAGCAAAGGGTTTTATAAAAGCCCTTGTAATGTTCAACACTTCATATGAATATAAGCAAATTAAGTTGTTGAGATTCAATGACAGGCTGTTATATTGTACCATACAAAAACAAATTTCATCAAAGCTTTCAGTCTTACAATATATACAGCAATGCATTCATATTGTAAAAGGATACTTTTTTGTTCAGATGAAGCAAAACAAATTTTTACTGGCTGAAACATAAAGTGGAAGAGAGTTTCCAACAATAATGGTCAGTGGCATCTACTCCTGTGTGGCTTTTGTCTGTTTACTGAGCAAGAGGCTTGTATTAGGTTTTCTTTGTCCTCTGTTCCAGTTCATGCTGGTGCTTAATAAGACGTTCTATTTCTGTTCCAAGTGTCTGCAGATTTTCCTTTAATAATTGGGGTGAGCGAAAAGAAAGAAAAACAAAATGGCTAAGTATAATAAATAAAACAATTCAGTTTGAACTATTTTTTGCCTAAATTTTGAAATTGAAAGAGTGGTTAGTCCTAAATGCTATGTCAGATAAACCTGGGACACAGCAGTTTTCAGTAAAGTACTCCCGTCCATTAATTTTTAATGAATAAAATGATTACTATTATTGATTTAAAAATTATTTTTAAATTCATTACTAATTTTCAAGGCCCACCCACAGCAAAAATAAAATAGTTGGGTCAGATAATAACTGCAAAAAAAAAAAAAAAAAAAAAAAAAAAGCTGGAAAATAAATCAGAAATGCCATAATCTTAAAATATTATTTCAGAAATTAAAACTAATTATATGTCAAAGCCCATCCAATGCAAATGTAATGACTCATCTTAGTGTCTATCAAATAGCAAAATTAATTTTTGCTATTTTTCATCTTTCCTCACTAATATAAAAAACTATACTTTTCAAAAAGAGGAAATCATGAAACTTCTCTCTGGGTAGAATGACCACGTTGCATTACAGAAATAGCCCATCTAATTGCTAGATCAGACTATGAAACAGGCACTGTTTTGCTATGTTTACTGGTTGGTAAATGAATGAGAAATACAAATACCTTCAAAGTAATATTTTTTAGTAATGTATCCTCCAAAACAGCCTGTAATTTTCGGTTGATCTCCAAAGACAGCTCCAATGTTAATCCACTGTCAGCTGGATGGGATGTATATAAAGATGCCATGATGCCACCCCGTCTACTTAAATGAACTTTGTTAAAATCAGATGCCTCTGAAGAAAGTGTGCCTGATTCTTCCCGTAAAATATAACTTTGAATTATTCTGCAAAACAAAATGATAGTATCAGTTGTGCACTTGAAGAATTAAAAAGGAATTTGCAAAAGTCAACTAACTAATCATGAAGACAAGTATAAAATAAGTATTAGGTTAATAACCTAACTATATTAGAAAAGAATGCTCCTTTTCTAATATGGTTTCTTAAACTACCTCATTTTTGTTCTATTGTAGCATTCAGAGTAAAGACATATAAACATTGCTTTTCTATCTCTTTCCTTATTAATCAAAATTTGAGCTTTTTTGTTTTTGTTTTTAAAGAGACAAGGTCTCCTTCTGTCACCCAGGCTGGAGTGCAGTGGCACAAACATAGCTCACTGCAGCCTCCACTGCATGGGCTCAATCAAACCTCCTGCCTCAGCGTTCTCAGCAGCTAGAACCACAGATGTGTACCACCATGCCTGAATAATTTTTTTTTTTTTTTTTGAAATGGGGTCTTGCTATGTTGCTTAGGCTGGTTGACCTGGCCTCAAGCAATCCTCCTGCCTTGGCCTCCCAAAGTGCTGGGATTATAGGTGTAAGCCACCATACCTGGCTGAGCAATTTCTTTATTGTTCCAATTTCTGTTAATATTTTGTTTTCTATTATTAGACTTAGAACTTGCTGTATTTTATTCTTTTTCTTTTAATAGTCACAAACAAACTTTCCTATAAGTCTAAAGTTATTTCAAAATAAAAATTAAAAAGTTACTGAAAAAGGCCTACAATATAAAAACACTTTTATTTACATAAATACAGTATTTGTGAGAGGAATGTGGCGCAGCACATTCCCCAGAGTTTGGATCTCTAGCTCTAGGTCTGCCACTCAGGGGATGAATGGTGACCCTGGAACATTTAGTGATTTGACCTGAGCCTCAGTTATCTGCAAAATTAGAGAACTCACTCATTGAGTGGTTGTAAGGAATCAATGAGATATTGCTAAGCCACAGGCACAGTGCCTTGTACTACTAGGTACTCAATAAATTATCCCACTATGCCCTAACCAACAGGAAAAAAAATGCACAACTCCATTATTTCTCTTAGAACCACAGTCATAAAAATAAAAAGCTAAGTAAAGCATTATCTTTTTAAAATCTAAAGTTGTTTATCTTATCTTAAAAATATTAACATCAACTGAACTCTCTATCACCTTTCCTTAAAGACTTGTGTTTTATTTCATCTTAGTATTCCCAAAACCTAGAACATAATAGGTAATCATAAAAGACTGGGAATTGAATAACTACAATTATTTTTTGAAAGACAGGATCTTGATATGACTAATTTTGAAAACAGTAACTTTGCCATATAAGTAATGGTATTTTGAAGATTACGCTACCATAATAATACATACTTTGTTTTTTTCCTAATTTCTTCCACCAGTTGTTTGATGTGGTCCTCCATAAATTCTATCTTTTCATTTTTCCGGGCATGTGCTTTTTGCAGCCTAACTATCCTCTCAATCAACATGGCCTTATCTACTTGTGGAAAGTTATCCACAGCTACTGAGGACCCAGTATTTTCTGGAGATCGATCTTCTGCACTGCTTCGAGCATTCAGGGACCCTGAAGACAAAAAAATCAGTTTAGATACTGTGCTTAATCTAACATCATCTCTCATCTATTATTTATTCCAGCATCATCTTCAAATATTCACTCTAACAGAGTTGGACACAGAAGACAACACAGGTCATACCTAGCTTCGGTTCTTCTTTCCGAATATACTGGCGACAGAGGTACCAACAGGTGTATACTGTATTTCTCAGGAAGTGGTAACAGAGAAACAAGGATCTCAAAAAGAATAACAAGTCTAAAGTGATACTAAAATTAAACTATAATAGAACAAAGCAGAGAGGAGGAGGAAGGGAGGAGAGGAACAGAAGTATGAGAGGAGACAGAGAAAGAGAGGTTACAATATAGTGGGTTTAGCTCTGAGGCCAACCTGCCTAAGTTCAAATACTATTCCACTTACTGGCTATATGACTTTGGACAAGGTATTTAATTTTCTGTGCCTTGGTTATGTCATCTTAAAATGGCAATAATGACATTATTTACCTGACAAGATTGTTATCCTCATTTAAATGAATATATGTGATGTGCTTAGAAAAAGGCATATAGTAAGCATTATGTAGTGTTAGGTATTACTTTTACCAATATAAATGAGAATTTGATCTTCCTTACCCTACAAAGATTAGTTTTTTTACAATCCCATTTTATAGCTTTAAGTAATATATCTTACCTAATGTTAAATAACAAATAAATGGCAGAGCTGGGATCTAAATACTTATCTATAATTTCAAATCCATATTCTTTCTACTACACATTTTTTCCCACTACTGTAACAGCTGATGATGGTTTTCTCCTAACGTGCAACCTCTGGGAGTAATACAGTGTAGTGGCAAGCAAGGACTTGAGTCCGAGTTCTCATTGTGGGTTTTGGGTGAATCATGTAGCCTCTCTGAATCTTGGTTTCCTCATCTGTTAAATGGGAATTATAATACCTACCTCACATGACTTTTCTGCAGAATAAATGGTATGTTTAAAGTGCTTAGCATGGTTCTTGGCATTCCAAAAAAGACACAAACACTGATATTTTGCTAATTGTCATTTTCACAATGGTATCAATCATAATTTTATAGATTCTGTTCATTTTTACTTTAGAACACAGGCACATCTATCACGAGAAAAACTAAAAGATTTAAAAATATATACATGTGAATATACATGTACAAATCTGATACACAATGGTAACACTTTCATTGGTTCTTGGGTGTTAAAAGAAAAAGAGAGATTACTGTACACCAAATCTCTCTGTATGAATTAATATAAATTTGAATTTTAAAAAATGAAAGAGTAGGCTGTTGCACAGAATAAAGCAGCATCAGGCTAGAAAAAGGAAGGGGCTGGCCGCAGTGGATCACACCTGTAATCCCAGAACTCTGGGAAGCCAAAGTGGGAGGATCACTTGAAGCCAGGAATTCGAGATCAGCCTGGGCAACTTAGTGAGATCTCATCTACACACACACACACACACACACACACACACACACACAAATAAATATTAGCCAGGCATGGTG